>NW_021703774.1:53084695-53482923 GCF_005190385.1 Monodon monoceros | reverse complement strand
AGGAAGGAAGGAAGGAAGGAAGGAAGGAAGGAAGGAAGGAAGGAAGGGAGAAAGGGAAAGAAAGAGAGAGAGAGAGAGAAAGGAAGGAAGAAAAGAAAAGAAAACCAAAAACCAAACAAAACTGATTTACTCTCATGGCACATTCTTTCAGAGGTGGTAATAGTAAAAACAAAACAAAGCAAAACAAAAAAAAAAACACAGAGGGGGAAAAATATATGTGAGTTGCAGTGGCCTTGATAATCCATAGGCTAGTGAATTGGTTTGAAGTGGATCAGATGAGTAAACACTATAACCTAATGATAGATAATAAGATGAATTTTGATTTACTATTAAGTATCTTTAGTGTACCATATTTTATATTCACCAAATAGAGCCATTGCTCACATAGTTAGAAGTTCTTTAAAGGCAGAAAACACACTTTATTTAGTGTTTGTATCCTCTACAACATAGTCATGCCGATAAAGGCATGCTTTATCTTGAATGGATTTTCACTACCTATGAATTAGCATGTTGTAGCTGCATTTCAAGAGAGTTTTAAAGTTGTAAGTACATTAAAAATTGTATGAGTATTATGACATCTTGAATAAATAAAAACATTTCTTTTTCCTGATTTCATATATATATTTGTTTGTGCTAGTGATAATAAAGACTCTTACCATTTTCCACTCTGCTGGAAGAGGAGCCCATATCCTCCCCACACAATTCCAGAAGCATGTTGTTATAAAACAAGGCCCAAGATCCCCTATCTACTATTTTCCCCCTAATTTCACCACCCTGGGAGAGAACATTTTTCTAATGTGGTTTTCTACAGTTTTCTACAAGGCTTTCAATGTGCCTTGAAATATATTTAGTAAATCTTTTATGTACTGTTGTTTCACAGTCCTTTGCTTTTTCTCTGAACCCATACAATTATGCAGTTTACTTTGCTATTGAATCTCAAGGTTATTTTCTTACTTCTTAATATAGTTTTCCATCATTTCTGCAGTGTTCTCTTTGGAAGAATCTTGATTGCTTTTTAGCTAAATGGTACCATAGCCAGAGAAAAAATGGTTAAGATCTGATGACATATGATGAATTGGCATGTCATTTGCAATTGTGTATTCTACCCAGCTCTCTATTTGAGGGAGATGTTTTCTCCTGGGTGTGCTAGAGAAATTGTTATAGCATCATTCCTCAGAAAAGTTATTCATAAGAATATATCTGTGAGACACATCTAGTCTGAGGATATCTCAAGGAAATGAATGTCCTTTCTGAACAAATGTCACATATTTTTATTAGAAGACTTATTTTCTTCTCATCCTGGAAATGATATTAAACACATTATATGACTCTAAAGACTTGTGACTCTGATATACAAACAATGCCTGTTTTATTACTTCTATATAACATGCAAGCCCTGTTTAGTTGTGTTCATTTTGTTAGGAATGAAAAAAGAGCACATTTGTGTTTAATTAAATTGGAGTGATATAGTATTATACCATCTTTTAAAAACTACTGGCAAATTTTAAATGTTCAAAGCACTATATAAATAGGGATGAGCAAAGTCTATTCAGGGCAAGGTAATTAGACCATCTTTGCCTAGAAGATCTCTGAGTAAAAATAGCTGGTCTCATATAGTGTTAGAGAAAGGTAATTAAAGCTTGAAGAATAATGATGAAAACCTTTTGCTCAGATACCCTTTCTTTATTTTAGCTTTAATGCCTTACATTCAACATGGTAAACCCTAGCCTAGAAATCTCTATGTAATCAAAACTAGCCCAGTGGGTACTACTAAGATAAACTGTGATACTCTATATTATATCCCTGCTGAGGAAGGGAAATGCATGTGGCCTAATAACGTAACAGCTTATATAAATTAAAAATATTCATCTTGCCTCTCTTTTGTCATATTTTAACTTTGTGCGTGTTTATATATATAATGCCCTAACCCCCACCTCCTCCTCCTTCATCCCTTTTCCTCAGGTAATGTACAAGAATGCATTACAATAATCTAAGTTGAGATTGCTGGATTTTTTATGCTCTTCTTAACTCTCTGACAAAGCATTTATTATTCCTTTTTCTCAAATTTTAAATACAGGCATCCTTCAGCAAGCTGTCTCCAGCACCCCCTCCATCCCTTAGAAGTCCTTTATATTCCTACCTTTACACTCTGTGCAGTGATTCCCAAACATATATTTCTGGTCTTCAAGTCTCCTGGACTCCAAAAACTGCATTGCTTGGATAGCTATACTTGAAGTGTAGTGACATCCCACACTAAGTATCTTAAAAGTCAAGAATCATTCTCTATTCTCTCTAACCCTCTACCCTCTGCTACACACAGTCTTTACCGTTTTCAGTTCATGGCACCGTCAGTCACGTTTGACAGTTTTTCAAGTTTTACATATTCAGTGAAAGTCATGTCCATTCTACTTATGTAACCACCATCATCTAATTTATCTCCTCCATTTCTATTCTTACTACCCATTGCTAAGGTTGAGGCCCACACATCTTACTGGGAATGCGGCAATGCTTGCTGTTGGTCTTCCTGCCCTCCTCCCACCCCCCATCCATTCCACCCACTGTTCATAGCTCAGGTCTTCCTTAAGCTCTGGCCTGATTATGCCATTACCCTGTTTAAAAACTTCCACTGGGTTTTTACTGCATCTTAAATAACCTAAGACAATAATTTGCAACCTCACTTCCAAAGCTTATCTTAGTTTAGCTTTTTAACCTCTTTTTACACATGTGCCATACTTTCGTCAAATGCAGTGAATATTTTCCCTCAAATATTTTACATTCTTTTCCATTCATGTATCTTTTCATATTAATATGTAAGCTTCATGAGTGCAGTGATTTTCTTTTCATCTGTTTTGTTCACAGTTCTTTCCTCAGCTCCTAAGACAATGCCTGGCACATAGCAGGTACTCAATAAATATTGGTTGAATGAATAGACAAGTAAATGAATGAAAGAAGGAATTGGAAGGTACCTTTCATGGGACTCAGCTATTCTTTTCTGAATTTGCAAAGATTCTGAGTAAGGGTCCTATATCCTTTCAGTAAATTCCCTTTCTTCTGTACTAACCTAAGCAGATCCTGTTCCTTCTAATCAAATGATCCTTGACCAAGACAGCATAGAAAAGTTGGGAAGACACTATTTCAGAATTTGGATAAAGGAACTTGGTTTAGAGACCTTAGGGCTCCTGTGGCTCCTCTCACCCTTGCCTTCACAAGGTATAAACAAACAAAACTTCACCCCTGAGGTCAGGTATCCTACAACCCAAGTATGTGTTGAATGAGGAGACACCTGCAGTGGAACTGCTCATTAAATGTATGCAGGGTTTCTCAGTGACTCTACATGCCAAGTTTTGCTTACATGTGAACAAAGAAATTTGTCATGTATTAATTATAAAGCTTACTATAGTTAAACAGACTGTTCTATTAAGATATTAATTCAGGACATTAATTAGTTGATTTTCAAAGTACACTAAATCGTTTGATTGTCAAACCACAATAAAAATATTCCCATGTATCAGTATCCACAGATTTTCTTTCTTATTAAATGACTGAAACTTTAGGTAGAAGGAGGAACAGAATCTTGATGAAAATGTTATGTCATTACTTTGAAGTTTTAACTAGTAGACATGACTTAGGGGACTCCACATTCCTAACCTGTTATTGTATTTCTTGTTTGAATAAATGCTTAGAACATCATTAAAAGGCAACCACATGGCTTTGATTATATGGAAAAATATGAAAGAAAAAGGACAACATAGATTTTAAGCACAAAATCAAGAAATAAATTTATAATGTACAGAAAGCTACAGATTAAGGAGAATGAGACCTGTTTCTTTACCAACAAAACACTTAGGCAGAGATGTATGTTTTCAGTGAAGACTAGATTATGACTAATTTTCTTTAGTCATAAAAGAATCTAGGAGGCTCACATGTAATGCTAAATGTTTACAATTAAAGTAAGCCTGCTCTTAAAAGCACAAATTTAGAACACTGGAACTAAAATAAATTAAGCCATAATTTCCACCTAAGAGAAATTAAAATTTCATGCTTCTTTTTCCTTAACTGGAGAAATTTTAGATATACTGAGCATGCATCCTTCCATCTGATTAAATTTTCTGACTCTCCATCAAGTCCCCTGGTTAATTTCTCTCCTGCTGGACTTTTCAATAGCATGTGGCTTACACACCTAATCATGTTGTGAAGTGTTTTAGATGTTCTTTAATGAACAGTAAACCAATCTTAATTTTAATTAGTAAGACCAAAGGATTTCTCCATATATTTATTCTTAGAACAGGTGCACTCATGAGAAAGTAAGACTTAACTGTTTGGGACAAACATTTCTAGCCTAGTATTCTATTCAAGGAAATAGCTAATAGCTGACATTATTCTTGGGGACAGTGGTAATGGTAGTATTATCACCTTTATTTCTTCCATTCTAGTTACTGGCTTCTAGCAAACTTGTATGTTTTCTAACTACCACTTCACATAACTTTTGAAATGTATGGTAGTACGTATTTTAGCCCGTTTTACTCTAATATAGAAGATAATAGAATAGAGATACAGAAGTCCATGCTTAAGACTGTACTAGAATTTACATGTTATGCTCTAAAACATTTGCTTCTTGGAAGCACAGGGGACAACTGAAATTTATCATATTGCATGTATGAAAAGTCATGTTTTCAGAGCATAATGACCAACTGTAAGCCTTCAATCTTTCTCTAATCCTCTCTAAATTTACATGTGGGCAGCAGGTCAAGAATTCAAAATGAGGTAGCTAGGTAAATTAGAATCTTAGTATCTGGAACTGTATGACTCATCTGGTGAATCTGGAGGGGCCTCTGTGACAGTGGTGCTAAATGTACTCTTTTCTGGAGCCCAGATTGCTGAAGACATTGCTTTAGGCTAGATTGTTCTACTCAGAGAAGAGTGAATAGTTAAACATGTACATGTATAAAATATATTATTCAGGATAGTTATGTTATAAATCAGAAATGTAAGTAGTACTAGTTTTTCTAGATCCTGCTAACATTCTTCACCTATAGTGACATTAATGCAGTAGAATTAAGTCTCTCTGATAGCCACAGTCCTCCTTGAGAATGAGTTCTGTCATAGCACTATCATGCTGGCAGGTCATGCAAATGCATTAAAGGAAGGCTTCATAACAGATGTTAATATTATAACCAAACTGTGCTTTTGTTTCAATTTTAATCATTCATATAAGGCCTAGATAGTTAGCATCCATTAAATATTTGTAAAGCAGTGATTCCACAGCATCCCTCAATAATATTTCTCAATATATTTTTAAGTATTATTTCCTTTCACCTAGTTTGAAATATAATATCTGACATTCAGTAGATTATTTACTAACTAAGAAATAAATGTTGAGCCTAGTAACTGTTGTCAGTTGCCACTCTTCTAGGAAAGCATATGATATAGGCTAAGTTGTATTACTGGCATCATGTTTTAACTAATGTAAAAATATTTAAAATTTATTTATAGCTGGTCTATTTTGATATGGAATTTCTCCTAATGGTGTACTGAAATTATCTAAAATTATTAATTTTACTTATTTAAAATTATCTACAATGAGTATCTAGCACAAATAACTTAGATATGTAATAGTCTACATTTTAAGCACTCTTCGTATGAAAAATTGTAAAACCAAACAAAATAAATTGTACACATTTTTATGAGTTTGTGGTATATTTTGGGATGATGCATAGTGGGGTGAAAGTCAAAGGAAGAGAGAAGCTTGAAAACTAAAAGTGGTAACAATGAATGCTGATATCCATTTAAAGATGAAGGTTCAGCTATCAGAGCAGGAAACTATAGGTAAAATCTGAAATGAATGAATCAAGAAATAGCTATATAAGCTTATGGATATTTAGGTATCATGCTAATTATTTTTAGAAGAAAAACAGTTGCTTCTGGGAAGAGGAATCTTGTGAAAAGAGAAAACATAGGCTGTTTTGTGCTACTTGACTTTTAAATCATGAAGTTTGTGCTACATTTTAAGCCAGAAAAGGGGAGGAGATTATCATTTTTGTTGGTGGAGTTCATTTGCAACCTTTCAAAGCTTAGGGTTTTAGATTGGGGTGGAAGCCATACTGTAAGGGAACAAGAAATGGGAAGGCAGTGGAGCAGCAACCATAGCCAACTCCTTCAAGAAGCTTGATCTTGGGACTTCCCTGGCGGTCCAGTGGTTAAGACTTCGCTTTCCAATGCAGGGTGTGTGGGTCTTATCCCTGGTCAGGGAGCTAGGATCCCACATGCCTTGCGGCCCAAAACATAAAACAGAAGCAGTATTGTAACAAATTCAATAAAGACTTTAAAAATGGTCCACATCAAAAAAATCTTTTTTTCAAAAAAAAAAAGCTTGGTCTTAAGGAAAGGGAGTTACTCAGAAGTTAAACACCATGAGATAAACGAAGGTAATTTGCTATAAGTTACAGCTCATACAGTTTACTGATTTTTATCATGTAATATAATGATACCTGTATGTTTAAACATTACACTCTGTTATTTAAGTAGATGCTTACATGGCCAAAACCTCTGTATAAGAAGTTGAATGCAGAACCTACAGTCCCAGAAGCTTCAAAGGTTCAGCGTGGAGTTTTTTTCCTAAGAGAAATTTTCTCTTTTTGGTTTTTTTATATTAGGTAACATTGGTTTCTTGAGCAAGATGGTGATTTTTCTTTTTCTTTTTTTTTACAAACACCCCATTCTTTCTATTTTTTTATTTTTTATTTTTTAAATAAATTTATTTATTTATTTTTGGTTGCGTTGGGTCTTCATTGCTGCACGTGGGCTTTCTCTAGTTGCGGCGAGCAAGGGCTACTCTTCGTTGCAGTTTTCGGGCTTCTCATTGTCATGGCTTCTCTTGTTGCAGAGCACGGGCTCTAGGCACACGGGCTTCAGTAGTTGTGGCACATGGGCTCAGTAGTTGTGGTTCGCGGGCTCTGGAGAGCAGGCTCAGTAGTTGTGGCGCACAAGCTTGGTTGCTCCGCGGCATGTGGGATCTTCCCGGGCCAGGGCTGGAACCCGTGTCCCTTGCATTGACAGGCAGATTCTTAACCACTGCGCTACCAGAGAAGCCCACCCCATTCTTTTTAATCACAGTTTTTTCTGACAGATTTTTGATTGGATCCAAATTTGCAGCCCCGACCTTAAATCTCATTTATATGTCTGTTATAGCCATTCTCAATATTTTAGTCTCTGGACTGCTTTATACTCTAAAAAATTATTGAGGACCACAAAAAGGTTTTGTTTACGTGGATTTTAGCTATTCATATTTACCATGTTAGAAATGAAAGACTGAAACATTTTTAAAATGTTTTATTAATTTATCTAAAATAACATTTATAAGTTCATTATGTTACCATAGCATTTTTAATGAAAAATAACTTTTCTAACATAAAAATAATTAAGTGAGACGACTAATGGTGTTTTACATGTTTGAAAATCTCTAATATATGTCTTAATATAGGACAGTCAGGATCTCAAATCCGCTTTGCATTCACTTTATTGCATTATCACATGTAATGTGGCCTGTGGAAAATGCTCCTGTATGTTTGAGAGAGTAAAAAAGGTAAATAACATCTTTGTGTTAGCAGGAAGATAGTTTTGACCTTGAGGACCCTCTAAAAGGGTCTTGAGCCCCTCCGTCCAATTAAGTTTTGATGCTCTCTGCCTGTTACCCACCATCCAATTAGCACGTGTGTGTATGCTAGCCTGTGGTGCTCTTGTGCAAGGAAGCTCTGATTGCTGTGCTGCTTTTCAGTTATTTACGCCAGTGGGGTTTTTTCCTCAACCTTGTTGTCCTTTCTTCTTTTTCTTTGTAAAGGGAGGCTTAAATTCAGCAGCATTCTCTCTCTATTCTTAAACCCACGCTCAGACAGAAATTAGAGGAATTAAATTCTGGACTGCGTGACAAGAGAGGCTTCAGGTATTCCCCTTCAGCTCTGAGCTGCCATTGGCTGTTCTCCAAACTTTTTGGAGTGCACACCCTGTCAGTAAAATACATTTGAGCACACAGTTTTAATTTTTGTAAATTTACTTATTTAGAAGTTATATACATAACCTACTGCACTTATATATTTATGTATTTATGAGTTGCACACATACGCTCTTGCACTCATATGTTATGTTATAAAAGTATGGAAGTATAAATAAACTAGATTAAATTAAAATAAATGTGAAAAATTTGACTGTTTTCTTTCTACATCCAAGTGTATTATGGTACATACCACCTTGTTGCCTTTCCCTCACTTTGGAAGCCTGGTCACTTGTGGCTTAAACCACAAAAGAAAGGGGTGAGGAGATGGTATCTTTAGACCGGCTTTTGAGATTAAGAGAGGTTATTTTCTTTGTTTGTTTGACTTGGGAAGAATCTATGTAGGGAATGAAAGATATAAGAAATTGTTCACATAACGAATACAATAGAAGTTAGAAAGAGATGAGTGAAGAGTCAGATGTCCAGGGTTCACACTGAAAAGCAGGAGGAACAATTTCTAAATATCCAGCAGATAGAACAGATATTGAGGTATGAAGTGAAGAAGAGGGAAGCTGAGAGAATTTCAGCTTTTTAGTATAGGTGAGGTCATCTGCTAAGACTAAGAGTGGGTGAGATGGAGTTTGAGGTTGAAGAGAGCAGGAAAGGTTTTAAATGACCATCGTGGGAAATGTGAACCTGCTTAAGTGGACACAAGGAAAGACAACATGGATTACTTAGCCATAACAAAAGCCTTACTGAAGTTAGATACACATTTGCTTTAGCCCCAAGAAGCTTGGTTTGGTGGCTTTCTTTTTAGCAGTGCTTAGCATCTTGGAAATGAGAGTAAAGAAACTGACAGTAAAGACAATAGACTAGAAAATATCCAAAGTTGGAAATTTTTAAGTTTTGCATAGCAAAATTTCCAGAGGAGAAGGAACAGAGGGTGCTATTGATGTATTTGAAATGGTTGCAAATGAAGCTGGGTAGAGAGGCAAGTGAAACCAAGAGTTTTGATGAATTGATGGGAGATTAAAATGAGTGTTTACTGGAATGAGGAATCAATAGTGGAAAGAGAGTTGAGGGTTATAGTGTTCAGAGTCTGGGATATGAAGTAGGTCATAGCTATTAGGATAGTGGTAATGGTAGATAATGGGAGTGGGTGGAAATGAAGATCACTGAAGTTCAGGAAGTGCTAGTGGTCAGTATGGCTATTAAGGTCACTTTTGAGGAGAAGGAATAGGACAAAGACTAACCTTTAAACCTTTAAAGTCCATGGAGGAGGGTTATGAGGGTGGGAATAGATTGGTAGAAGTTTATGGCTAGGACTTGAAAATGAGAAGTTGGTAGAACAGTGATCTGTAATTGGCAAAGAGGAACTGAGGAGTGGGGGGGTCACACAAGACATCATTTGCATTGGAGAGGTTGAGAAAGAAAGCCAGATTGTTAAAGGAACAATCAATGAAAACTTGAAGAATATAGGAGAGTTAACTCACTATTCTCAAGAGCTCAATGAAAGGTGCCATCAGAATGGTCTGGGTTAAGAGCAGAGTAGGCATGGATAATATTAAGCATTTGGCCAGAATGTGCCAAGGATGATAAATACAAATGACAAAGAGGAAGGAAATGTGCGAAAACTAGTGATCCTTGGCGAATTTGACTAAGTGGAGATTTTGCTGTTAGAGACACTTGCAAAACTAACCAATGCCAGGTGTCTAGATGAAGTGTAAGTTTGCTGGAGAGAGCCTCTGCACACTTCCCTTTATAGGACCTGAGGTTCTCACTGTGGAAATTAGCTGATGTAGTGCTCCAGTGAACGAGTTTATAGATATTCCCTTTCTAAGAATCAGCCCACCACTATATATTAAATTTTGTAGTATTGATAGAAATGACTAGTTGTATGAAGACTTACAACCAGGAACTGAATTTGGTTCATCTCTTCATACCAATTCATCCCCTACCCATAGTATCTGAGTTTCTCATTACACCTTTATCTATATGGTTCTAGGTACACCATGTTCCTTCAGGATTTTACCCTTAACCCTCTCTTCCCCATCCAGATGATTTCCTTCTTCTTCTGTTATGTCTGAGTCCCTATCTACTTTAATAAAGAATCTTGCTTATGAAGTACATTATTCTTTAACATTCACATCTGCCATCCCTTTGAATAAATTTCTTTGATTTATTTCCTAATATTCCTATGTGTTTTCTAATGCTTCTTCCCTCATTTCACCCTCTGCTTTAAAACACATTTTGCTCAGGAGGTGTTTTCTCCCTCCCCACCTGCAGGTACTTTATTCAGGGCTGATATCCAGCTGAAGGGAGCCTGGATAGGAGGCAGGTTGCTACTCAGCTCCCTCAGGTGTGCCCCTTGGCTTGGGATTGTACCATCCACTAGTCCAGGGGGAGGGTTGCTTTTTCCTAATGTGCACAAAGGTGCTTTATGGACTAGCAGGGCCATGACTAGGCATTCAGTAAAATCTGCTAGCACTGTTACATAGTATTTACCGAATAACAATAAGAAAAAGAATCATTAACCAGCAATGAGCACTTGGTAGATACTGGGTGTTGTGCTAAACCCAACAAGGATTATTTCATTTATATCTCAAAATAATCCTATGAAGTAGGTCTTGTAATTACAGATAATCTAGAGGAATGGACAAATACTAAGATCAAGTCAAATTCATCTGAAATACTCACTACCTTTGCAAAGTAAAATGATCTCCTTTAATAAGATTGGACAAAATCTTGAAATCAGTTAGGAGGTACTTGAGTTATTCTAGCTTTGAAAATTGTGCGTGAGTGTGTGTGTGTGTGTGTGTGTGTGTGTGTGAGAGAGAGAGAGAGAGAGAGAGAGAGAGAGAGAGATTTATCAGCAGAAAACTCTCCCACAGAGCTTGCTGCTACTTGGCAGGGGTGTTCTTTTTCCTGCTTATCTGTAGTTTGAGGTCATACATCTAATAATTCTGAGAGCTCTTAAGTATTATACTGTAGTTGAAAAATTGATTTGTTTCATTTGCAAATTGGCCAGTTTCTACATGTGGTCTTTAATAACCACACCTGTTGTTACTTTCTGTGTATTTGTTATTGTGGTAACCATACTTATATATTTTTCATTGAATTGCAAGTTTTTTAAGAACAGTGATGATATTTTTAAGCTCTGTAATAACTCACTGTGACTGGATGTATTGAAGTGCTCTGTGCATAGTGAGCATTTAATGCATATTGTCTAGCACATACTCAGGTAAAGCGTACTATAAATACAGGTAGTCTTTCTTATTACTTGCAGTAGTGTTAAAGGCATAACGCTGGAAAGTATTTTTATTGAAAAAATGATGTAGCTAGTAACCTATCTTGAGTTTGGGTTTTAACCAATTTTGTCATTTAGATCACTTGAAGACATTTCTTAGGCACCTGCTAAATCTTTGTTAATTAAAATAGGAATAATGGTTCTTGGAAGATCACTTCCAAATATTCAAATGCAAAAAATTGAACTCTTGTTAACAAAATAGATAATTATGAAAGTCAAGAAACTAAGACTAAAGCATTAAAATTTTCCGTATTTGTATGAATAACATCCTAAAAACAGTGGTTCTTAGCTTAATGTAAAGGCTAAATTTAGACCAGCCCACTATGATTAAATCATAAGAGATAATTATAATGGATAATATTTATGGAGTGCACACTATGTGCCAAGCACTGTGATAAATACTATATGCCTTATCTCATTTAATCCTCAAAACAACCGTATGAATTAGGTGTTAAAATTACCCTTGTATCATAGATGAAGAAACTGAGGCTTAACAAGGTTAAATAAATAGCCATAGTAAGTGACAGAGGTGAGATTTGAATCCAGGTATTTGAACAGTAATTTTTTTTAATTATAGATGCTATAAAATGCATATTTATAAATATAGTTCTTTATTCAAGTGTTAGCTCATAATTCCTTTAAAATGTGGAGCTAATGAATTATTTCCAAAAGAAACCTGTTGGAAGATCCCTGCAATTTCACTAACAGGAAGATTTCAGTTACACGTGTGAATAATATTTCACTAAGGTATAACATTATTATAATTAGTGCAGTATTACGGGGATGCAGTCTAACTTTATGATATTAAAATAGGTTTTATTATATCAAGTTAAACATGGGAAATATTTATTTCATTTCAAATATGTTTTATAGGGGGAAATGTAGAAGCAGGACTTGGCTAAATAGGACCCATTAAAAATAATTTGAAAGAAATACTAACATCTTTTGCAATATTTTTGTCTTTGAAAATCCTTGTAAGATCCTCCATCTTTATTTCTAAGAGAGCCAGCAATTCTCTCCTGGCAAGTGACTCTCTCTAAAACATTACAGATCGGTAGTGAACAAGTAATATCCCTCCAATTCTAGGAGACTACTAATACAACTTCTAGGAAGGCAAGTTTTAAAGTCTGGATCCATAGCAATAGACACTGTAGAAATATATGGTAGCAGTCAGTCAGAGCTGTACCTGTTAAACTTCCTCTTAGCTTATTAGGAAGTAAAAAATCAGCTAAGCCACTATAAATGCTATGTGGTTATAGTAGCCTTCCAGATGGTACTTTACTTATCTCAGTAAATTTATTTCTCTCATGAAGCAAAGTGTTCCACTCCTAAAGAATATTTCGTGGTCTTACACGTATTACGTTGTAATTCCCGAATTGCCTTTGTTTTATATCTTTACAAAAGTGACATTGTTTTTGATGCCATTTTTGCATTGACATAATGATTTATATTTGATGTTTGTTAACATTAATCAGTAAGAATATTACTGATTTTTTAAATGTGAAAGCTAGGAATCAGTTTTAGGTAAAAATTTTTAGAGGGTTAAACCATTCATTTTTATCTTGAAAGACTTTGGATCAGATATTGATATTATTAGGCCAGTGGTATTCAATCCTGGTTGTGTGTTAAAACCACTTGGGGAAGTTAAAAACAAATAAAACATACCCAAACCAAAAACAAAACAATCTACTCTGTTCTCATCTCATCCTAGGCATTAAGTGTACATTTAGTACTGTCACGTTGCACAACTCTAGGGACACCATTCATGTTGTGTTCTTATATAAATGGCACTTACTCCAGGAGTGAATGGTGCCTCCTGGCGTTGGCTGCTGACTATGTAAGTAAGATAATGGCTTCAGTAATTACTGATACAGGAATAACAGGGTTACTATATAGGAATATACAGTATGGCAGTTGCCCTGTGTACGTTCCTCTTCAATTACAATGTACAGATGACTTCCTTGACAGTCACTCTCTATTTAAAATAGGTCAGATGTATGTAATGGCGAGACTGAGAAAAGGTCGGTATCTTACAGTAGCAAGGATTCAAAATATCCCAAGAGAAATAATGGGAGCTGCATTGAAATGAAAATTTGCATGGGGTTTCAGAACTGAAAGAGTGAGGAAGGGTCAGGTACAGCAAAAGGGCTTATCTCTTTAAAACAGAACAGGAAAATACCCGTGATTTTAGAAAGAAATGCTTCATTAACTATCATTAGAATAAAAAATACATGGTACAACTATGGAGCCTCTTTCTAACATGACAAACATATATTGCTAACTGTGCTTAGGTTCTTTACATTTGAATTAGTCTTCAGTGATGTAAAATCACTAGGCTCCAACCAGAGTTTGATTTCAAACCCGTTTATGAGGCTAAGACGAAATGTGGCTTTAGGCTCTCTCCACACCATTGTATATCCTTTATTGTGGTGAATATCAAAACAGCAGTTAATTATAGTAATACCATTTCTGTTCTTCACTTCATTATCTCTGTCTTGCACTATTATTTTCTGTTGCTACTGGCTATACAGCATCAGGCCTGGCACCAGTGAAGTGTGAACACAATGCCAGCACTGCATTCAGCACAAGAATAGAAAGGCAGATGGCAGATTTTACTATTTATAGTTGGAGCCAATTTGCCTGAGGTGAGCCCTGCTGAAATGGTTCTTATCAAGAATGTTTTCATTTATTAAAGGTATAAGGAAATGAAAGCCAAATAAAAAGCCTCAGTCCCCAGGACTCTGAGAGCAAAACTCTTGCTATAGATTGGAAAGCAATTCTAAGTATTGATTAGACATTTATGAACTGGAAAATTATATATTTTTCTCCCTATTCTCAAAATAAAGTCTTCAGGTCAGCAGCATGCTTCATGGCAGAACTTGAAGAATTTATTTTTCAGTGAAGTTGTGTTGCAGAGTGAATTTTAATTATTAAGAATAAAATAGGTTTATGATAAGAACTAATTATTTAATACCATCAAATATTTAAACTATGGCTGCCTTTTATTTTCTCAATAATCATTTCTTGACTACCACAGAATAAAACACAAAATAACTGCTTCACATTTGATTCTTTATATTTTTTTAAAGATTGATTGTTTAAAACTCTGATAAATATTTTATATTATGAGCACGTTGAAAGAAATTTTGTATTCAAAATTAAAATAGTATGTGAATTATCTAGGCTTTCTTATCTTCGAGGCACCTGATTTAAAAAGTGTTTTATTATCAAGAACATAATGTGTTGATAACTAAAACAACCTATTAAACAACTTAGAATTTAGGTGGCCCAGATACTCTGAAATATAGCAGTGAGCTAATGATAGTGGCAAATAAAATTTATATTCCACAGAAAATAAAGAATTTTTATTATAGGCCAAAGAAATTAATTTGATTCTATCATAAAAGAAAAATATTTTGAGTGGATGTATCGGAATTTAGCAGATTATTTAGTCATATTCTAAATTATGCCGAAACGTCTATCCATTTTAAATCATGGAAAAATATTTGTCATGTGAGTTTTATTGGTTTTATTTAGATGAAATAACCGCTTGATTTAAAATTTTCACTTTCCTCTGGCTTGTGCTGAGAAAGAAGGAGCTTATGGGAAGCTAGGTTTGGAAAGGGAAAACTACAATCTAAATTTAATTTCTTGCTTTGTGAATTTTCTATTCATTATTGAAATATAGTAAAATAAATAAATAAATAAAAAGGGCTTCTGCTTAGATGTGACAGATTAAACACATGCTGATAGCTCAGATCCTTCCCAAAGCCCCTCTAAAAGGAAACTAAAGGGGCTTTAAAATAAATAAACTCACAAAGGCAAAGAAAATGGGAGATGAGATAAGTTATAAAATTTGGAAGATGGAAAGCCAGATGCATGAGTGCTAACTTAGCAGACCTGAGAAAGCTCAGTTATAAGTTGGCAGAGGGGAAAACTGAGAAAACTGCTTTACATACCAGGATCTCATACTACTCAGGATTGAAAACACTGGGTACCTCTGGAAGTGGAAGTTAAAATGGGGTTAAAAACAGGAGAACTGATTTTAAAATCTATTTAAGAAGCAGTTGGTTTCCAAGATCCCATCCTCCTCACCTCCTCAATGTAGCTGGGCTACAGTGCCTGTCTTACGTGGCAGAAGTCTAAAGGCATATTTTCTGTAAAGGGTAAAATAAGGGTACCAGGACTAAGAATACCCCAAAACAGTAAAAGGCAGAAGGCAGATGGGTACTCTGTTGAAGTCAGGGATAGTAAATGAAATTTTTGCATGTTGAATATTGAGACTTCCAGTCTTTGTCAGCTCACAGGATGTAGGTAATCAGGCATATACTGCCAAGGCAAGAGATTGGAAGAGTTTTCTCTAGTGAATGTAAGAAGTCCAAGAAGGAAAGACTTACAGATCCTTTGGAGGTTCCCCAAAGACATGGCTTAGTCAGATCATCCTTCAGTGAGTACCACTGTCAGCAAGCCCCATCCATTCTATTGAGCTTCCACTCAGCTCTTCAGTGGCCTACTCTTCCCCCCTCCACCGCTGCCACAAGCATTATTGAGCTGTAGTTGACATATAACATTATGTAAATTTAAGGTGTACAGTGTGATGATTTGATACACATATTTATTGTGATATGATTACCACAGTAAGGTTAGTTAACACGTCCATCACATCACACTATTACCTTTTTCTTTTTAATGGTGAAAAAATTTAAGATTTCTCTCTTAGCAGCTTTCAAGTATATAATACAGTACTGTTAACTGTAGTCACCATACTGTATACATTAAATCTCCAGAACTTATCTGTCTTCTACAGTAAATGGAAGTTTATACCCTTTGACCAATATCTCTCCATTTTCCCCATCTCCCAGCCCCTGGCAAACACCATTCCACCCTCTGCTTTTATGAGTTTGACTTTTTTAGATTCTGCATATAAGTGAAGTCATACAGTATTTGTCGTTCTTGTTCTGACCTATTTTACTTAGCATAATGGCCTCAAGATCCATTCATGTTGTCTCAAATGACAGGATTGCTATAATATTCCATTGTATATGTATTTGTGTGTGTGTGTATCAATCTTCTTTATCCATTCATCCATCAGTGGACACTTAGGTTGATTCTATGACTTGGTTATTGTGAATAATGCTTCAATAATGCTGCAGTGAATATGGGAGTGCAGATATCTCTTCAAGATAATAATTTTGTTTTCTTCAGACATATACAGAAGTGGAATTGCTGGATCATATGGTAGTTCTATTTTAAAATTTTTTTTGAGGAACCTCCATACTGTTTTCCATGGTGGCTGTACCAATTTACATTCCCACCAACCAGTGCACAAGGGTTCTCTTTTCTCCACATTCTTGCCAACCCATATCTCTTTACTTTTTGATAATAGTCATTCTAATAAGTGATATCTCATTCTTTAATTTTTTTTTTTTCATTTTTTTTTTCATTCTTTAATTTTGATGGTGGTTTAGATTTGTATTTCCTTGATGATTAGTGATGTTGAGCACCTTTTCATATCCATATTGGCCATTTTTATGTCTTCTTTGGAAAAATGTCTACTCAGGCCCTCTGTCCATTTTTTAAATGGATCATTTGGGTTTTTTGCCATCTGTATGTCTTTGGAAAATGTCTATTCAGTTCCTCTTCCCTGGTTAGTTGGTTTTTTGTTGTTGAGTTGTGTAAGTTCCTTATATATTTTGGATATTAACCACTCATCAGGTATGTATTTTGCAGATATTTTCTCCCATTCTTTAGGGTGCCTTTTCATGTTGCTGATTTTTTCTTTCGCTATGCAAAAGCTTCAGTTTGATGTAGTCCTGCTTGTTTATTTATTTATTTATTTGTTTGTTACTTGTGTTCTTGGTGTCATATCCAAAAAAATTGCCAAGACCAATGTCAAAGGGCTTTTTACCACTGTGTTTTCTTCTAGGAGTTTTGTGGCTTCAGGTCTTACATTTAAGTCTTTAATCCATTTTGACTTAGTTTTTGTGCATGGTGTACGATAGGGGGTCCATTTCATTTTTTTGCATGTGGACGTCCAGTTTTTCTAACATCATTTATTGAAGAGACTGTCTTTTCCCCACTGAGTATTCTTGGATCCCTTAGCAAATATTAGTTGACTGTATGTTCATGGGTTTATTTCTCGCTCTGAATTCTGTTCCATTGGTATGTGTGTCTATTTTTATGCTAGTACTGTACTGTTTTAATTACTATAGCTTTGTAATATAGTTTGAAACCAAGAAGTGTGATGCCCCCAGTTTTTGTTTGTTTGTTTTCTCAAGATTGGCTTGTCTATTTGAAGTCTTTTGTGGTTCCATACAAATTTTAGGATTTTTTTTTCTCTTTTTATGAAAAATGCAATTGGAATTTTCATAGGAATTACACTGAATGACTTTGAGTAGTATGGACATTTTAACAACAATATTAATTTTTCTGATCCATGGACAAGGAATATTTTTTCAGTTATGTGTCTTCTTTAGTTCCTTTCATCAATGTTTTGTAGTTTTCAGTGTACAGATCTTTCACCTCCGAACGATTTTATTGTTTTGAGCAATGGTAAATGGGATTGTTTTCTTTATTTCTTTTTCAGATAGTTCATTGTTAGCATATATTCAACTGATTTTTGTATATCAATTTTGTATACTGAAACCACTGAATTTGTTTAGTAATTCTAACAGTTTTTTGGTGAATTTTTAAGGATTTTCTATATATAGGATCACATCATCTGCAAACAGAGACACTTTTACTTCTTTCTTTCCAATTTGAACGCTTTTTCTTTTTTTTCTTGCTGAATTGCTCAGTTAGGACTTTTAGTACTGTGTTGAATAGGACTGTTGAGGCTGGATACCCTTGTCTTGTTCCTGATCTTAAAGGAAAAGATTCCAGCTTTTCACTATTGATATGATTTTGGCTGTGGGCTTGTCACATATGGCCTTTATTATGTTGAGGCCTTTATTATGAGGTATGTATACAGTTTGTTGAGAGTTTTTATCGTGAAAGGATGTTGAATTTTTCAAATGCTTTTTCTGCATCTATTAAGGGATCATGTGATTTTTCTTTTTATTCTATTAGCATGGTGTATCACATTGACTTGTGTATGTTTCTCAGACCTTTTCTATGGAAATACCTGTTTGACACTTCTTGTTCCCTCTTCTGGTGGAATTCTTAAGCTTGTATGACTTCTCTTGATCCTACAAAGCTGTGCTGGGTGCTACCAACCTCCTGTTTGCTTACTTTCCCTAGAGTAGTGCTGAACATGTGAGTCTATGTGGTTTCTCCTAATACTGTAGAGGTGGACCAGTTTTCTTCATGTGCACACTAGCAGCCTGCGTAGGTTTACTCTTGCTGCATCAGGGTTGTGTGTGGGGAGCTGGCCACGAGGTGGGAATGTGTGTGGATGAGGTGCACAGAGCATTGGAGGTGCCAACCGGGGACCAGTTGATGGGATCCTCAGGTGAGGCATCCACAGCAGCTCATGGACAGGCTTCCTAATAGAGTCCGTGATGCATTTGTAGGACCTACATTCCTTTAATGCCCTCTGAGAGCCTCAGTTGCTGTTCTCCTAGCTGTTTCCCACTCCCCCCTCATGCAGCACATCTCAGTGTTATGGATGAGGCAAGAAAGAAGTGGGTCTTTTTGGCACTATCCTGCACAGCTGGAGAAGCCAGTGCCCTACTGTTAAATATCATTAGGCATTAGAAGGATGCATTTGACATTAAAAAAAAGAAAAAAAAAAAGACCAAAACAAACAGATAAAAAGCTACTTGGAGAACATGGAGAATGTGCAGGGAGAAGAAAAAACATAAAAAATAGAATAAACTAAAATTAATATCTTGAGAGATAAGAGACAATCAAACAAAAGCAGTATATTTATACATGCACATATGTGTTCCTGTAAGTAGGAACATTCAGGGAATTAAAATGAGCAAGGGGAATTAAAAAAAAATTTTTTTAAGCAAAAATTAAAAAAAATTATTATATAAAGGGTTATAAAATGAAGTTGAGGAAGTCCCCCAGCAAGTATACACAAATAAAGAGAGGTAGAAAATAGAATAGATAATTTAATAAAATTAGATCGTAACATTAGAAATAACAAAACTTACCACAGGCAACAACGCGAGTGAATCTGAAAATGCAACTATGGGGTGAAAGAAACCAGTCACAAATATATAGTGCATGTGTCCATTTATATGAATTTCGAGAATAATCAGAACTATGGTCATGGGTCAGAATAGTGGCTACCAGTCAGGGGTGGGTATCATACAGCAGCGGTCCCCAACCTTTTTGGCACCAGGGACCGGTTTCGTGGAAGGCAATTTTTCCACGGACCCGGGAGGCTGGGAGGATAATGGTTTCAGGATGATTCAAGCATATTACATTTACTTGCACTTTATTTCTGTTATTATTACATTGTAATATATAATGAAATAATTCTACAACTAACCATAATGCAGAATCAATGGGAGCCCTGAGCTTGTTTTCCTTCAAGTAGATGGTCCCATCTGGGGGTGATGGGAGACAGTGACACCTGAAGTGTGTTGCTTATGTCCAGTCTACTCTGTAATCTCGTTTTGGTTGCTGTCACTGCAGAAAACCCTGCCTCACAAAGATAGGGTGTTGGAAATGGAAGCAGGCTTTTCAGTGCTTTTGTGGCAATCTCAGGATGTTCCATCTTGACTTTCATCCAGAACACATGGAGATTTGAAGTTGTCTCAAACATACTTTTAAGGCCACCGTCATTTGCGATCTCAAGCAGTTGATCCTCTTCTGGCACAGACAATGTCGATTCACCTGGCTTATTCACAAATGGGGCACTGATCCATTCCTTCCCAGTTCGGGGATCTTTTGTAGTTGGGAAGTAATGCTCAAACTCTTTTGAAAGCTGAGATAGGTGATCATACAGCAGCTGGGAGGAAGAAGGCCCTGGCTCAGTCTCTCTCAAAATCTCTGCTAATGTTTGAAACATGTCAAAAATCCCAGTGTTCCCTCATCTCCCCCATAATTCCAGTTTGGCTTTGAATGCAGCCACTTTATCTGCCGACTTGAACACAGTTGTCATTCTCCCCTGAAGTGACAGATTGAGTTCGTTGAGCAGGTTGAATGTGTCACACAAGTAAGCAAGTTTTGTGACCCGTTCTTTGTCACTGAAATGTGCTGCTGCCAGTGGTGACTGTTTTTCTAAAAGAAATCTCTGGAACGGCTCTTGTAACTCAAAAACTCTGGCCAGTGATATACCTTTAGAAATCCATCTCACTTCTGTGTATAAGAGAAGACATGTGTGCCCTATGTCCATCTCCTCACAGAGCTGCGTGAACAGACGTGAGTTAAGGGCATGTACTTTAATGTGGTTGATAATTTTAATCACATCCTACAAAACGTTGCTAAGTTCAGCATTTCTCTATGGATGACACAGTGCGTAGACTCACATTCAGAAGCGACCTCTTTGACCCGAGTAGTAAAACCAGGAAGCTGTCCAGTCATGGCAGCCGCTCTGTCTGTGCATATACCGAGACAAAATGACCAAATCAGTTTTCCTGATATGTAATCATTCAAAGACTTGAATAGTTCTGCAGCTGTGGTGTTGGCTGGCAACAACAGTGCACATAACAGGGACTTCCCTGGTGGCATAGTGGTTAAGAATCTGCCTGCCAATGCAGGGGACACAGGTTCGAGCCCTGGTCCGGGAAGATCCCACATGCTACAGAGCAGCTAAGCCCATGTGCCACAACTACTGAGCCTGCACTCTAGAGCCTGTGTGCTACAACTACTGAGCCCACGTCCCACAACTGCTGAAGCCCACACGCCTGGAGCCTGTGCTCAGCAACAAGAGAAACCACCACAATGAAAAGCCCGCACACTGCAACGAAGAGTAGCCCCCACTTGCCACAACTAGTAAAAGCCTGTGTGCAGCAACGAAGATACAACACAGCCAAAAATAAAAAAGTGCACATAACATATCCTCATGCACATTCTCCTGGAAAGTATATTGCACAAAAACAAGCACTGTTGTCTTGTTGTCAGCATCAATAGACTTGTCAACTTGGATTGCATACCATGGTGACTCATTAATCCTCTCTGACAATTGTGCCTCAGTATCCTCTGCTATTTCAATTCTTCTAGTTATGGTGCTAGCCGAAAGAGGAACACGTGCCACCTTTTGAACTGCAGCTTCTCCTAAAAGTTCATGACAAATGTTCTTAGCAGCAGGCAGGATCAACTCTTTACCAGTAGAAGAAGCCGTAGTAAGGGGCTTCTTGGCTTTAGCAATGTGGTTAGCCACTAAGAATGATGCCCTCCTTGAAGACACATTTGATGAAGTGGTGGCCTTCAATAATTGCTTCTGTTCTTCGTGTTCATGTTATTTTCTTTTGAAAAACTCCAAAGCTTGTCTTTTAATGCAGGGTGCTTGGTCTCCATGTGGCGAAGCACTTTTGAAGGTTTCATGGCTTCATTGGATAGCCGGTCGCCATATATTATACAAAGTGGGCTTGGAGAATGTGAATCACCTGTTGCAGTGAACCTGTAATTTAAGTAGGACTCTTGGTATTTTCTTTTAAATGCACTTTCTTTTTGTTGGCAGTCTTAGAGTCTTCTGCTGTCTCATCATTGGGTCTTTCCCTCTTTTCAAAGAAGCTCTCCAGCAACGTTTGTTTTTTACTCATTTTGGCTAGGGTTAGCTTGTGGGCTTACCAAAACTGTGACTGAAACAAGTGTGCAGTGTGGGAAAGAGGCATGGATGAAAGTGGTAAATAAAATAATGGGCGGGCCACACACGGACTAAAATAAGTGTCAGATTCTGACGTAAAGCCTGCCACCAGATACAGCTGTACAACTGAAAGACATCAACTCACTTGCCACTATATAGCCTGCCACCAGATGCAGTTTAATTGTCACTTGCCACTCACCGATAGGGTTTTGATATGACTCTGCAAGCAATTGATTTATTATGGTCTCTGTGCAGTCAGACGTCTCTGCTATTGATCATCTGTATTTGCAGCTGCTCCCCAGCACTAGCATCACCGCCTCAGCTCCACCTCAGATCATCAGACATTAGATTCTCATAAGGAGCACGCAACCTAGATCCCTCGCATGCACAGTTCACAATAGGGTTTGCGCTCCTATGAGAATCTAATGCCGCCACTGATCTGACCGGAGGTGGAGCTTAGGTGGTAATGCAGGCAATGGGGAGTGGCTGTAAATACAGATGAAGCTCAGCTTGCTCATCCGCTGCTCACCTCCTGCTTTGTGCACCGGTTCCTAACAGGCCACGCACCAGGGGTTGGGGACCTTTGTAATACTGTATGGTGTATTGATATGAATGTGTCTCTCTAGGTTTTATACCTTGGATGTAAATGTAAAATGTAAAAATTTTTTGACTTGTATGCCTTTCTGTACTTTGTTTTATGTACCTTACTGTGTAAGTTAACTCCATAAAAAATAGAGGAAAAATATTAGCTAGTCTAAGAGGCCCAACACTTGAATGGTAAGAGTTGTAGGAGATAAAAATGGAGAGCAGGAAATAAAAGAAGTAATTCAAGGACATTTTCAAGAGTTTCCAGAATGATAGGGCACACCAAATATCCAGCATATTGGATAAAAAGGTGGAAGAAGACAATGGAACAACACCTTCAAATATGTGAGGGATAATTAATTCGAACCTAGGATTCTATACCCAGCAAAAATGAACAAATATGAACATAGATTAATGACATTTTAAGATGTGCTAAGTCTCCATTCATCCTTTCTCAAGAAGCTACTGTGAAATGTTCACCATGAAAGGTAAGAGCGAAAATAAAGAGAAACATAAGATATAGCAGGTAGAAGGTCTACCATGAAAGAGGTACAGAGAACCCTCCAGATGAGGGAAAGGAAAATTTGAACCTGATAGCTGAATAGAAAGCCTATTGAACAAGCAGTTCAAATCAGAATTCAGAAGGATCTGGGGAGATTTTTTTTTTTCAAGAAGATGAAGTTGATAAAATATTGAGAGTATTTGTATCTATTGAGAAGAGATTTACAAAATTAGGGGAGAGTTTTGGGTATGTAGAAAACTAAGAAACAGGACAACTATGAACTCTGAGGTGGGCGAAACAATGTGGAAAAGGAAAAAGAAAAATAATAGTAGTGTATTATATGGATCAGCTGTGAATAGCTTATGTAAGTACATAACTAATAATAGAAATGTCTCATGCAGATAGTACACTATGAAAACAGCAAAAAGGGGTGAATCACAAATAATCCTCAACTTGGATAACAAAAACATAATGTGGAGTGAGAAAAGCAAATTTAGGAATACATGCCACTTGATACCATTTACATCGAGTGTTGGTATGTTATAAGATATTTCTAAAAACTCATAAAAAACTGTAGAGAATCATGTGCTAAATATCCATATATCCACAACTTAGCTTAAGATGTAAATGTTACAAATGAAATGGAAGTCCCCTGTGTACTCCTCTCTGGTATCATCCCTCTTCCTCTTTGCCTAAAGGTAACCACTATTTAGATGTTTGCATTTATCATTCCTATGTATATCTTTATTACTATATCTATCCCTAAACAGTATTTAGCAAGTTGAATGTTTTTAAACTTTGTGTAAATGGTGGTATACTGTATATATTCTTCTGCAGTTTGTTGTTTCTTAGCTGTACACTAATAAACTATTGTGGTATATCATATAATGGCTACAACAATTAAACTAGAACTAAATAAAACAGATGTCAAAGATAATGTGAGGAGCTTTCCTTTATCATGAGAGTTTTTCAATATTCTAACTTGTTGCATTACATTTTATGTAAATGTTCTGTTTCTAAAACTTAATTTTTGATTGAGTTAAACATAATGAATTTCATTAGCTCCAAGTCATATTAGTTCACTAATGCCTTAGAAATTTTCAAAGGTACCATGTTTTCTACTCAGTAGCTTATTACCAGAGAGTTTCTAACAAACTAGTATAATTTGAGTCATTGAGGTCATGCTCGCAACTATAGTAAGAAAGCTGAAAGAAGGTATAGTTTGTATCTCCCCCCCTTTTTTTTAAGGAGAAAAATTACAAACCTTTATTTCCACAGTTTAATTTGATACCATCAATGTTATGGACTATATGTGTCCCCCCAAGATTCATATGTTGCAACCCCAACCTTCCAATAGGATGGTAGTAGGAGGTAGGGTCTTTAGGAGGTAATTAGGTCATGAGAGTGCCACACCTATGATGAGATTAGTGTCCTTATAAAAAGAGGAAGAGATCTAGCCTCTCTCCTTTATGTGAGGGTACAATAAGACAGCCATCTGCAAACCAGGAAGAGAGCCTTTATCAGAACCAAACCATGCTGGTACCCTAATCTTGGACTCTGGCCTCTAGAACTGTAAGAAATAAATATTTGTTGTTTAAGCTGCTAGGTTTATGGTAATTTGTTATAATAGCCCAAACTAAGACAACAAAGTGAACTATTGTTTAGAGTTCTCTGTTGCATTTAAGACAACTTACCTGCATTTTTTATGTGTAGATGTAAGTGGTTTTCTCGTTTGAAATGTTATCAGTCAAAATATTATAGGGCTTCCCTGGTGGCGCAGTGGTTGAGAGTCTGCCTGCTGATGCAGGGGACACGGGTTCGTGCCCCGGTCCGGGAAGATCCCACATGCCGCGGAGCGGCTGGGCCCGTGAGCCATGGACGCTGAGCCTGTGCGCCTGGAGCCTGTGCTCCGCAACGGGAGAGGCCACAACAATGAGAGGCCCGCGTACCGCAAAAAAAAAAAAAAAAAAAAATTATATAACTATACAGGTTAAAAAGAATTTATCTTATTTCGTAAAAGGAATAAAAATACGGATCTTAAGGACTGAAGCAAACCTTTTGGAAGGATGATGGAGAAAGGGCGCAGAAATAAACCTTAGATTATTTCTTTCAGAAGTTTCTGAGCTGTGAATTTGGTCATTTCTCTTATAAGTGCTTTTAGGAAATGCCCCAAGAAATAACTAGGAATCATTTACCTGGAAGAAAGGAGAGGGTCTCTCTAAAGCAGTGTTCTCAAAGCTTGGTGAGCTCATTAGAGCACAGATTGCTGGGCTGCACCCCCAGAATTTCTTATTCAATTGGTATAGGGCCTAAGATTTTGCATTTTGTACTAAGTTCCCAGGTGATGCTGCTCGGGAGCTCAGCTGAGCTGGTAAGAGAGTGCCCTGAGCTGCCAAGCGTTGGAGTAGCAATTAAAGCAACAAGCCAAAGATGAAAGAGTTAAGCCTTAATCGCTTATTGCTATGGTATAAGCAAGAGCCTAAAAACGGAGGAAATGCTGACTCCCCTTTTCCGTTTTCCATCTTCCCCCATGGAAGGGCACACTGGTTGAGGATCAGGTCGATAAGCACAGATATGCAGGTTGTCTCACTGTTGAGGGACCCCTGAACAAAAGGCCCCAGATGGGATCTGGGGAGCCTGAGGGGAAGGACTGGGAGTGGGAAAGTACTGACTAGTGGGGGAAAGTGGCTTCAAGGTGTATGTGTGTCATGTCCCCCTACCCTGCCCCCAACCAGAGATCTGGGAATGAAGGCTCCTGAACTAGGATTGTAAATATGGGAAAGAACATGATTGGCCAGGGGGCCCGAGTCCTTCAGTGCAACTCCTTTTAGAAACTGCAGTGCATTGGGTGTGTACCAAGTCTGTTTTCAGGAGTTCAGCTTCCTTCATTTTTCCTGGTAAAGCCTTGGTCGGGTCTGGAAAATCATACATGGGTTTTTAACCAGGAGATGGACTCTTCAGTGCTGATGTTGTTGGCTAGGGAACCACACCTTGAAAACCACTGATCTAAATTCTAAAGTAAAGCAGTGCTCTTTCATCTGCCACTCATCAGCTCATGCCTATTTGAGATATTCATCACATTGAATTGTCTCATTGTCAAAATAATACTCATGCATCATTTTAAAACAGCTTTCAACCATCTGTTGACTAGTAAATATTAGCCTTGTTACTAAGTAATAATATGAAATGTTTGTAGTATGATTAAATGCTAAACCTTATTGTACTTTATATTATATATAAACTGCCACGGTTGAAAATTAAAGTGGCTTGAATTCCAGTTTGTAAAGCCATAGTCCTCTGCCTTAAATACAGTTTTTTGTATTGTAACAAATAGCATAGTGTTTAAGAGTTAAGGATCTGAAGCCAGATTGCCTGCGTTTCTCGCAGCTTTGCCTCTCTCTAGCTCTGTGAGTTTGGACAAGTTATTTACCCTCATTGAGTTTCAGTTTCTTCATCTATAAAATGGGAGTAATCATAGCACCTACCTCATAGGGTTGTTGTGAGGATTATTACACGTAAAGTATAAAGAACAGCACCTGGCTCCTGGTAAACACACAAGCAACATTAACAGCCATTATTATTATCATCATCAATCTCTTTCCCCTGGGAGGACTTTTATGTCACATTAAGTATTTTATTTCCTAAAAAATGAATCGTTTGCCATAAACACGTACTTCCTTACTTTTTTTTTTTTCAAACAGCTGCTAGCTGTACTTAGGTGAACTATAGATAATATGTAGCCTTTTGCAGTATTGTGTCTTATTGCAGGACACAAATTTGGGTCTTTAATTAAAAGGTAAAGAATTAAATCTAAGTGTATTGGCTCTTTAGATTTGAAAGTGAGTGGTGGTTTTTATTACAGTTTGTTTCAAGGTATGTATGCCATATTGTATCTTTTATTCTCTTAATCCTCTAGGGAAAAATAATTTTTTTTTTTTTTTTTTTGTGGTACACAGGCCTCTCACTGTTGTGGCCTCTTCCGTTGTGGAGCACAGGCTCCAGACGCGCAGGCTCAGCGGCCATAGCTCACGGGCCTAGCCACTCCGCGGCATGTGGGATCTTCCTGGACCAGGGCACGAACCCATGTCCCCTGCATTGGCAGGCGGACTCTCAACCACTGCGCCACCAGGGAAGCCCGAAAAATAATTTTTGAAATGATTTTCAAAATGATTTTCATCTTATAATTTTGGTATATTGCATTATAAGGCATATATACTGAGCAGTTTTCCAAATTTTCAATATACATATGATTGTATTTGATTAATTTAATTGAAAATGTTTTGGTTTTTGCTGCCCTTACCCAAGTTAACTCTACCATATTCTCTTTTGAATACGGTAAATTTTTTGGTTTTGACATTATGGGGTCCATATGGATGAAACTTTTCTACCATGGCCAAAGATTGTAATAATCCCAGGAGATGAAAATAGATGAATTTAGGGTAAAGAAGTTTCTGTTTCAGTAGACAAAACTTTTGGGATTCTTGATAAGATTCTAAAGTATTCAGATCCAAAAGGTGGAGGCAATGACTAGAGTATCTTAAAATCAAAAGTACAGTGAAATGGAATGCAATTATTGTTGTTATGAAAACTCCAAGAGAAAGAAGATAAAAGTATGTGTATCAAAACAAAAACTAAATAGTGATAACTATAATTAGTTAAGCTATACAAAGAAAAGCAGGAAGAAGCAATAAAACACTTAATGAGACCTAGTGGAAAAATTGAGAAAAACAATTTAATGCCTGAACATTGAGTGCAGTTAAACATCAAGGGAACATAGGCCTATTGATACGTAAGAAGTAAGATTAAGGATGGTTAAAAAGTGAAATCCTGAGGTTCTTTTTCTGACCTGCTGTTCTTTTAAATAAAGTCACCTCAGGAAAGAAAGGTAATAAACTTTGAATATAGTTAAATTTTTAGAAAATTGAAACATTAGGTACCAATTATTGAGAATTTCAAATGGGAGTTGATAACTTACAACCTGAAGACCAGATCTGGTTCACTGCCTGCTTTTATGTGGCCTGAAGGCTAATGGTTTTTTACATTTTAAATGGTGAGAAAAAGTCAAAAGAAGAAGAATATTTTATGATATGAGAAAATTACATGAAATTCAAATTTCAGTGTCCATAAATAAATTTTTAATGGAGCACAGCCATACTCATTCATTGACTATTGTTAAGGATACTTTTGTACTAGAAAGACAGAGTAAGTGGTTGTAACAGACACAATATGGCCCACAAAGATTGAAATATTTATTATCTGGCCCATTTCAGAAAAGCTTGGCAGATTCCTGCTATTGTCAGTCTCCACTCTTTTCGGCTTCTGAATATCCCCTGTGCTTTCCTGTTTTCATGCTTTTGCTTATGCCACTGTCTGTATTGTTGAAGTTCTTTTGACTGTCTCTGTATATCAAAATATCAACACTACCGATGTTTTAAGACGTAGTTCAGATGCTTCACCTCCACATGAATATAATTTCCTCCACTTTTCGAGTCCCACAGAACTTGGTTTGTAGTTTTCTTTGAATACTTTTTAATGTTCAACTCTCCATTGTGGATATTTGTGAACCTATATTATATTCACATTTGAATCCCTCATAATACATGAGTGGATTCAGAGGAGAGGTGGGTAACAGAACTATTTACAGATAGTACTAGGATCTTTAAGAGTGTTTTCCTTGGTCTTATTTTACCTAATAGGCACTTAAAATATTTTTTAACAAGTAAATTAATAAAATATGTCTGACTTATTAGACTGTCATTCACTAACATCTTTTTAAATAGCTTTTTTAATTCATTCCTTTAAAATTTTTTTCACCTTTTTCAATTGAATGAAAGATTCAATTCTTTAGTGCTTTACAGTGTTCAAAAGTTTCACACACATGATTTCATATCCCACAATAACCTTCTTTGCCTCCTACCCCGTTTGCCCCTCCCCCCTTCCCTCTCCCGACTCATAACCCCTAGTTTGTTCTCTATATCTGTGAGTCTGCTTCTTTTTTGTTTTATTCAGTATTTTATTTTATTTTTTTAGTCCACATATAAGTGATATCATACAGTATGTCTTTCTCTGTCTGACTTATTTCACTTAGCATAATGCCCTCCAAGTCTATCCATGTTGCTGCAGATGGCAAAAATTCATTCTTTTTTTTTTTTTAATGGGTGATAGTGTTCTTTGTCTATATATATACCACATCTTTATCCATTCATTTGTTGAAGGACACTTAGGTTGCTTCCATACCTTGGAAGTTGTAAATAATGTTGCCATGAACATTGGGATGCATGTATCTTTTCGAGTTAGTGGGTTGTTTTTATTTTATTTTTGGATATATACCCAGGAGTGGAATTGCTGGGTCATATGGTAGTTCTATTTTTAGCTTTTTGAGAAACCTCCATACTGTTTTCCACAGTGGCTGCCCCAATTTAC
Organism: Monodon monoceros; assembly: GCF_005190385.1. Classification (NCBI taxonomy): domain Eukaryota; kingdom Metazoa; phylum Chordata; class Mammalia; order Artiodactyla; family Monodontidae; genus Monodon; species Monodon monoceros. The sequence goes on along the minus strand of NW_021703774.1, from coordinate 53,453,417 downwards.
TTTCCCACCAATAGTGTATGAGGGTTTCCTTTTCCCCACATCTTTGCCAACATTTGTTATTTGTGTTCTTTTTGATGATAGCCATTCAGACAGGTGTGAGGTGCTTAACTCATTGTGGTTTTGATTTCCCTGATGATTAGTGACGTTGAGTATCTCTTCATATGCCTATTGGCCATCTGTATTTCCTCTTTGGAAAAATGCCTATTCAGTTCTGTGCATTTTTTAATGAGGTTTTTTTTGATGTTGAGCTATATGAGCTGTTTCTATATGTTGGATATTAACCCCTTATTGGTCATATAATTTGCAAATGCCTTCTCCCATTCAGTAGGTTGTCTTTTCATTTTGTCAATGGTTTCCTTTGCTGTGCAAAAGCTGTTAAGTTTAATTAGGTCCCATTTTTTTTAACATCTTTATTGGAGTATAATTACTTTACAATGGTGTGTTAGTTGCTGCTATATAACAAAGTGAATCAGCTATATGTATACGTATATCCCCATATCTCCTCCCTCTTGCGTCTCCCTCCCACGCTCCCTATCTCACCCTTCTAAGTGGACCCAGAGCACCAAGCTGATCTCCCTGTGCTATGCGGCTGCTTCCCACTAGCTATCTGTTTTACATTTGGTAGTGTATATATGTCCATGCCACTCTCTCACTTCATCCCAGCTTACCCTTCCCCCTCCCCGTGTCCTCAAGTCCACTCTCTACGCCTGTGTCTTCATTCCTGTCCTGCCCCTAGGTTCTTCAGAACGCTTTTTTTTTTTAGATTCCATATATATGTGTTAGCATGTGGTATTTGTTTTTCTCTTTCTGACTTACTTCACTCTGTATGATAGTCTCTAGGTCCATCCGCCTCACTACAAATAACTCAATTTCGTTTCTCTTTATGGCTGAGTAATATTCTGTTGTATATATGTGCCACATTTTCTTTATCCATTCATCTGTCGAAGGACACTTAGGTTGCTTCCATGTCCTGGCTATTATAAATAGAGCTGTGATGAACATTGTGGTACATAACTCTTTTTGAACCATTTGTTTATTTTTGCTTGTTTGCTTTAGGAGACAGATTCAAAAAAATGTTGCTGTGATTTATGTCCAAGAGTGTTCTGCCTATGTTTTCCTCTAGGAGTTTTATAGTATCCCATCTTACATTTAGGTCTTTAATCCATTTTGAGTTTATTTTTATACATGGTGTTAGAGAATGTTCAAATTTCATTCTTTTACATGTAGCTGTCCAGTTTTCCCAGCACCACTTATTGAAGAGACTGTCTTTTCTCCATCATATATTCTTGCTTCCTTTGTCATAGATTAATTGACCGTAAGTGTATGGGTTTATTTCTGGGCTCTCTACCCTGTTCCATTGACCTATGTGTCTGTTTTTGTGTCAGTACCTTACTGTTTTGATTACTGTAGCTTTGTAGTAAGGTCTGTAGCCTGGGAGTGACTAACAACATCTTTTTAAAATCTAGCCAGAATATTATTAAGTTATTAGCTGATCATGGCATAAATACTTCATAAATACTGTATTTTTGGCTCTGGAATTTATTTTTGGTATTTATCAGTATGAATTTTCTTTTCTGTAGGAAATATGCTTCCAAAAAATAGAACTATCCAGTTTTCAGTTTTTAACCTAACCTAACTTTTTCCTGCATCTTTTTTTCCCTCTGAGAAAAGAGAGCTCCTTGCTGCCTTTAAGCTGATGCAGCAAGTTAAGCAGCGTGTTTCTAATTTAAATTGTTACCCAGGGCAGATATGACAGTAAAGTGGGTTTTGGATGTTGTGCAAAGTTTTAAGTAAGTAAATGGGGGTGTGGGAGGATTGATTATGTTTTGTTACAACCACTAGTTGAGGGACTGATTTGTCAACAGAGCACTCAAATAGTGCCATGAGTGTAACTTGCTTGAAAGCAACATTTGCCTGACTTATTTGCAATTGTTGTAGTAGATTGTTTTAATAAACAAATGAGTACATGTTAACTAAATTGATAGTTAAAAAAATAGGAATAAATCTTAGTGCAATAATTATAGTACTTAAGCCTTGATGATTTACAAAGAGAAAGATAACTTAATTTTTAGAAATGGAATTATTAAATCAGTAAGCCAAAAGAAATTTTGCTTGGCAGAAGAGGATGTTTTTTGCTATTGCCTTTAGCATGATCCTAAATTTGTAATTATGGTAATTTAATTGATGTGACTTTTCTTGTTTAGTGTTTTATGAATGAATACTTTTGTTATTTTATATATATATATATATATATATATATATATATATATATTCTCAGGAGATCCATGGAAGCCTATAATTCAAGCATAAAAATCAATTTCACTGACAATGCCATGTGACTGTTTACTGTAAAGCTACAAGAATGTATTTAGGTAATGTCAGTATTTCTTGTTTTAGGAGTGGTATAAGATACTTTACATACATTGTCTCCAGTTTTTCCTACAGCTCTTTTCTTTTCTTTTTAATCTTTCAGTATTATGTGAAATTTTAGCCTTGGAGAGAAGTTAAGTGATTTGTCCAGGGTCACACAGGTGGTGATTTAAACCCAAGTCTCCATTCTTTTTACTAGCAAACAGGAAACTAGATATTTGGCATCTGTGGTCTTTAAAACTATAATTCACTATTAGTCTCTTGGGAGCTGGGATCCTGTATTTTCACGTTTTGATACCATTGTTGTCGTTTGTTCAGGAGGAACTAGATTCAGTAAATGGCAAATACTTACTAAGCATCCAAACCAGAGTCGCCAGATAAAATAGAGGACTTTAAGTTAAATTTGAATTTCAGATAACAACTCATAATTTTTTAGCATGTGTGTATCCCAAATATTGCATGGAACATATATACACTAAAATATTATTTATTGTTTATTTGAAATTCAAATTTAATTGGATGTCTTGTATTTTAATTTGCTATATCTGCCACCTCTACTCAAAAATTTGGCCTAAGTAAATCTTTGGGAAAGTTCCAAGGAGGCTGTTCACTGTCAAAGAATACTGTTATCTCTTGAACACTGAATAAATACGGCCCTGCCTGCTTTTTTCTGATCCGTGGTATAATCTTTTCCGCCGTTTGCTATGTACCAGCTAGGATTCTTTATATATATGTATATATAATTATTCTTATAATTAATATATAAATACTTATATATATGTGAATAAAAAATTGGATACTTTCTCTAATTTTTGCTTTTTTTAAAAAAAAAAACTATGCTCCCTAAATTATGCTTCTCTCCCTTTCTGGCTTCATACTTATTATAAGCCATCTACTTTTGTAAACCATCATTCCGTCCTCATTCCCCACTGAGCATATTCTTTATTACAACCCAATTGTTTTTCCTAACCTTGTGGGGAAAAAAGGTGCTAGTGTGTTCAGTCTCCTGAATTGTATGCCAAGATTGTGTTTTTAAGTGTTTTTGTATACGGTATGAGAAATAAGCAAGAACGAATTGGTTACTTAAGTATTTCAAAAGAAACTTCTGATTTCATGGCGTTATTTGGGGATGAAAGGAAATAATCGACCATTAATAGGTATAGGTAGGAAATTGAAAGGTTAGATTATGATCCTATGAGTCTCAACAAAATGAAAGTTAAAAAAAAAATGAAGTTAATGAGTGTAAAACCAAAAGTAAACAATACACACAAAATAATTAATCTCCATAACTTTACAGTACCTATTAAAATTATATTTGAGACTTCTGATGAGCCTGCAATAAGAGAACGTATTATTGTTAGGAAAAACGTATATGCGTGGAGGTAACCTGGAGGATAAAAGTCAAAATGCTTACCTTTGTGACTAATGTGGAAAGAGACAAAACATTGATCATGGATGCTGTTGTTCTAGTTAGGTATTTGATCCTAAAGTTAGACTCAAACAGTTCTCAGGGGAGTTTACTAGCTTTCTTTGTGATGAAGTTTAGAATGTACGTGAATTTGTTTTTTCTCTATAGAGCTTTTATTTTCATTTGGATTTAAACATTGCTGGATTCTTGTGTCCAGAATTGGATTTTATTAAAGATTTGTCATTATTTAGAAGTTAAAAAGAAATAGGTATAAACACACACAAAGAAATGGTTATTCATTCTCCCTGTAGAATTAATTATATTCAATTTTGTTAGTCTCTTTAGATATGCGTGTGCATGTATGTATCTTTCAGAGGTTTTAAAATGTCCTAGTTATGTCCCTTGCTTTTAGTAGATTATTACCTTTGTGTATTCCAGTAGACTGAATGTTTGTGTTAAAATGGGGTCATGATTCTAGGTCTTAAAGCTTTCATGATTGTTATATGAAATTATGCTTAAATGTTGCTTCTCTCCTTTGGGACTTTGGAACTTTCAAGTACCACTTTCCTGATGGGAGTGATTGGTATTCACTCTAAAGACCACTACTGTTGTAGTTAGTACTATTCTAGTTTACCAAACCTTGAATTTTCTAAATTAATATTTGTGTTTCATCTCATGGGATGTGATGTTTACCGTGTCTTTCCTCTGTTGCACGTATGTCAAAATTAAACAAAATCAAGCAGAATTTCTATGACAGCCCCATTTATATACAAAGTTCTAGACTTTTCAGGATTGTACCCAGTCATTTTTTAAAGGAAATCTCCCCTGCATATCTCAGGATTTTGGAATGGTCCAGAAGGCCCAGAACTTTGCAAGTCCAGACTGTTAGGTTCTCAGAGAACTAGTTGGTCTGCGCGTTGTATATACTCAGTCAGCATCGATTACTTGTGATGTAAACAGGAGCTATATAATAGCCAGGAAGCAAAGATTCCCAATTAGTTGGTGATTGATTTGCCAAAGGAAGTTTCTCTTTAGTCTGGATAGTTACTATTATGAGAGGACCCTAGAAGATGTACTCAGAATCCTTTTGGAAGAATTGAGGTGTTTAGTTCAGTGGGAACGTATTATGTGTTCCATATTTACAGTTTTATAGTCCTCCATTTCCCAATTTCTTCAACCTTTGTCCTTCTTGAGAGTTATGTTTTCATAGTTATGGAGAAATAATTAGTTTTATGAAACATGCATTTCCTAAATGATTAAGGATTAATTCCAGAGGATAAAATATTCATTGTGGCTATGAAAAATGCTCTGACAACAGGCTTTCATCTTTCATAATTGCTTTACATTGAACTAGAAAACTTTTTCCATGGGCTTGATAGAGAAATTGGGCATATTTTAAAATTAAATTGAATGTGTATAATTTTGTAAGAATCAAAAAGAGTCTTGAAAAATTCATCTTTTTTAAAACTTCATTTTGTTGTAGAATAGTGTCTGCGTGTAGTAGGCACATAATATGGTTAAATGAATATGATAGCCTCATATTAATGGAATTTATAAATGCTAAAATAATGTGGATATGTGTTTTCTATAGGAAATCTTGTCCTTATTTCACCTCAGGTTTTTATCATAACATTTTTTTCCTCTTTGTAGATATCCTTTCATCAGTATTTTAATTATTGATGAGGTCTGCACTGGGAGAATTTATTCAAATGAATAATATCAACGTCAGGGAAGAAAGCATTCTGGAAATTTAATATTTGGTCTTTTCTCAGTGTTTATATCACTTTCCTTAAAGGGGCAGTTTAAATGAAAAACTCCAAAGCAAAAATAATCTTAACTTTCTGCAGCTCTATGAGTGTGTGTGTATGTGTGTGTATGCTTGTGTATGTGTGAAAAAAGATTGAGGAAGAAGGAGAGATAGAGGAAGGGCAGGTGGGGAGACAGAAAGGGGAAGATTCTACACGTGCCTTCTATGAAATTGTGACACATTTCCAGGATGACTGAGAGTGATAGATTAAGTAGAAAGAAAAATAAACATTTTTCTTTCATGTGGGAAGAGTTAAACTTTTTTCTTTTTAAAAAATTGGTTTTCATCAAAACAAGTAGTAACAAGGTTAACAAATAGTAACTTTTCGATCACACTGATAGTTGCTTTTAGAGAATAGCTTAAGTCATTGACTGGGGGAGGGATCTTTTAGAAAAAGGTGTGTATTATGTTAGAAATATTTTATAGTCACTTTAAGGAAATTTGCTAACATTTAGCAAGGAATATTGTTATTCCTTTTGAGCAAAAAGTAGAGTATCTGAATTATTGCCTGCTGGTTTCGCACTAAGGCCTTTTAGATAATTCATTTTTTCTTTTAATAGGGAAAAGGCGGATTTAGATATTATATGTTTAGTTTACACTTTAAAATAATTTTCTTTGTTGATATAAGATGAAATAGATCTAAGCCAAGGATATTTTAAAATTGAAGAACATAAATAGATATTATCTTGCAGCTTCTGAAGTTGGTCTTTTAACTTAAAAGGCCAACAGTCTCGGGCTTCCCTGGTGGCGCAGTGGTTGAGAGTCCGCCTGCCGATGCAGGGGACACGGGTTCGTGCCCCGGTCCGCGAAGATCCCATATGCCGCGGAGCGGCTGGGCCCGTGAGCCATGGCTGCTGATCCTGCGCGTCTGGAGCCTGTGCTCCGCAATGGGAGAGGCCACAACAGTGAGAAGCCCGTGTACAGCAAAAAAAAAAAAAAAAGGCCAACAGTCTCATTTATTAATTTCTTTGAAATAGAATCGCCTTTCCTTTCTCCCTCAACAAACCATAAAGATAATTTCAGAAATGCATTCCCAGCTGAGCTTTTGTATTTTGTCAGTTCTTCTGTGACTTAGATGAAATTTCAATTAAAAATAGACTATAAACTTATATGTGGGAAGCAGTTGAATGAGTTGCTATGACAGTTCATATTATGAGGTTGAACCAAGTAAAAGCAGCTTAATAAGATTTGAGAAACATAGAGCTATATTAGTACTAATGATCACCCTTCTTTAACCTGGGGTGGGTGTAAAGGGACATGTCTTCCTCTCAGAGGACAAAAGGCTAACTGGGGGGAATAAGTGGAGCCTGTAGCCCTGAACTTACTGCTACTAAGAACCTGTCTTCCTAAGGAGCACCCCTCTTTCCCGTTTGTGGATATGGGCAAAAGATTTTGGGGAAACAGTCATTTCTATATGGCTGTCTCCCCAGTCCTCTATAGCCAGTCCTCAGCAGAGATGCTTAATAAATCTACATACCATCAGTAACTCTTGCACTTCCTGATTCTGAATCAAGGAAATTTAGATTTTTCCTTTCTTTATGGAATTTTCTAAGTCAGATTCTGCCATATTGTACACTATTTATTTATCAGATTTTTGGAGTATTGCAAAGTGTATCTGTGTGCCTACAAAGAAATTTTAATATTCTGTTATTAATGTGCCACTGGACATTAAGCTTAGATATTGGACAGGAAAGCGAACAGCATTTTAACTAGCCTCTCTTTTAAGAAAAGATTTCCATTTACAGAACACTGCTGGCAACTAAAAATGAGAAGAATAAAAGAGAAGAAAGTTGGCAGCTCTAGTTCTACGAGGAGATGGCTAATAAAATTCATTTGTATAATGAAAATTCAGACATCAGAAAGCATATATGTAACACATTTATTTCCACATTTCTAGATGGAGCTGTAGGTAGGTGAAATGGAAAGATTTCAGGAAAAGCTTGGTTCTTCATGGGGGAAGTAGGGCTACCATTCTAACTAATCGTGTACATTTTATATATGCTCTTCTCTGCTTACAACCTGTTCTTTTAATTTCACTTAATAAATCATTATAAATATTTTTCCATGCCACTAAACATTTTCCCATAATATAATGTTTAAGGAGTGCATAATATTTTTTGGTAAGGCTTTTACTGTATATATTAAACCATTTTCCTATTGTTGAGTATTTCCTGATAGAATTTTTAATATTCTACCATGAAGTACAAAGAATCCTATTTTACTTTTTAAAGCACTGTATGCTGACTTTTTACAATGACATACAAAGAAAATATTTTTGGTTTTTTTCCCGCTCATTTGAAGTACTACATGCTAGGGAAGAAATAGTTTCAAAAGCCCACATTAAGTAGCCCAGTTAGTAAACTTCTAAAAACAGCTTTCTTGACAAGGCTAGTAGGACTAAATGGGACACTCATACTTGGTCTTTATTGATTTTTAGAAGGTTACTTGCAACTTTGCTTATTTGCTCTACCATCAGCATTAATCACATCACCGAGAGCAGGTTTCTGTCTTTGCTTTCTCCCTTTTTCCATACTCTGAGCTCTATGAAGGTAGAGTCTGGCCTGTCTTCTATGTCTCATGTGCAGCTAGTACTTTTTTTTTTCTTATTGGATGATTCAAGAAAGGAAATAAGTAGGGAAGGAAGGGAAGGAGGAGGGTTATTTCTTGCAGTCTTCTCATTCTCAAAACCTATGATGATGAAATTTAACTTGAGAAACGTTTTCCTCAAACCTTATTTATAATTTTAATTAAAGCTCATTAAAGCATTCCTGTGTTTTAAATATTTGTGACCCTTATGTTGAGGCATACTTTTGAAGTGTATATTTTTACGTTTTTTTGTTAAAAGATTTTCTTGAAAATGTAGTGACCATAATATTTTGAATATTATAATCTTATCTGGAGATACTGATATACTAGGTTTATAGGTGGTATACCATTAGTCCATTAAGAAATGTTACTTTAAAACCCGTACCTCTAGACTAATTTTTTTAAATATAAATTTATTTATTTAATTTTGGCTGCATTGGGTCTTTGCTGCTGAGCGCGGGTTTTCTCTAGTTGTGGCGAGTGGGGGCTACTCTTAGTTGCGGTGTACAGGCTTCTCATTGCGGTGGCTTCTCTTGTTGCAGAGCACATGCTCTAGGAGTGCAGACTTCAGTAGTTGTGGCGCGTGGGCTCAGTAGTTGTGGTGCGTGGGCTTCAGTAGCTGTGGCGCATGGGCCTAGTTGCTCCGCGGCATGTGGAATCTTCCCGGGCCAGGGCTCGAACCCATGTCCTCTGCATTGGCAGGCGTATTCTTAACCACTGTGCCACCAGGGAAGTCCCTAGACTAATATTTTAAACATAAGCATATAAATGTGAAATTTATATTCACATTCGAATAAAACTCCTTGGTTCACTAAGTCCAGAGAAAGCCTCATTAATATAGCAGAGGTTGCCTTTGGTGTCCCTCCATTGCATTACACAGGGTAACCATCCCAATCTCCATGAATGTGCTACTACTTTGTATACAGCATCAGTGCATGTGTGCCGCCCTAACTAAGCAGTCATTAAGGAGGTGGTTAGAGATACCAGAAGGACAATGCAGCGGCTACTGCTGAGCACTCTTTTGAAATTTGTGGGGACAGGGTAGGGAGGATGGTTGGAGGTGTCTCCTAGACTGACTGTAGTACACCTCACCTTGGCTGAGAGTACATTCTCGCTTTTGGCCTGATTAAATCCTTGATGAAGGAGCAGCATTCTCAAGTCAAATGGTTAGACTAGTTCCTTCCCTCTGTGAAAGGGAAATATGAATAGTTACAATTCCATTTCATCTGTTGCTTCTATAATTACTTAGTCAACAGACATTTACTGAATACTTTACTAGATGCCAGAAGTTGTGCAAAGTATTAAGAATACAACTGTAACCCAAGGCAGTCCCTGATTTGGTATGAATTGAAGTGAGGGATACACAAACAGGAAAACAGTCAATTTGGTATAATAAGTGCTGAGCCAACAGTGTGCAGTGTTCTGTGGAAGTTTGTAGGCTGGACACCTAACCGAGTCTGGGCAGAAGGATAAGAAAGGGATGACCACCATTACCTTACCCCTAACATCTATCCCACCCATTTCCTTCCTGCAATTTTGCCTGTAATTGTCATATTTTAGACCTTCCCACTTAACATTATTAAAACGTTATACAGTGTTTCTCAAACATCTGCAACTTAGAACTTCCAACAGCTAGCGAAGGAGAGGGAGCCTAGTAATTGAGTAGAGAAGAGGAGTGTGGTACTGCCTTAGAGCACAACCCTAATGATCTGCCATCATGTGAGTTTAACATATTTTTCCACATTGTTTGTGATCAGTGTGCAAAGTGTGATCCTGATGCATGTGTAAGGACCTTTTAAGCAGCACAAAAAGTTATAATTGTTTTCAACTCTCCAAACCTTCCAATAAAATTAAATTTTAAGGAAGATCTTCCATGAATAACCAGTGGTTTCACATACCCCAGGCACACTATCGTTCATCAAGTATGCAGCCAATTAGTTACCCTCTTCCCTAGTCAATCTTGTAAAATGCTGCCAGAGCAGTCTCCTTGAAACTCACATTCTGTTATGTTATCTCCTTGTCCTTCTTAGTTTAGAAGAAAACTCCAAACTCCTTAGCCTGCTTGAAAACACCCTCTCTAGTCTGCATCAAGCCCGCTTTTCCACTCTCAGATCTTACTGTCCTCTTGTGTGTACCATGGTGCAACTATCTCTGAGCTGTTCTTTGGGAAAACCGTTTCTTTGCTTATGATGATACTTCTATCTGGAATGCACATTTCTCTACCTTTATGTGTGAATATTTTAACTGTTCCTAAGGTTCAGATTAAATACTAACTCCCTTGGAAGCTTTTCCCTGTTTTTCAACCTGAGAGTAATATTTCCTCTTTCAGTTTCTTTGTGAATATCTTACAGTTTTGACTAGTACTTACCTCATTCTTCCCTTGTGATTCTTCATACATCTCTTTTTATTTTCTGCCAGATTATAAACTATTTAAGAACAATTTTTTTACATTTTTCCAAACATAATATTGTGTGCCATGTATTCTATGTAGTATGTGCCCCATAAATGTCTACTGAAGGATGACCTTACAGATACACCACTAAATTTTCTATGACTTAGTTTTTTTTTTTATCCACAAAGTGGGTGTAATGATATTTCACTCTGCATTATAAAATTATTTATCGAAGTATAACCTTATAGACATACTACTAATCTAGGACTTTTGTATTCCATTCCCACTGCTGCCATTTACTCTTTGAATTGCAACCTGACATTTAATTTTTCTGTGACTTAGTTTTTTTTACCCACAAAGTGGGTGTAATGATATTTCACTCTGTGTTATAAAATTATGTTATTTATCAAAGAACTGCTTTGAACTCCCTGGGAGGAAAATGGTCAAATTTATAGAAAAAAAAAAACAACAGGATTTTGCCTCTGCAATATGAAAATTTTGAACACAATTTAGAGATAATTTTGTTTAAACATCAAATAGTCTAGAAATACAGGGCCAGTACTAGCACATGTGTATGTATGTGTGTGTATTTTTTCCTGTTTACAAGCTTATTTTATAATGTGACACCAATACCAGACCAATACCAGTGTGTCTGCTAAATTTTTAGGAGGCTGAAATTGTCACAGAAAAACATATTACTTTAGTGTAGTGGTTGAGAGTCTGGGCTCTGGAGATAGAATTCATTGGTTTAAGTCACTTTTTAGCCTTCTGTGACCTAGGGCAAGTTATTTGACTTTTTATGCTTTGTTTTACTCATTTATAAATCAGAATAATAACTACTCTTAATTAGAGTATCCTTTTTAAGAATAATTAAATTAATACTGGCACATAGTAAACACATTAGTTATTATTATTATTATAATCTTTTCATGGAAAAATCCTACCTAGTTAGGCTTAGTTGGAGGTCAGGCTAAGTGGTTAAGAGCTTAGCACTAGATAAACCTGGGTTTTAATTCTTGCTCTTCTTGTGCTACATGTATAATTTTGTGGGAGTTACCTAATTGTTTCCATTGGATTTTTTGAGAATTGGGTGAAATAATACATATAAAATGTTTAACATATTGCTTGGTGCATGGCAATTTTTAACAAACATTATCAACTGATTATACGTATGATGTTCTGCCATTGTCTTCTTCATACAGGCTGCTTCAATTCTGTGTGGTATTTATATTAACATAGAAGTAGAGATTTTTAAGTAGAAAGGAGTTCTGTCTTAAAGATTAAAAAAATCATAAAGTTAAAGAACAATAGATCTTTAACTTTAGCAATAGCATAAGGCTTTTCCAGACCTGTCCTGAAAACTTTTTTAAAGGTTACTATGAGATTGGATATTCCACTGACACTCCTGAGTGTTAGAAAAAAGCCCTTGAACTGCTGTGCATTTGGGTCTGGTGGTAGTTCTAGTGAAATAAGAAGCCAGAAGAATTCTGCTTCTTTCATTCCATGGTCTCCAAAATGAGTAGTATACTATAACCCAGAGGGTAAAGAGACATGTTAGACAATCCATTTATATTTGTATTATCTAGAAGTATTTAATGTATAGGTTGACAGTAGTGCATATAGCAAATCTACTAAGCATAAATATATTAAGGTAGGGACTAGACTACCACTTTCGAGACTAGTTATATAAAACAGAAGTTCTAGTATAAACAAAGTTTAGATATTGGCTGGTGGTATAATTTGGATATTACTCAGTTCTCTAAATTCATCAGATCTTTCATTTCCTGTAATGTGCCATACATAATAAAGGGAATAAGAACTTTGCTCTGAATCTTTTTCCATAGTAGACACTTTTAAAGATGCCTCTTTTGGTAAAGGTGAAGTGGGGGATTTAGAGCCATTAGAATTGTTTTACAAAAACTGAGGAAAAGGACTATTGAGCTGACTTGTCTGATTATTTGTTTTTCTTAAATTGCATCTGTTGGATTAAGATAAAGCAGTTACGTTAAAACAAAGCCAGTAGACTATCATTAAGTTCCCTTTTGAAAACTGAGTTTTAACACAGTGATTTAAAATTAGACAGACCTGAATTCAAATCCATGTTCTTGATTGTGCTAGCAGTGATATCTCTTTGTGGGAGTAATAACAGTAACTTCCTCCTAGATTTATTGTAGAAAGTCCCTGCACAGTGTCTCCCACATAGCAAGCAAGCTCTCAGTGAATGTCAGCATTTATTATTGTTATGGTGGTAGAGGTGGTGAAAAAAGTAAGCATTTCTTTTTTTTTCCTTCTTATTTATTTATTTATGTTGACATACAGGTTGTTTTTTTGAAAGTGAAATATTATATTTATTGCATTTTTTAACATCTTTATTGGAGTATAATTGCTTTACAATGTTGTGTTAGTTTCTGCTGTATAACAAAGTCAATCAGCTATATGTATACATATATCCCGATATCCCCCTCCCTCTTGTGTCTCCCTCCCACCCTCCCTATCCCACCTTTCTAGGTTGTCACAAAGCACCGAGCTCATCTCCCTGTGCTATGCAGCTGCTTCCCACTAGCTATCTGTTTTACATTTGGTAGTGTACATATGTACATGCCACTCTCTCACTTCGTCCCAGCTTACCCTTCCCCCTCCCTGTGTCCTCAAGTCCATTCTCTACATCTGCGTCTTTATTCCTGTCCTGCCCCTAGGTTCATCAGAACCTTTTTTTTTTTTCTAGATTCCATGTATATGTGTTAGCATACAGTATTTGTTTTTTCTCTTTCTGACTTACTTTACTCTATATGACAGATTCTAGGCCACTTCGCTACAAATAACTCAATTTTGTTTCTTCTTATGGCTGAGTAATATTCCATTGTATATATGTGCCACATCTTCTTTATCCGTTCATCTGTTGATGGACACTTAGGTTGCTTCCATGTCCTGGCTGTTGTAAATAGTGCTGCAATGAACATTGTGGTACATGTTGACATATAGTTAACTTACAGTGTTGTGTGAGTTTCAAGTGTACAGCAAAGTGATTCAGTTATACATATACATATATATATTCTTTTTCAGGTTTTTTCCCATTATAGGTCATTACAAGATATTTAGTATAGTTCCCTGTGCTATACAGTAGGTCCTTGTTATTTACCTTTTTTATATATAGTAGTGTGCATATGTTAATTCCAAACTCCTCATTTTTCTCTCCTTCCACCCCCCGCTATCCCCTTTGGTAACCATAAGTTTGTTTTCTATGTGAGTCTACTTCTGTTTTGTAAGTAAGTTCATTTGTATCATTTTTTTAGGTTCCACGTTTAAGTGATATCATATGATGTTTGTCTTTCTCTGACTTACTTCACTTAATATGATAATCGCTAGGTTCATCCATGTTGCTGCAAATGGCATTATTTCATTCGTTTTTGTGGCTGAGTAATATTCCATTGTATATATACCGCATCTTCTGGAGCAAGCACTTCTTATACTGTAGAGATTGACTTACTTTAAAAGAACAAAAATTGTAAGTAAACCTAAGTTTTTTAGAGATGGAGAATTTCCCAAGTTTAGATATATAGTCATAGTATTAGTATTTAAACTGACCTCAGATCCATCAATTATTACATACTATATTGTATTTGAAAAGGATCATATTTATATTGTCTTTCAGCAAGAGTAAATTTACTTTCACATTGAGAAAGACAATTTGCCTAGTCAAAGGTGATCTTAAAATGTAGCTTAGGTTCTGTGAAGGTCTCTGTGACATCCTGTCACCAGCTGTCATTTGATTAGATGTTCTAATTTCTCACATTTTTGTTCTAGTTCTTTTCATGAACCTTAATTGTACAAATATGTCCTAAAACACCAACTTCTTAGGAGGCTTAATGCCTGTTAAATTCATCAGTGCTTCTTGGCAGCTTGACATGAGCGCTGCTCTCTGTGTGAGGGAGCTTAGAGTTTAGAAGTAAATTTATGTATCATTTCCCTGGTTATTGTCACACGTGTTCGCTTTAGAACCTGCATGAATAATCTCTCAGGGTGAAGGTAATTAACAGAAAGCATAACCTACAGAATGAAGCCAAACAATCTAAGATTTCTAAACTCTTTGCCATGTAATATTAATTCAGTAGTTTGCCTTCTTTTTTTTTTGGCTGTACGTGGGTCTCTCACTGCTGTGGCCTCTCCCGTTGCGGAGCACAGGCTCCGGACGCGCAGGCTCTGCGGCCATGGCTCACGGGCCTAGCCGCTCCGCGGCATGTGGGATCTTTTGGGACCGGGGCACAAACCCGTGTCCCCTGCATTGGCAGGCGGACTCTCAACCACTGCGCCACCAGGGAAGCCCTTGCCTTCTTAATTTGTTTGTTTGTAAAATTACAGTTCTGTTGTCCAAGTGCTTTCTACTCCTTACTTTAAAAGTCCTGTCTACCAGGATTCTTAGGATGATGAATAGAAATAATGAAGAAACTCTGAACTTGTTTATTTATGGATGTATCATGTTATATGCTTAATATTAGAGATAATTATAGTACTAATCACCCTGATTTTCTCATGCCAGTTTACAAATGGAACTATTCTCTAAGTTTTTCAGAAGAGTAAAACCGCTACTCTTCATCTGTTTCTGAGATACATTTTTATCATCTCCACATAAATTTGCAGGGGCATCTGTATGCCACTTATCTTCCAATATTTCATTACTTGGCTGGAGTTCCGTCAGTTTTGCTTAACTAATTCATCTTGGTTGGAAAGCTTAACTACTACTAAAGCTTCAGGTTCTGTCTCCTTGTCACTTTTCTCATTTTTAAGTTTAGCATTGAGTAACTACTTGCTGTTACTTTAGCTGCGTATGTTCAAATAACACTAAAAGTATACCTGAATCTCCAGTTGGTATTTTACAAGTTTAGTTAGAAAGTATCAGACAGGTTTAAAAAATAATTTAAAGCTGCAACAGTCTCCTAGATTGAAAAAAGAAAATCTCACAACTATAAAAATGTCTTACTACTTGTGCATGTACCATGAAGATTTAAAAATTCTGTGACTGATTCCTCAAATAATATAGGACAGATGTTATATAGTATGTGTTAAGTCATGCTGTCAGTGTACCTGAACCCCTGTCCTTGAGTCCCCTGTGAACAGTGAAGTGAAGCAATGAAAACTAGATTATTGCCCTCGAATCCATCTGTTGGGTTATCACCAACTCTACAATGGTGGTAAAGGCAAAAGCTACTCTGTTGGCAATTTTTGCTAACATCTCTTAGCATACTGTACCTCACTCTTCTTAAACATATAACTTTATATATATATGTGTGTGTGTGTATGTATATACATGCACACACACTAGTAGTTCTCAAAAGCAGATGGAAGAGGCAGCCTTAATTCTACAGTGTGGTGCATTATTTTGACGCTATTTTCTTTATAATGAAAATTATAGAAAGTAAAGCTCAAAGTTTTTCTTGGCTTGTGGAGGTTGTTGGAGTGGTTTCTGGAGATACTTGATAGAGTAAGAATGCTTTGAAAGGGGAGACTGGATTTTAAATATTGTGATGCAATCCTGTATAGGTATTCAAACCTAAAATGGTGGTGAAGGGAAAAGCAAGTTTGTACAAACTTGGTCACCTTTCTAAGTTAAAGTTTAGAATTATGCAGAGATGAAGTGAAAACTTTAGACTTTTAGTAATAGCTCTTGAGATCTCAAGAAATGGAAAAAACTGTAGAAGCAAAACTATTGAAAAGCCAGCCCAACTTGTTCCTGAATCCCTAAAACCAAGAATAATTCCAGAAGCTTAGGTGTTTTTCCTATAAATAGTGTAGAGGAGTTAGCTTTGCCATTAAATAGGAATTGAGCACTATACCAGTTTGGAACCCTTGAATCTAAAACTAGCCAGGGACCAAGCTCTCTTTTAGTTTATAATCCCTTTCTCTATCCTTCCCTGACCTTTGTTTAAAGAAGTACTCTTGTAATAATTGAGGGATCTCATTTTTAATATTTTTCCTGGGTTACTGTTCTATTTAAACTCATCTCCCTCCTTTAGTCATTATTTCTGGACCACTCCCCCTCCCCCCCTGACATTAATCTAATCATGTCTTTGTCCTATTTAAAAAATGGCCATGGTACTTACTGCCTGAAGTCCAAAGTCTCTATCAAGAAACACACATTCTCTCACAATTAGGGTAGCCAAACATCCTGTATTTAATGATTCTATTGTATGTCGTATATTGACTTTATTAGGATGCACTAAATATCATGTATTCAGCATTTCTAATACAGTATCAAAATTCAGCAGTTAGAGCTTCTTTTCCCCACCGCAGTAATTGGCACTTAAATCATTTAAATGACAATACTAGCTGAAAATCATACCTCCAGAGATATAGATCTGTATACTCCTTTATGATCTCTCCTGTACATTATTCTGAAGGGAACTGAGAATTAAAAAGTATTTAATTTTTATGTTCAAGAAAGGAAAAGACTGTTCTTTGCCCGAAGTCCCAAGTCAGAATAAGTTACCATCATTAATTAGACATAACTCTGGATCAGTGCACAAGCTGTGAAAATCAGCCAGTCAATGACAGCCTCACTCCCAACTACACGTCTGAAAGTTAACAAATCAATGACAGCTCCAGGCTTCTGCAAGTCAGCCAATCAATGACTGCTACTATAATGTTCAGTATACCTGCTCAGCATTTATTAATTAATATTCAGTGGACAAAAGAATAAAGTATGTTAGATGTGACCACTCTAGAAATTATGTTAAAATGTACGTGGACCCAGGACTCCCTTCTCAGCCACTTATAGAACTACTAGCCAGAAAATCAGCAGGGATATAAAAGATCTGAACAATACAGTCAACCAGTAGAATTTATCTGGCATATATAGAACATACTACCAACAATAGCAGAATACACGCGGAACATTCACCAAGTTAGATCATATTCTTGGCCCTTAAGACAAACCTCAACAAATTTAAAACAATTGAAGTCATACAGAATGTGTTCTCTGACAACAGATTCAAAGTGAAAATCAATAACAAGTATAACAGGGAGAAAAATGATCTATAGGTCAAAGAGGAAGTCTCAAAGGAAATTTTAAAAAACACATAGAATTGAGTTTAAATGCAAATAAAACATATCAAAACATAGCTAAACCAGTGCTGACAGGGAAATCTGTAGGACTAAGTGGTTGCGTTAGAAATGAGGAAAGTTTTCAAATCAATAATCTGAGTTCCTAACACAAGAAATTAGAAAAAATAGAGAAAAATAAACCCAAAGCAAGTAAAGGAAGGAAATAATAAAAATAAGAACAGAAACCAGGAAATTCAAAATAGAAAACAGTAGAGGAGAGTGACCAACAAATGGCAGACGAGGGGGTTCCAGTGCTCAGCCCCTCCACAGAAACAGCAAAAACAATGAATAAACAACTGCATATCGATAAAAATACAATGGATTACAGTAGGGGAGCTGCAGAAACCCTGCAGAACATAGAAACTGAGAATCCTGCATAGAAAGCATTTTGCCTATGTAACCTCATCCCCTTGGTGTGACCTTCTCCCACAAGGAAAAGGAGAATAGCAATCTTCATCACTCCTGTCGATGCTGGCAGCTTTCGCCATTGAAGACCCATGCAGTCAGCACTGATCCTGAGCTCAGCTGACAGAGCTGCCCAGAGTCCCACGTTGCTGTGCTCCCCTGTGTCCCAAGTGAATGAGCCATTGCTATGCCCACCTACTCCCAGGAGAAGTACCAGTTAGCCCCACTTGACTCTGGCTCCACAGCCGTTCATTGCATGCCCACTTAGATAGCAGCTCTACCATTGCAGCAAGTGCATCTTTTTCCCATTCCCAGGCACTGTGGTCATTCTGTTCCCCCAACCCCTGGACCTCAGCTCCATACATGCCCACACCTTGCATACTGGTGCCACCACCACAGTGAGTGTGCCTATGTATTCATCTCAGGAACTGCAGTTGTTCTACATGTATCTGAGCTCCAGACCCAAGCTTCATGGCTGCTCCATGTGCACCTGTGCCTCAGTCATTTGTGTCACCACTGGCACAAGTGCCGCAGATCCTGCTGCTGTCATATACGCACTTGCATGCCACGCTCAGTGCTAAGAAAGATCCGTTTGGCCAATACTTCCCCTGTAGGAAAAAAAAGAGAACAAGAGGATCCCAGAAGTCTTTACCATCAAAGCCCCAACAGCTCGTACTGCCACTGAGGACACCCAGAGTGTTGGCTGCTGAGGGCTACTACAGTCTTTGCCAATGCCAACCTCAGCTGACAGAGCTCCATGGAGACTACACTGCTCCACTCTTCCAGAACTTAGACCCGCTGCTGCACCCTCACACAGAGCCAGACTTATCATACCCCACCCAGCCGGTGCTCACGTATCCATTTGTAGGTGAAAGTTTTTCCCCTCTAAAGCCAACCTGTAAATTCTGGAAGAGGTGACTGGTCCCTCAGATGTGCAGACATCAAAGCAAGGCTACAGAAAACATGAAAAATCCAAGAAAAATTATACCAGCAATGGAACACAATAATTTTTTAGTAACTGACCTCGAAGAAATAAAGACCTACAAATTGCCTGGCAGAGAATTCAAAATAATTGTTTTAAGGAAGCCCAGTGAACTACAAGAGACAAAGATGGACAACTCAATGAAATCAGGAAAACAATACATGGCCAAAATGAGAGATTCAACAAAGAGACAGAAATAATAAAAAGCAACCAAATAGAGATTCTGGAGCTGAAGAATGCAGTGAATGGAATTTTGAAATGCAACAGAGAACTTCGGCAGTAGACTGAATTAAACAGAAGAAAGAATTTGCAAACTTGAAATTTTAAAACCTAGTCATTTGAAATTATCCAGGCAGAGGAGAAGAAAGAAAAAGTGGATGAAAAAGAGTTCTAAAAAAGCCTGTGGGATGTATGGGATACTTAAAACAGAACTAATATATGCATTATGGGAGTCCAAGAAGGAGAAGAGGGTAGACAAGCAACAGTAATAATGCCTGAAGCAATGCAGAAATAATGCCTGAAAGAATAATGTCTGAAAATTTCCCAAATCTTGAGACTCAAAGGTCCCCAAATAGTATCAATACAAAGACTCCACTGAGACACATTACAATCAAATTGTGAATAGTTAAGGGCAGAGGGAGAATTTTGAAAGCAACAAGAGGAAAGCAACCCATCACATAGAAGGGCATCCCCATAAGATTATCGATAGATTTCTTTTTTTTTTTCTGAAGTACAAATGTTTAATAATAATTTTTAAAATATATCTTCAATTCTACTGTGAGTAGAGTAGTTTAACAAGAAGAGGAGGAGATAAAATAGAACATCTCTGGAGAGTGTGAAATGCCATCCAGTGACTTTCAAAGGTGTTGAAGATAGAGGCACTACTGTTTATTACATATAATATTGCTTCACATTTTAGGATATTCTAGTCTTAGCAGAAACGCTGCAGGCCAGTAGAGAGTGAGGTGGTATATTCAAAATACTGAAAGAAAAAAAACTGCCAATGAAGAATACTGTACCTGGCAAAATTATTCTTTAAAAATGACAAGAGAGATGAAGTCTTTCCTAGACAAACAAAAACTGAGGGAGTTCATCATCACTAGACCTGCCCTATAAGAAATGCCTAATACTTTATTAAAACTCTCAGTGAAATAGGTATAGAAAGATCTCACCTCAACACAATAAAGTCCATATATGAAAATCCCACGTCTAATATCATGATAAGTGTGGGGAAACTGAAAGCTTTCCCTCTAAGATCTGATACACAAGACAAGGATGCCCACTTTTGCCACTCCTTCTCAACATAGTACTGGAAGTCCTGGCCAGAGCAATTAGACAAGAAAAGGAAATAAAAGGCATCTAAGTCAGAATGCAAGAAGTAAAATGATCTCTATTTTTAGGTGACATTATCATATATGGAGAAAACCCTATTGTCAACCACAATAAAAAAATTGTTAGAACTGATAACGAATTTGGTAAAGTTGCAGGATACAAAATAAACATACAAAAATCGATTGTTTCTGTAGACAAACAACAAACTATCTGAAAGGAAATTAAGTAATCACTCCCATTCATAACAGTAACAAAAAGAATAAAATATTTAGGAATAAATATATCCAAAGAGGTGAAAGACTTATACACTTAAAATTATAAGATATTGATTAAATTAAAGCAGACACAGATACGTGGGAAGACATCCCATGTTCATGGATTGGTAGAATTAATGTTGTAAAGTATCCATGTTGTTCAAAGCAATCTATGGATTCAGTGCAATTCCCATTATAATCCCAATGGCATTCTTTGTAGCAGTAGAAAAAAAACCCAAAATTCGTATTCAACCACAAAATACCCTGAATAGCCAAAGCAGTCTTGAGAAATAATAACAAAGCTGGAGGAATCACATTTCCTTATTTCAAAATATATTTCAAATCCATGGTAATCAAGACAGTATGGTACTGGCATAAAAACTGATGGATAGGCCAATGGAACAGAATAGAGAATTCCAGGTATAAATCCACACATCTGTGGTCAACCAGTCTTTTGACAGTGGTGCCAAGAACACAGAATTGGAAAAGGATCATCTCATCAATAAATGGTGTTGGGAAAACTGGATATACACATGTAGAAGAATGAAATTGGATTCTTATGTCACACCATATACAAAAATCAACTTATAATTAGTTAAAGACTTAAATGTAAGACCTGAAATCAAAAACTCCTAGAAGAAAGCATAGTGGGGGAAACACCTTGAAATTGGTCTGGCCAATGATTTTTTGGATATGATACCGAAAGCACAGTCAACAAAAGCAAAATAGACAAAGCTTCTGCACAGCAAAGAAAACAATCAACGAAATGAAAAAGCAACCAATGGAATGGGAGAAAATATTTGCAAACCATATAAGGGATTAATGTCCAAAATATATAAAGAACTCATAACTCAACAGCAAAAATAAAGCAAATGACCTGATTACAAATGAGCAAAGGACTACAACAGACATTTTTTTCTCAAAGAAGACTTACAAATGGCTAGGAGGTACATGAAAAGATGCTTAGCTGCACAAAATGCAGATCAGAATCACAGTGAGATATCTCACACCTGTTAGAATGGCTACTATCTGAAAGACAGAAAATAACAAGTGATGATGAGGTTGTGGGGAAAAAAGGAAGCCCTGTACACTGTTAGTAGTAATGTGAATTGGTACAGCTATTACGGAAAAAGTATGGAGGCTCCTCAATAAAGTAAAAATATAACTACCATATGATCCAGCAATCTCTTTTAGGTATATACCCAAAGGAAATCAAATCATCATTTGGAGAGATAGCTGTACTCCCAAGGTCATTTCATTATTATTCACAATAGCCAAGATGCAGAAACAGCCTAAGTCTTCACCAATAGACAAATGGATAAAGAAAAAAATTTTTAAATATTTTATATATATATATATATATATATATATATCAGTATATATATATGAAGGAAATCCTGTCATTTGTGACATCATAGATGAACCTGGAGGACATTATGATAATTGAAATAAGCCAGATGCAAAAAGATAAACATGGCATGATCTCATTTAGATGTGACATCTAAAATAGTGGAAATCATAGAAGCAGAGAGTAGAATGGTGGTCACCAGGGTCTGGGAAAAGGGGGAAATGGGATAATGTTGGTTAAGATATATAAAGTTTCAGTTATGCGAGATGAATAAGTTCTGGAGATCTAATGTACTGCAGTGTGACTATAGTTAACAATACTTTATTGTATACTTGAAATTTGCTAAGAGGGTAGATTTTAAGTGTTCTTACCACAGAAAAGGAAAAATTTGCTAACTATTTGAAAAGATAGATATGTTAATTTGCTTGAATGTGGTGATTATCTCACAGTGTATGTGTATATTAAATCATCAAATTGTACACCTTAGATATATACCAACCTTAATTATCAAATATACCTAAATAGTAAAAAAAAAAAAGAAAAAGAAAATTAATGAAACAAAAAACTGATTGCTTAAAAAAATCAATAATATTGATAAACCTCTGGCAAGACTGGAAAAAAATAAAAGAAGATGAAACACAAATCGCCAGTATCAGGAGTGAAATAGGAGATATAAGTACTAATCCTGCAGACATTAAAAAGACAACAAGGGGGACTTCCCTGGTGGCACAGTGGTTAAGAATCTGCCTGCCAGTGCAGGGGACACGGGTTTGAGCCCTGGTCTGGGAAGATCCCACATGCTGCAGAACAACTAAGCCCATGCGCCACAATTACTGAGCCTGTGCTCTAGAGCCCACGAGTCACAGCTACTGAGCCCACGTACCACAATTACTGAAGTAGTAGTTGTGCCTAGTAGAGGTAGGAGCCTGTGTGCCTAGATCCCATGCTCCACAACAACAGAAGCCACCACAATGAGAAGCCTGAGCAATGCAACGAAGACCCAACGCAGACAAAAATAAATAAATAAATAAATTTATAAAAAAAAAAAAGACAGTAAGAGAATACTATAAACAACTTTATACCCTTAAATGGATAATTTAGAAGAAGGAAATCAATTCCTTGAAAACCACACACTCCCAGAACTCAACCAAGATGAAATAGATAATCTGAATATCCCTTTAACTATTAAAGAAATTAAACTTGTAATTTAAAAAAGTTCTGAAAAAGAAATCTCCAGTTCCCGATGTTTCTCTGGAGAATTCTACCAAAACATTTAAAGAAAAGTTAACGCCAACTTTACACAGTCTCTTCTAGAAAAGTGGAAGGAACACCTCCTGACTCAATTTTTGAAGGTAGTATTACTCTGATACCAAAAATAGACAAAATTAGTATAGGAAAAAAAACCCAAAACACTATAGACCATTATTTCTCACTTACTTAGATACAGAAATCCTCATCAGGAATCGTAGAACCACAGGTAATTACAATTAGTATTCTTCCTCATAGAGAGTAATAATAAAGTTTATCACTTAAGTGAAAATATCAATTTGGTGCTCCTTTAGTTACTCCTACCATAGCCTCAAAAGTGAATTGATTTATAGTCAAATTCAGCAGGTTTCTGTAGTTTCATTTTGTTCTCTTCATTTATATCTCCAGTGTTTTTCAAATATAAGATAATTGCTTTTACAAATCAGACCAAATCCTTGGTATTATTTTTGAAAATTGAGCCTCTCTCATTTGTCTTTTCTGAAAATGGTTTTGCACATTTTCTTTAATTTTCTATTTTTTTAGAGTATTAAATCTGCTCAATCTAAAGTTCTTCTTTTTAAAGGATGTATCTAAAATGTGTCTGGCACTGTGTCATGACTAGGTTAAACCTTCCTCTTTCTCACCTGGTAAAACTGAAATCAGTTTGAGTTATAGTAATCTACTAAATTCCCGTGGCATTTGCAAGTGAGCTCCTTGAAATTTTGTGATGGTAGATTTTCAAAAAGCAGTAAATTTACTTGGAAGTCAAATATGGCATGGCATGTACCGTAGGATGAAGTGTTTGGTTTGATTTATACACTGTAATTCCCTTCTTTAAAAAGACATCTTGTACTTGTTTGAAATAATTTCTTTCAGTTTTAGGCGTAGTACATTCCTAGAAGTTTAAAATTAACATTTTCCCTCTAAATTAAAGTGATGATTCTCTGAAAAAATGTTTTCAGGGGGTAAGGGGTGTCACATTATCTTACCACAGATATTATGTTTTAAAGCAAGAAAATAAAATCCTCTTTAAATTTATTTGGTAATATAACTCTTTTTGGTGCTTAATAACTCTTGAGGTAATAATAAATAGTAATAGTTGCCTAGCCTTGTTCACGTTGTTGTATTTTTGCTTGCACTTGTAGTTTCCAAGGCCAGCATGCAGGGAATTATTTATTGCTCCTTAATTAAATTTCCAGCAGTTAGAATAAGCAAGAGGGTGCCTGGCCTATGGCATTGCAGTATGTCCTGATAGGCTTCACTTGGCTGTAGTTAAAGAGAAAATAGCAAGGATTCTTCCACTTTTTACTTTTTACTTTCTTTATAAATGAGAACTCTTTGTTTAGAGTGAAGCATTGAGAAGTAATAATATGAACATTAAATAAATGGAATATATATTTAGACCCTTTTTTAAGTGGTATAATTATGCCAAGGTACAGATTATCTTTCATACTCAATTATAACTGTTTTCCATCACTGCTTAACTCACCATTGAGTAATACCAACATTCTTCAAGATTTAAAATGCTCCGCAGTATGTTAGTAATATAGATAGGATACCCTTCAATAGCTTTATGGCAAAAGCCCTTGCAGTCATCTCTCTTAATCATGTAAACACCAAATATTTATCGAGCACCTGGTTTAATTATTTGTTAAAGTGTTGTAAGTATGTTTCAGGATTCATGCAACAAACATTTATTGACCATCTATTATGTGCCAAGAAGAAAAATGCAATATATTTTCCTTTTCCTTAATGTTTAGCATGATTAGGGAAGGTATAGGTAGTATTTACATAGGAAAACAACTAACAGTCCTTGCCAGTAAATTATCACTTGGCTCTCAGTTTGGAGGGACATTTTAAGGAGGAGGAAAATCTCACTTTTGGTTTATAGTAGATGTAAATAACATTGAAGGTGATGGAATCTTTGTGAGTGAAGATGGTTTTGATAAGAGAAGGGCTAGGGCTGCACTGTGGTAGAGGAGCAAGAGTAAATGACAGGAATGGGTGAGAAGATGATAGGTACTCAAGGGCTGTGGATCGATCAATTAAATTAGAGTGTAGGATTCATTGTGGAAGATCAGTGAATGGCCAGAATGGGGAGGCATTGGAGCCTCGATGGTGGAGGGCTGTGCATTTAGACCGTACTCTGAGAATGAAATAATAAAAGTGGAGTTTTTCTTTTCACTTAAAATAATTTCCTTATATATGTCCATTTTAGAAGGACTTGAATATGCTGATACGTAAAAAGTAGAAAATAAAGACATGAAATGGAGGGTTTTAGAAATACTAATTTGCTGATATCCAGGATGGATGAAATGAAATAAGGAAAATAATGACTGAAGACAGGAAGCCAATTGGGATACTATTACCATGGTCCTCTTTCCCTTGCTCTTCACCCTGTACTCTTTCTCATCAACTGGCTATATAGTGGCAGAAGCATGAAATCTGAATCAGAGCCCAGATAAGGATGCAATCCAAATAGAACTCTGGGACTAGGTTTAAAAGTTTGAAATAAAAGTAGACATTGCACATTAATTTTCTTTTTTGGGTCCTGAGGAAGCTCTTTCCTGAGGGCTCGAGAAATTTGGAATTATTTGTAGATGGATGAAGTGAGCTCAGCTTTGAAATCAGCTTTCTGCTAGTCAGTGAGTGTACATTTATAAACCCATAGTAGCATTGCTTTTGGTATGAAGGAGGAGTCTGGAAGTTTGTACCAATGAATTAGGGGCATTTCTGTAGAGGGAGCTTTGTGTCTCTGAATTCTTCAACCATCCAAAAATTGAGCAAATCAAGGAATCTTTATCACTGAAAGTATGCTGTAGGAGTGTAAAGGCATTTCTTTAATGCCATATGTCTGCAAAGGATCTGATCTCATCTATGTACACTCTTAAATGTCATGAATTAATTGGGAAGTGCATAACTAGTGCAGAGGGACTAAAGTGCATCCACATGCTAATCTCTGTGTCTGGAAAGGTCAGCCTGACTGGCTTGTGCAGGAACCTTTGCAGTTACCCATGGTTGATGATGCCAAGTTGCCCATGATTTCCCCAAGTACTGCATGGAAATTTAGCTTGGGCTCAAACTTAAGGTTCTTCCATAAACTTTTCAGGGCCATGGCAGGTCTAATATCTTTAGTTTGGAAATTACTAACAGTTTGGAAATAGCTGAAATTATTGTAGATGCCTTGATTGAAGCCAGGTGGCACGGTATTCATCTTCTGGATACAAGTATCACTTCTGTTGATTTGATGGACATATATGTATCTCTTGCTTAGGTGCCAGTTCTGGCCTGAACCAGTGACATGCTATATATACCACAAGACCATCCTCCAGGGATTCTTCTCTTCACTCCTGTGACCTTATCTGCAATCCCTTCATTCCAGTCTAACACTTTGGGGACCTGCACCTCCTTCATAGCCTTGGTATAAGACCAGGTGCTAGCATCCTGCTAAACAATTCCTATCTATATCAGGTCAGAGGCGGTACTTGAATTACATCATCTTACTGCCTTCTTGGTCACATATGAAGACAGTCTGCCCAAGCGTGGATCCCCATGGTTCCTTTTTCTTTATGCCAGCCTCAGATGAGCTGGAGATGTTGCCTGAGAATTGTAAGCCTCTGTCTGTAGAAATATGGCACAATTTTTAGGGTCTCCTGTCCTTCAGGATATACTTTGGAAAAGGAGGATTCTCTGCCCGGGGTGGTTAGCTGCTTTCTGATTGAGAAAGATGATGAGCCCATGGAAAGCAAATAGACCACAACAATTTGGGGTCAGGGAGCAGGCAGTCTCAGTGCTATCACCACCTCAGCTGCCTTCCTCAGAAGAAAAAGCTCTCTGGCTTAATCCCTGCATTTTAACTGTTCCCAGTTCAGAGTTATATTGCAGTCTTTTGCAACCTCTTTCACCTAAAGAGAAGGGGATAGAGAAAACATTCTCCTCTCTCCTTAGAGTTTTCTCCAAAAATTGAACAGAGAAAATTTTAAGTCACATAAAGGCAAGGACAGTTTATTCCAGCCACTCTTTGAGACCCTGATATGTCTAAGAGTCTCTGTTAATCTTCCCACAGTTCAGTTGTGTTGTGACCTCCTTTTTTACACAAAAGGTCCACCCTGGAGCTGCATGCCAGCCACCCTGGTGCTTTCTGTAAAAAAAAGCCTGTTTTGCCTCAGCCTAAGGGAACTCCTTATGCCGTTTTATAGTTTTACTGCCAGATTAAGTTAAAATTTCTGTTGAATCAAGTACATATATATATAGCTTAATAAGTTTGCTTCTTTACCTCGTATAACCTTGTCTCACTTTCAAGGTTTGCTAAGAGTTTCCCTAGAAATACACAGATTCTGTCTGTGACATCTGTCATTCTTTTGACCTCCACAGTTGATTTGGCTGATCTTTGTAAACAAAGGAGGAACAATTGTTGGTAGAAGGTAGAAGTGGCTTGACTCTACTCCAAATAAACTCTCAAGTTAGATTTAGAGATGCTATTCCCGAGTTTTGTTTTAAACCATAATATGTCTTCTTAAATCATTGTGCTGCTGCTTACCCATAATTTCCTAAGTGTTACCTTATATTTATTATTCCTGATAACGAAAAGTTACTGGTACCATGGTGTTGGGAAGTAAAGTCCTATACCCACAGGTGTATTGTTTGAGGCTATAACGAAGCTGAGTGAGAAAGCAAAATAAAGGGAAGGCCAATCTATCTATGGACTTATAACTCAAGCAGGTGTTTTCTTTTGGTTTTATTTCTCAGTCATTATGAGTCTTGAATGCTAGACAAATGTAGGTATCTTTCCCTCAGAGAATATGATGGAAGGACTCTGAAGACCTAGCTCTCTGTTGACAGAGAAAGAAGAAATAACCCATCCAGAAATGGGTCACTTAGTCATCCTTTTCAAACTACGCTTTTTTTACCTAATTAAGAATTCACTGAAATTTTAAAATCACATGTTTTATACTCCCAAAGTTTCATTTTATAATTTATCATTATTTTAAAAGTTTAATTTATTCTTAAATTGTTTAAATATGTTTTTGAAGGAAGTACTAGTGTATTTCTGTTGCTCATTATAATCATGAACACATAAGTCTTAGAACTTTTAACTATGTATATTGCAAAGTATAAAAATTTCAAGTTCCAGTATGTCTCAGCTAGACCTTAGAAAACCAAATACTGACATAAACAAACAAACACACATGCACATCGAACTTTTACTTCATTAAAAAAAAGATTGCCAGAAATTGCAAATTCAAATTATTTAATACTGAGTTCAAGGACAGAGACCTGAAATCATTATGTTGTCAAGGGGCTTATCCACATCTATGATGATTCAAGATAGAGTATCTTCCTCTGTTCTGGAGATCAAACTGTCCTGGACTGATAACACATCAAGAATATACTTCAAACAGTCTCTGAATTGAAATATTACTTTTTAGTTTATATATCTCTAGTTTAAAGATGGTAGAAGTCAGTTTTCCTGTACTGTTGAGTGGGATTGAAGATAAAATAGAGAATCGGATGGAAGGAAATAATTTCATTTGAAATATAGTGGTATTTCATTTCTTTCCAAACTGGTCAGTTTTTCTGGTTCTGGTGAAAGTCATATTGATGAGAACTAGAGTTGATAGAGCCAAAAGCATAACCTGGGAGCTCCCATGAGTTCTTGATTCTGCCAAAGTCCACAAATACCAGTCTCTCTGATACTGTGAGAATGGAGTTGACACATGTGTCCAAAAATATTTCTTTTGATGGAAGCTGTATTTTAGGATTGACAGTTGTAGTCCCATTTGGGTTTCAGTGGAGGGAGTACACTGGGCTTTGGAGGGACTTATTTATTCCATGTTCCCTGATTCTGCAGACTGAAACTAAAATGCATCTCCATTTCCACCAAAAATGTTCCCCAGTATAGTAGTCACAGTAGTTCTATATATTCAGTTCTATTTTCAGTCATATAAGAGTAATGCACCTGATGGGTGCCCCATTCTACCAGTTAAGAAAGGAATTTAAGAACTGTGAGTAAAAAAGAATATTGGGACTGATAGATGACTCTGTAAATGAGTAAGCAGAGAATATGAGGGGAGAATCTACCTTCTAAGTTACGTGTTAATTGTGATGATTCTCTCCTAGGATATTTTTGAAAACTGATGTAACGTTTCTGAATTTCCTTTGTACCTTACCTCCCAGAACTGACTCTTAAAGCAATTCAACAAGATGTAAAATATGGAATTCGGTGTTCTTAGCTTTATATTTTGACAATACAATTTTAAAAGCATTTTTTCAAGTTTATCTATTATAAACATGTCTTAAAATCCTACGAAGTAAGGGGAGGATGAACAGAGCTTTTAAAACATTAAGACCTTGGTGTGAGTTTTAGCTCTGATATATAATTGGCTTTGTGAACTGATTTACGTCATTTAACTTCTCTGAATATTAGTTTTATTCTGTAGAAAATCAGAAAAATGTGCCCACCTTCTCTGCTTTACAGGGTTATTTCAGGACCAAATAAAAAAGCTGTTTTAAGAGGGATAGATAGAAAAGATGATTTACATAAATCGTCACTCTTAAAATCAAGGTTCTTCAACCTCAGCACTATTGGCATTTTGCACAGGATAATTCTTCGT
Organism: Monodon monoceros; assembly: GCF_005190385.1. Classification (NCBI taxonomy): domain Eukaryota; kingdom Metazoa; phylum Chordata; class Mammalia; order Artiodactyla; family Monodontidae; genus Monodon; species Monodon monoceros. Next base: position 53,423,573 of record NW_021703774.1, on the reverse strand, counting down.
TGTAGGGACTGGTCTGTGCATTGTAGGATATTTAGCAGCATCCCTAACTGCTTTCTGTTAGATGCCAGTAACAGTCCCCTAGTTGTGACAACCCCAAATGTCTCTAGATGTTGCCCTTGGGGGAAAAATCGCCCCTGACTGAGAACCACTGTTTGAACCAAATAAATTATTTTAAGCAACTTACTTCTAGTAATGCAGTTATTCTAATGTTACCAAAGTAGAGCTTTTGTTTATGTATATATTGTTTTTATTTAGAGCAAGAGTGAGCAAACTAAGACCCTTAAACCAAATCTGGCCTGCCACTTGTTTTGCAGTAAAGTTTGAAATTTATCATTTACACATTGTCTATGGCTGTTTTTGTGCTACAGAGGAGAGAAGAGTAGTTCTTACAGAGATGTTTGGGCCACAAGCCTAAAATGTTTTCTCTCTAGCCTTTTATCAAAAAAGTTTGTCCACCCCTTATTTTGGAGTATTTTAACAAAATGGTTTTTTCCCATGCATTGAACCAGGAATGCTAAGACTTAAAATTGTTTATTTTTATTTAAAGGTTTTGGTGAAAAAATATTTCAATTTGTACAAGTGTGTAAATTAGGTATAAAATTAAATTTAACAAACAGCTATTGAATATATCTGTACTGGCTGCTATATGGACATACGATATAGCACATTAACTAAGAGCAAAAACTTTAGAGCCAGGCTGCTTTGGCTCAAATCCTGGCTCTGCTCTTCTGTAGGACTTAGGACAAGTGGCTTAACCTCTCTGCCTCAGTTTCTCATCCATAAATGAACATAATATTAAAACCTGTGAGGAATAAGTAAATTAACACATACAAAGCATGCAGAACAGTGTTTGGCATCTAACAAGCACAATACTTGTTACTGTGATAGCCAAAGGGTTCCAGAAATCAACTCAGTTTATATTTGGCCTCTACAATTCTTTACCCAGAAGTGCAGTTTAAAGATGTGACTGTGGGGACTTCCCTGGTGGTGCGATGGTTGAGAATCCACCTGCCAATGCAGGGGACAAGGGTTCGATCCCTGGTCCAGGAGGATCCCACATGCCGCAGAGAAACTAGGCCTGTGCACCACAGCTGCTGAGCCTACGCTCTTGAACCCACGAGCCACAGCTGCTGAGCCCATGTGCCACAACTGCTGAAGCCCGCATGCCTAGAGCCTGTGCACTGCAACAAGAGAAGCCACCACAATGAGAAGCCCGTGCAACACAACAAAGAGTAACCCCTGCTCGCTGGAACTAGAGAAAGCCCGCACACAGCAACAAAGACCCAAAACGTAGCCAAAATAAATGCAATTTAAAAAAAAAATCTTTTTAAAAAAAATTTGTAATACTAGTTGTTTTCCCAGTAAAATAAGGGCAAACAGTTTTACTTAATTTATTTCTTCCTCCTAATTCCAGCATCCTCAGTGGCACAGAAGATACATGGTCTGGTCTGGTCTGGTCTATTCAATTATATAGAAATGGATGAATAGGGGAAAAGTTGTTGAATTGGCATCTAGCCAGGCTACTTGTTTAACTCCAGCCAGAGTTGACAGGGTCTTGGTGCTCCAGCCGGGTGTCAGGCCTGAGCCTTTGAGGTGGGAGAGCCGAGTCCAGGACATTGGACCACCAGAGACCTCCCGGCCCCATGTAATATCATTTGGCGAAAGCTCTCCCAGAGATGTCAGTCTCAACACTAAGACCCAGCTCCACCCAACGACCAGCAAGCTGCAGTGCTGGATGCCCCATGCCAAACAACTAGCAAGACAGGAACACAACCCCACCCATTAGCAGAGAGGCTGCCTAAAATCATACTAAGTTCACAGACACCCCAAAACACACCACCGGACACGTCCTGCCCACCAGAAAGACAAGATCCAGTCCCACACACCAGAACACAGGCACCAGTCCGCTCCACCAGGAAGCCTACACAAGCCACTGAACCAACCTCACCCACTGGGGTCAGACACCAAAAATAACAGGAACTACAAACCTGCAGCCTGCGAAAAGGAGACCCCAAACACAGTAAGTTAAACAAAATGAGAAGACAGAGAAATATGCAGAATATGATGGAGCAAGGTAAAAACCTACCAGACCAAACAAATGAAGAGGAAATAGGCAGCCTACCTGAAAAAGAATTCAGAGTAATGATAGTAAAGGTGATCCAAAATCTTGGAAATAGAATGGAGAAAATACAAGAAATGTTTAACAAGGACCTAGAAGAACTGAAGAGCAAACAAACAATGATGAACAGCACAATAAATGAAATTAAAAATTCTCTAGAAGGGCTTCCCTGGTGGTGCAGTGGTTGAGAGTCCGCCTGCCGATGCAGGGGATGTGGGTTTGTGCCCCGGTCCCAAAAGATCCCACATGCCACGGAGCGGCTGGGCCCGTGAGCCATGGCTGCTGAGCTTGCGCGTCCAGAGCCTGTGTTCCGCAATGGGAGAGGCCACAACAGTGAGAGGCCCACGTACCGCAAAAAAAAAAAAAAAAAAAAAATTCTCTAGAAGGAATCAACAGCAGAATACCTGAGGCAGAAGAACAGATAAGTGACCTTGAAGATAAAATAGTGGAAATAACTGCTGCAGAGCAGAATAAAGAAAAAAGAATGAAAAGAGTCAAGGACAGTCTCAGACCTCTGGGACAACATTAAACACAGCAACATTCAAATTATAGGGGTCCCAGAAGAAGAAGAGAAAAAAAGGGGCTGAGAAAATATTTGAAGAGCTTATAGCTGAAAACTTCCCTAATATGAGAAAGGAAATAGTCAATCAAGTCCAGGAAGTGCAGAGAATCCTACACAGGAGAAATCCAAGGAGAAGCATGGCAAGACACATATTAGTCAAACTATCAAAAATTAAATACAAAGAAAAAATATTAAAAGCAGCAAGGGAAAAACAACAAGTAACACGTAAGGGAATCCCCATAAGGTTAACAGCTGATCTTTCAGCAGTAACTCTGCAAGCCAGAAGGGAGTGGCAGGACATATTTAAAGTGATAAAAGAGAAAAACCTATTAGCAAGATTACTCTACCCAGCAAGGATCTCATGCAGATTTGGCAGAGAAATTAAAACATTTACAGACAAGCAAAAGCTAAGAGAGTTCAGCAGCACCAAACTAGCTTTACAACAAGTGCTAAAGGATCTTCTCTAGGCAGGAAACACAAGAGAAGGAAAAGACCTACAAAAACAAACCCAAAACAATTAAGACAATGGGAATAGGAACGTACATATCGATAACTACCTTAAATGCAAATGGATTAGATGCTCCAACCAAAAGACATAGACTGGCTGGATAGATAGGAAAACAAGACCCATATATATGCTGTCTACAAGAGACCCACTTCAGACCTAAGGACACATACAGACTGAAAGTGAGGGGATGGAAAAAGATATTCCATGCAAATGGGAATCAAAAGAAAGCTGGAGTAGCAATTCTCATATCAGACAAAATAGACTTTAAAATAAAGACTATTATAAGAGACAAAGAAGGACAGTACATAATGATCAAGGGATCAATCCAAGAAGAAGATATAACAATGGTAAATATTTATGCACCCAACATAGGAGCACCTCAGTACATAAGGCAAATGCTAAGAGCCATAAAAGGGGAAATTGACAGTAATGCAATAATAATAGGGGACTTTAACACCCCACTTTCACCAATGGACAGATCATCGAAAATGAAAATAAATAAACACAAGCTTTAAATGACACATTAAACAAGATGGACTTAATTGATATATACAGGACATTCCATCCAAAAACAACAGAATACAGTTTCTTCTTAAGTGTTCCAGGATAAATCATATCTTGGGTCACAAATCAAGCCTCGGGAAATTTAAGAAAATTGAAATCGTATCAAGTATCTTTTTCTACCACAGTGCTATGAGACTTGATATCAATTAGAGGAAGAAAACTGTAAAAAACACAAACACATGGAGGCTAAACAATACACTCCTCAATAACCAAGACATCACTGAAGAAATCTAAGAGCAAATCAAAAAATACCTAGAAACAAATGAGAATGAAAACATGACCACCCAAAGCCTATGGGATGCAGCAAAAGCAATTCTAAGAGGCAAGTTTATAGCAATACAATCCTACCTCAAGAAAAAAGCAAAATCTCAAATAAACAACCCATCTTTACACCTATTAAAGAAAGAAGAACAAAAAAACCCCAAAGTTAGCAGAGGGAAAGAAATCATAAAGCTCAGATCAGAAATAAATGAAAAAGAAATGAAGGAAATGATAGAAAAGATCAATAAAACTGAAAGCTGGTTCTTTGAGAAAGTAAACAAAATTGATAAACCATTAGTCAGACTCATCAAGAAAAAAAAGGGAGAAGACTCAAATCAACAGAATTAGAAATAAAAAAGGAGAAGTAACAACTGACACTGCAGAAATACAAAGGATCATGAGAGATTACTACAAGCAACTCTATGCCAATAAAAAGGACAAACTAGAAGAAATGGACAAATTCTTAGAAACACACAACCTCCAAGACTGAGCCAGGAAGAAATAGAAAATATAAACAAACCAGTAACAAGCACTGGAATTGAAACTGTGATTAAAAATCTTCCAACAAACAAAAGTCCAGGCTTCACAGGTGAATTCTATCAAACATTTAGAGAAGCGTTAACACCTGTCCTTCTCAAACTCTTCCAAAATATAGCAGAGGGAGGAACACCCCCAAACTCATTCTATGAGGCCACCATCACCTTGATACCAAAACCAGACAAGGATGTCACAAAGAAAGAAAACTACAGGCCAATATCACTGATGAACATAGATGCAAAAATCATCAGCAAAATACTAGCAAACAGAATTCAACAGCACATTAAAAGGATCATACCCCATGATCAAGTGGGGTTTATAATAGGAATACAAAGATTCTTCAGTATACGCAAATCAATCAGTGTGATACACCATATCAACAAATTAAAGGAGAAAAACCATATGATAATCTCAATAGATGCAGAAAAAGCTTTCAACAAATTCAACACCCATTTATGATAAAAACTCCCAGAAAGTAGGCACAGAGGGAGCCTACCTCAACATAATAAAGGCCATATATGACAACCTACAGCCAACATTGTTATCAATGGTGAAAAACTGAAACCATTTCCCCTAAGTGCAGAACAAGACAAGGTTGCCCAGTTAAGCCACTGTTATTCAACATAGTTTTAGAAGTTTTACCCATGGCAATCAGAGAAGAAAAAGAAATAAAAGGAATCCAAATCAGAAAAGAAGAAGTAAAGCTGTCACTGTTTGCAGATGACATCATACTATATGTAGGAAATCCTAAAGATGCTACCAGAAAACAACTAGAGCTAATCAGTTTGGGAAAGTAGCAGGATACAAAATTAATGCACAGAAATCTCTGGCATTCCTATACACTAATGGCAAAAAATCTGAAAGAGAAATTAAGGAAACATTCTTATTTACCATTGCAACACAAAGAATAAAATACCTAGGAATAAACCTACCTAAGGAGACAAAAGACCTGTATGCAGAAAACTATAAGACACTGATGAAAGAAATTAAAGACAATACAAACAGATGGAGAAGTATACCACGTTCTTGGATTGGAAGAATCAACATTGTGAAAATGACTCTACTACCCAAAGCAATCTACAGATTCAATGCAATCCCTAGCAAGCTACCACTGGCATTTTTCACAGAACTAGAACAAAAAATTTCACAATTTGTATGGAAACACAAAAGACCCCGAATAGCCAAAGCAATCTTGAGAAAGAAAAACGGAGCTGGAGGAATCAGGTTCCCTGACTTCAGACTATACTACAATGCCACAGTAATCAAGACAGTATGGTAGTGGCACAAAAATAGAAATGTAGATCAATGGAAGAGGATAGAAAGCCCAGAGATAAACCCAAGCACCTATGGTCACCTAGTCTTTGATAATGGAGGTAAGAATATACAATGGAGAAAAGACAGCCTCTTCAATAAATGGTGCTGGGAAAACTGGACATGTACATGTAGAAGAATGAAATTAGAACACTTCCTAGCACCATACACAAAAATAAACTCAAAATGGATTAAAGACCTAACTGTAAGGCCAGACACTATAAAACTCTTAGAGGAAATCATAGGCAGAACACTCTATGACATAAATCACAGCAAGATCCTTTTTGACCACCTCCTAGAGAAATGGAAATAAAAACAAAAATAAACAAATGGGACCTAATGATACTTAAAAGATTTTGCACAGCAAAGGAAACCATAAACAAGATGAAAAGATAACTCTCAGAATGGGAGAAAATATTTGCAGATGAAGCAAATGACAAAGGATTAATCTCCAAAATATACAAGCAGCTTATGCAGCTCAGTGTCAAAAAAACAAACAACCCAATCCAAAAATGGGCAGAAGACCTAAATAGACATTTCTCCAAAGATATACAGATTGCCAACAAACACTTGAAAGGATGCTCAATATCACTAATCATTAGAGAAATGCAAATCAAAACCACAATGAGGATATACACTACCAAATGTAAAATAGAGAGCTAGTGGGAAGCAGCCGCATAGCACAAGGAGATCAGCTCAGTGGTTTGTGACCACCTAGAGGGGTGGGATAGGGAGGATGGGAGGGAGACGCAAGAGGGAGGAGATATGGGGATATATGTATATGTATAGCTGATTCACTTTGTTATAAAGCAGAAGCTAGCACACCACTGTGGGGCAGTTATACTCCAATAAAGATGTTAAAAAAAATAATAATTCCATCAGAGAATTGTTTTAAGACACACACACACAGACACGTACACAAATGTTGTCACCCTGGATCTTGGCACTCGTGGAAATTAAATTACCTCTAAAAAAACATTATGGCTTTTTCAAAATGTTTATCACTTTCAGTGCCCTTCCTGGGGTGCTTGTTCCCACTCATGTAAAGCTCTACCTTGTATCCATCAGAGTTTAGGAACCCCAAGCACAAGGCTCCCTGGCTTCCTAGAAATGCATATTTTAATACAATTTTCTATTTATGGAGTATCATTTTGTCTGGATGCACAAAGATGATTACAGATGATCTTATTAATCCTCTTACAACATATTTAACAGTTATAGTTTCCTTATTTTCTAGGTAGAAAACTAAAAAGAGAAGGTCAGTAATACATAGAAAAAATTTTTATTCCCACTTTTTTTCCCTCGGACGTAATGATTATGTCAAGTTGCTATATATATTATGATCGATCAGCTAGCAACTAATTATTGTACTCCTCTGTATGTGAGACATGATGCTAAATAATACTGTGTTGGCCAAAAAGTGCGTTCTGGTTTTTCTGTAACACCTTACAGAAGTGTACTGTATTTTTGAAAGAAAATGAGGCCTGGTTCTTGCCCTCATGCAGTTTACTTACTGTATGGGAAGACCACACTACATTTATAGTTGCTTTAATAGCAACATGAAACCACACAGTATTCTAAAAGCATTCTAAGAGATGCCACATGATTTTTTCATAGTAATTATCAAGTAGTTGTAGAGATCATGAGTATCTTACGTTCAGGAAAGAAACTGAACTATAGTGTATTTGTAGAAATTGACTAGTGTATTTCTCCTGAATTCCACAAACATTATGGCCTTGTAAGTATCATGCACTGTACTTCAGACTGGGGACATAAACAAGATAATATGTTTCCTCTAGGCCTTATAATTTGGTGACAGATAGAATTTTTTTTTTTTACTATAGGCAGGAATATAGTAAACACTTTAATAAAGATTATGAAAATATGAAGGGTAGAGGGAATGCCTGAGAATATATTCATGTGTTTTTTTGAAAGTCTATTGTAAAATAATCCTTTTTCTTTTCTACCTAAATAACTTGCCATGCAGAACATTTATCAAATGTTTCTCTTTTTTTTTTTTTTTTTTTTTTTGCGGTACGTGGGCCTCTCACTGTTGTGGCCTCTTCCGTTGCGGAGTACAAGCTCTGGACGCGCAGGCCCAGCGGCCACGGCCCACAGGCCCAGCCGCTCCGCGGCATGCGGGATCATCCCAGACCAGGTCACGAACCCGTGTCCCCTGCATTGGCAGGTGGACTCTCAACCACTGCGCCACCAGGGAAGCCCAAATGTTTCTCTTTTTTGAAAAGAGATTTTCATTCTTAAAATAATGCACACATATGCACTAATCATTACCTTAGTGAGGAAAGCAGAGATGAGAACTACTTGCTTCTCATTAGACAGACATATATTACACAAGATAAAAAATGCAGAGCTCCATGTCACAAAAATTCATCTCTTTGTAGTATTTTATAGCAGTTTCACATATCTAACCTTATTTGATTCACACAGTTGGCAAGGTTAAGCAGGTTGTTTTCCTCATCTTTATTTTTTAGATGAGGAAACTGAGGCTCATAGAGATTGTGCTTTATTAACTCTAGGCCACATGACCAGCAAGTGAATCCCAGGAGATGTAGAATCCAAGTCTTCTAAGCTCTTATCTGCCCTCATTCCGTGGTAACATGCTTTCTCCTTGCCAGTAACAGTTAACGTTTATTGACCATTTATGAAGAATCAGCCACTCTACCAGGTACTTTGCATGTGTTTCTTTGTTTAATCCTTACAACAGCCTGTGAGATGCCTACCATTATTATCATCATTTTGCAGGTGAGGATAGTGAAGCATAGATAAGTAACCTGCTCAGAGTCACGTATTTGGCAAAGTAGCATATAGGCATTAAACCCAACTGTGATAGATGGTGACATTCTTTCTTTTTGGCTGCATTGGGTCTTCGGTGCTGTACGTGGGCTTTCTCTAGTTGCAGCGAGCGGCGGCTTCTCTTGTTGTGGAGCACAGGCTCTAGGCATGTGGGCTTCAGTAGTTGTGGCATGCGGGCTCAGTAGTTGTGGCTCACAGGCTCTAGAGCAGTTGTGGTGCACAGGCTTAGTTGCTCCGTGGCATGTGCAATCTTCCCGGACCAGGGCTCGAACCTGTGTCCCCTGCATTGGCAGGCAGATTCTCATCCACTGCACCACCAGGGAAGTCCCAGATGCTGACATTCTTAACCACTCTCCTATTCTGCTGCCTTGTACTCTTTTCCTGCTTGATTGAAACATCTCAAATCCCTTGGGCAGGGGAGACAGATGTAATTTAAAGTATCCTCAAAGAGGAAAGATTATCTTCCATTGATTCAAAAAATATTTTTTTGAGTACTTAGTGATTACACGCACCAGGAATCTCTTCCTTGAGGCACTCACAATCTGACTGGGGAAGCAGACAAAGCATCAGTGGATTTTTAGTGTATTAAATGTTCAGCTAGAACTTTATAGAGGATGTTATGAGAATATAGAGGAAGTTATGATTCCCATCTTAGGGGGTCAAGGAAGGCTTCCTGGGAGAGATGGTACCTGAATGAAGGGTGAGTGGGTTTTGTGGGGGACTCCTGTAGCACTCTACTATGGGAAAGACTTCCAAAAGAATGACCCTAATTTTCATAAAGTAGTTGTACGATAGTCTTAATGTCTGGTACTTTATCAATCCTAGGCAGAACTTTAGAATAATAAGAATTTTTCAGTAGTAGCAGCATTGGTCTGTGTCCCTGGAATCCTTTAGGTATTAACATGACCACTTTTCTGGGATTCATCTATTGTGGCGGAGGGTAGACAGTTCAGGGACTCCTCATGGTCTCTCCAAATCCTGTCTCTGGTGGGAAGGGTTCTGAAAGCTATTTACAAATGCTGGTCCAGAGGTCCTTCCCCTACCTCTTCCTCACACTCTTTCTTTCCATGGTCCAGTTTTCCTGTGGTTATGCTATTGGGCCTCTCTCCTTCCCAAGGGGAACTTTGCCTGCCAAAGGCTCTGATTGTATTTCAGGTACCTGAAATGCCTTGGAAACTTTTTGCTGGGTTAGAAGTATCAACTTTAGAGAAGTTAAATATATGTGGAATTACTGGGGAATCTCTTATTTAGTATGTTTAGAACTCTCTAGATCTTATAGGAGGTAAAATTGTTTTGAAAGTGGTAGACTGGAAAAAAGGTAGAGCTACCTTGAACTCATGCCAGGAATTAACTGTCTTCTACTTCCCACAAAACAATACAACTTCCTCACCAACCCCTGCCAAAAGTTACTCTATGAGATCATGTTCATCCTTTTGAGCACTGTAGTCTTTTCCCCATAGAATATCAAATATTTGCCATAACTTTAGTTGAATGATTCTATTTAAAATGACAGAGAGCATGTGTTGTAGGGTATGTAGGCAGTGTGCTTTGAAGTGAAGGGATATTCATGATTTAATAGATTAGTGAGGGGATTATTAGAAGGGGATGGGTTTGGTGGGTAGCGTGAGGTGTCTGAGGCCACACTCAGGCAACAGGAACATAAAAGAGCTGGAACTGGTTATTTTCTAACCTAGCACATATCTTCTACTCTTGAGACACATGTAATGAAACATGGTCTTTCCCTATTATCTCCCTACTTACACTCCATATAATGCATGTGTCCAGCTATGCTGTGGACATACTACATCACCTACTCCCAACAGAGGAGTTTTGCTTCCTTAAATTTTAATTATCACTAAGCTCACTGCAGGATTCTCTCACTACTTGGCATCCCATTAATTGCCTTCACTTTTATTTTTTTGACTGGTTACTTTCCTCTTATGACCTCTCTAGCTTCTCTTGGCTTCCACTTTCCTTCTCTTGTCCCCTGAATTCCTTTGTGTATATTAATATTCAGTTGATTGTCATAATATTTGTAAGGTATTAATTGTCTGGATTTGACACAGTTTGGAATGTTTCTGTGTTTAACTTATGAAGTTAAATTTCTAATATCAGACAAAGCTGTGCTGCATTACAGCTTAAGCACCAGTCACAACCCAAAGAAATTCTACCTAAGCCTTATTTCCCCGTATCCCAATTGCTTTTTTTTGTGTGTGTGTGTGCAGTACGTGGGTCTCTCACTGCCGCGGCCTCTCCCGCTGCGGAGCACAGGCTCCGGACACGCAGGCCCAGGGGCCACGGCTCATGGGCCCAGCCGCTCCACGGCACGTGGGATCCTTCCGGACCGGGGCACGAACCCGCGCCCCCTGCATCGGCAGGCGGACTCTCAACCACTGCGCCACCAGGGAAGCCCCCAATTGCTTTGTATTGAGAGCTTGGGCGCAAATTATTTAGTGAGTCAGGGAAGGTCCTATAGTCGGGAAAAAAGAAAAAAGGATGAGATGCTTCAGGAAGCTGATCAGATCCATTCACTTTGTGAAAACTTTAGTGAAGATTTGGCTGATTTTGAGTGGGATTCTTTTCCATATATATATAAGATGTAACCTTTTGGTTGTTTAATAAGTGTAAAATAATCCTGTTGTTATTCAGACAGGTTAAATATTGATCTTGTGGTATAGCATTATATTAACAGTTCTTCATGCCTAATTAGAATTCGTTTTTAATTTAATTTAATTAATTTATTTATTTTTGGCTGCATTGGGTCTTCGTTGCTGCGTGCAGGCTTTCTCTATTTGCAGCAAGTAGGGGCTACTCTTTGTTGAGGTGTGCGGGCTTCTCATTGTGGTGGCTTCTCTTGTTGTGGAGCATGGGCTCTAGGTGCACGGGCTTCAGTAGTTTGGCACGCGTGCTCAGTAGTTGTGGCTCGTGGGCTGTAGAGCTTGGGCTCAGTAGTTGTGGTGCACGGGCTTTGTTGCTCTGCAGCATGTGGAATCTTCCCAGACCAGGGCTTGAACCCATGTCTCCTGCATTGGCAGGTGGATTCTTAACCACTGCACCACCAGGGAAGTCCTAATTAGGATTCTTAAATCCCTTCAGAATTCATTCCAAGAAATACAAAGATATCTCATTATTTCCAGTTATTAAGTATCCAGTTGATGAATACTTTAGCTTCTATTGCATATTTTTTCCTCTGGTATAAAACTTTTAGTAATTCCATTGTTATTTATGGTTTGTGCCTCCAACAGAAGCCAAGCAGAGAGCAAGAAGAGAAATTCCATGTTGCTTCTTGTCAGTAACTGGAAAGGGGGTGAGCCCGAGTGGTGAGAGATGGGGAAGAGTATGGCTACTGAGCAGTAGTCTCACCTAAAAATGGTTTTGGAACTTCTTCATCAGAAGGGGTTCAGGTCACTTCCTTAAAGAACAGGTGCTACCTTTGTTTCTTTTTTGATCATGTTCATTGCTGGTGGGTAATAATCTGTTTATTCACCTGAGTTAGGATCTGAAAATACTCCCCTTTTAATTTGGAGAGTATGTTGAATGACGTAGGGGGGAAAGGTGGAGGGGGAGGGCTGCAGGTGGTAATCCGTATTCACCCTACTCTGATTTAATTTCTTGTATGAGCATGAGTATCACAGTTGGTGTTTTGTGACATTTTTCAGGATTGTATGATCCAGTAACTTACAAATGGGAGGCAGAGAACGGTAGCTATCATGTCAGATTTACAGTTATCCAAAGAGTATCACTTCTCTTCTTTATGCCTTATATTCTCCATTTACAAAGTGGAGATTTTAGGATTTTCCTTGAATGCTGGTGAAATAATTGCAAAGATTATTTATGTATTTGTGTCTTTGAGAGGCTTTGAATATTCAGTTTAATTAAACAAAATTTTATTGGGCATCTTGTTTGTGAGTATGTGTGTGTGTGCCTGCTCAAAACTTTTTTTCTGAAGATATTGTTGATCATGTTGGGAAAGCAAGACATGGTTTTGGATTTACTGCTTAGGTGTTTCATAGAAATGTTAGATTTCATTTTCTGTCTTCCACAAATTTTAAAGAACCAAAAACCAATGATGTAGTAAATTTCCTAGAATCTCCTGGTCCCAGAAGGCTTTCATTGGCCTTCAAGAGTCTGTGAAGTGTGACTATAATATAACATGCATGATATTTTTTATTGTGGTAAAATATAACATTTATCACTTTAACCACTCATAAGTATACAATTCCCTGTCATTAAATCCATTCACAGTGTTGTGTAACCCTTACCACTGTCTGTACCCAAAACCTTTTCATCATTCCCAACGAAAACTCCATACTTGTGAAATAATAATTCTCCTTTTCCCCTTGCCCCCATCTTCTGGTAACCTCTCTTGTACTTTCTTTCTCTATGAATTTGCCTTTTTGAGTACCTTATGTAAGTGAATCTTAACAGTATTTGTCCTTCTGTGTCTAGCTTATTTCAGTAAGCATAATGTTTTCAATGTCCATCCATGTTGTAGCATATATCAAAATTCATTCCTTTTTATGGCTGAATAATATTACATGGTATGAGTATACCATATTTTGTTCATTCATATATGTTGTGCCTGATATTTTAATATGTGAAATGGTTACATTAGTTTATAATATAAGGCTATATGTAATTTAATATCTAAGAAAGGGTTACAGGAGAGGAAATAAATTATGGAAGATAAATGAGCGGCAGTATGGTTTAGTGGTGAAAAGCACAAGATCTGCATCTAGGAGACCTGGGTTAGAATCCTGGCTCCAACACTTACTAGCTATGTGAGCTTGGGCAAGTTGCTTAGTCTCTCTAGGCCTCATTTCCTCATTGTAAAATGGAGATAATTATGGTCTAACTCACAGTGTTGTGAGGATTAAATGAGTTAGTATATGGTGCTTAGAACTGCCTAGTGTTATAACAGTATAATATAAGTGCAATTTTGCTATTTGTTTTTATTACTATAGTATAATTACTATAATTATTATTACATTATAGTTGATGAGGGCCTCATGGAAGAGATCAGGAATGAGCTAGACCTTAATGACACTCTGCAGGATGCGGTTAGAAAAAGAATTCTAAGGGGACTCAGGTATATACAGAGAATGCAGGTGGTATGTTTGTGCAAGACAGGTGTCACACAGTGGTTAAATGAAGAGCTCTGAAGACCAACAGACCTCTGTTCAAATCACAGCCCTGCCATATACTTACTGTGTGACTTTGGATATAACCTTTCTAAGCTTTAGTTGTAATCTAAAATATGGGGATAATAATGGTAATAACCTCACAGGATTATTATGAGGATTAAAAGAAAGAGTTCAGACAGACATAGAGAACAGACTTGTGGTTGCCAAGGGGGGTGGTGGGAGAGGGATGGAGTGGGAGTTTGGGGTTAGCAGATGCAAAGTATTACATATAGAATGGATAAGCAACAAGGTCCTACTGTATAGCACAGGGATCTATATTCAATATCCTATGATAAACCATAATGGATAAGAATATGAAAAAAGAATGTTTGTGTATGTATGTTATACACATACATAACACACACATACCTGAATCACTTTGCTGTACAGCAGAAATTAACACAACATTGTAAATCAGCTATACTTAAATTTTTTAAAAAAGAGAGAGAATTCATGTAAAACACTCAGCATATTACCTGGCAAAGAAAGAACTTTCAAAAAGTGATAGCCTCGGGCTTCCCTGGTGGCGCAGTGGTTGAGAGTCCGCCTGCTGATGCAGGGGACACAGGTTCGTGCCCTGGTCCGGGAAGATCCCACATGCTGTGGAGCAGCTGTGCCCGTGAGCCATGGCCGCTGAGCCTGCGCGTCCGGAGCCTGTGCTCCTCAACGGGAGAGGCCACAACAGTGAGAGGCCCGCGTACCGCAAAAAAAAAAAAGGAAAAAAGTAATAGCCTCTAAAATTTAGTACTTTTGGTCATCATCATTTTTTTGTAATTGTTATCATTAGTATTATCTACATTGGATCATAGTGGGTGATATTGTTGCAAAGGTATTGGGGAGGTAAAGAAAGGGGAGTTTTAGAGGTTATGGCATAGATTTAGAAGGAGTTTGAACGTGAATTTAGGTAGTGAGGTGCACTAAAGTCTTCTTTCAGAAAGAGAGAATGAGTGTGTGTGTGTGTGTGTGTCTGTGTGCGTGTGTGTGTGTGTGTTGGCAAGGGCATTAGAAAGAGGAGGGGCCTTGCTGAAAGCAGTGATTTGAGAGTATCAATCTGTTTACATTGTGCTGATAATTTGGGGGTTGGGACAAATGGATAAAATCAGTAAGCAAAAGAAAATGTGTGAAGGATAAATAATTGTTTACTTTGTTGGGTATTACGTGCCAGACACTATGCTAACCCCTCTACGTTGATTATTATTATTTCATGTTCACAGTAACTTTATAATGGGAGATTCTAATATTTTTTCCATTTTACAGATGAGATGTCAGTGGCATAAAGTGTTTAAGATCACACAGATAGTGTGGTAGAGATAGCTAGTACCCCAATATCTGTTTTCACCCTATTCTCACAGTAATAACAGCTCCAGCTGGGCACGTAGCCCGCATTTCCTAACCTCCCTTGCAGGTAAGTGCGACTAGTTGCAGCCAAGAAAAAAACAAAAACTATTGTGGGTGATTTTGGTGAACTTTCTTAAGAGAGAGTTGGCTTGCGTCCTCTGCCTTCTTCTTCCCTTCTCTACTCCTCCTTTCTCCTGTCTCAAGCATGTGACAGTTGATGCACGTCTTAGACTGTGCCGGCCAGGGCTACACCTGAAAGTAGAGCAGAAAGCTGGAAAGAACTGGGTCCTTGTGGGGTTTGGGGAGCAGAGCCTCTGCACCAGCCCTGAACTGCCAATCTTTGGGCATTTACACAAAAGAAAAAAATTAGCTTCTGTCTGGGGTTTCCTCTTATTGTTTTCAGCCAACAGAATCCTCACTAACAAAGACCATAAGGAAAGAACTAGGAGTTGCACCTGAACACTGACTCGGGAGATTGTTGTAACCACTCTGTATACTGCCTCATTGCATTCTTTACCTTGGCAACCCTCAGATGTCTGCTGGTTTTTATAAGGAATTGTTAAAAACTAACTCTGATATTGCAGTGCAGAAAGCCAAATTTATCGAGGTTAGGCATATGTCCAGAAATGGATTCAAGAATCTAGCAGTGTTTTCTCTCAGCCAAGTAGAGAAACTTGAAATCTTTGCTACTTCTACCTCCTCCTAGAGAAGATTTCTTACATTTGTTTTTCCGTTGCATAAATGTTTCTAATCTGGAGAAAGTCACCCTCCCACAAAAGGAAAGAAGTTGAAGAGTATCAAGAGCAGTGATTTATAAATGGCTTTTGGAAAAGTGACACCTATCTTTAAGCTAAGAACCTATTGTAGTTATTATTATGCAAAAAATAAATTCTGGAAAACCATTGATAGAAAGTGAATATGCTTTTAGATGCTGCAGAACTATTATTCTATGATTCTTATTTTGAACAATAACTAAAAGATGTTGGAATTATATCAGTTGATCAGTTGCCGATGCGCAGTCCTGAAGTATTAGCTAGAACTAATAGAAGATTACCAATGTTACATGTTCATAGAAATCCTCAACCTGAAATACTTTTTAAAACAAATAATTCAGTCGTCATCATTGCTTATAGAGGTATCACAGTGATAGGGGTTGGATAGGTTTGGGCTGGTTTTCAGCTAAACTGGGTTTCATTTTTTCTCTGCTCTGAACAGATTGAATGAACACAGAGCTTTGTATCTCAGTGACTAGGATAAAGAGTTGTATTTAATAATCAGTGGCAATATAATGCTTTCTTCTAGAGGATCTCAAGATCATATAGTCTTTCTAAGTCATATATATATCAGAGGTCTTCAGACAGGAGCTTCTCATACAGTCTAAATTCAAATTATGTGGAGTCTCAGAAGGGCAATAAAATTTTGAAATATCCCAGATTAATTAAGAATTATGGGGCTTCCCTGGTGGCGCAGTGGTTGAGAGTCCGCCTGCCGATGCAGGGGACGTGGGTTCGTGCCCCGGTCCAGGAAGATCCCACATGCCGCGGAGCGGCTGGGCCCGTGAGCCATGGCCGCTGGGCCTGCATGTCCGGAGCCTGTGCTCCGCAACAGGAGAGGCCACAGCAGTGAGAGGACCGTGTATCGCCAAAAAAAAAAAAAAAAAAAAAAAAAAGAATTATGTAATTTCAGTGTTGGGAACCAAAGGAATTATCAACCATATTTACATTGCTTCAACATGGCTCCATTTTAGCTGCAAACAGAAATACTTGTCTTTATTTACAGAATTAGTCTCAATTATTTAATTTTTTAAGTTATCCTGAATCTTTTTTCAGGAACAGCTTGCAAATAAAAATGAAGAAATTTTGATGTACTCTGGACAATATTTTGCTCTAATGAGACTGTGAGAGCTTACAATTAAGCATTTTAGAAAACATTCCCCACTAAATCAAAGTGAGATCTAGGGGATTTATGTGTGCATTTAAAGTAATGTAGTGTAATGGACAAAGCATGGACTATGAAGTAAGAAATCTCCCAATCTTAGTGCCGTCTTGGAACTTGACCTTTGTAGAATGGGTAATATAATAGCTCTCCAACTTACTGAGAAGACTAAATGAGGTAACATGTGAAAGTTCCTTATAAACCTTATTGTTAGATATTGTTACACATTTTTCTTTAAAGCCTCTAACCATTGCGGGGTTGTTGGTTTTTTTTTAAAATTTATTTAGCTGCGCCGGG
This sequence comes from Monodon monoceros, assembly GCF_005190385.1. Lineage (NCBI taxonomy): Eukaryota > Metazoa > Chordata > Mammalia > Artiodactyla > Monodontidae > Monodon > Monodon monoceros. The sequence continues at coordinate 53,406,144 of NW_021703774.1, read as the reverse complement.
TCTTAGTTGCGTCATGTAGGATCTTTTTTTAGTTGCAGCATGCAGAATCCTTAGTTGCGGCGTGCAAACTCCTAGCTGTGGCATGTGGGATCTAGTTCCCTGACCAGGGATTGAACCTGGACCCCCTGCATTGGGAGCGTGTAGTCTTAGCCACTGGACCACCAGGGAAGTCCCCATTGTGTTTTAAATACCTTAAAGTCATAACATATAGTTTTTAAAGGCCTTATATCTCAACATTAGAGACTCCAGAGAATGGCCGCACTTGGTTGAAACTTGCTGTACTGCTTTGGCAGCAAAGTTTAAGGCAGAAAAATAAGTTGAAGATCTCACACTTTTGAGTTGAAAAACAAATGGTAGTTTTCCACTTTTAGTAATCCTTATTCAAAATCAGAGTATATAGGAGCTGGGAGAGACCTTGGTGATTAGTTAAGCCAATTTCTTCATTTTGTGGTTAAGTGAACTGATATCCAGGGATTAATTGACTTTCTTAAAGCCATATAACTAGTAATGGCAGAAAAGGCAGAAACTCTTGAATCCCAAGTCAGTGTCCATTTCACTTTGCCATTATTTCAAAAAAATCACTGACTTTAGGGGCTTCCCTGGTGGTCCAGTGGTTGAGACTCTGCGCTTCCACTGCAGGGGGTGTGGGTTCGATCCCTGATCCGGGAAGTAGGATCCTGCATCCGTGCAGCCTGGCCAAAAAATCATTGATTTTAGTATATGCAAAGTTTTTAAGGTCATTTTCCAATGTCAAGGGCCAATTGAAATTAAATCCGAATTCAGAAGATACTACCATTAAAAGTAGCTTATAGTTTTCTGGTGTTGATCGTATAATGTCCTTGCTCTTAGGATAAAATAATAATAATAATAACTAAATACCAATTTTTATGCTAAGTACTGGCATCTTTTCTTTTAAAAATCTTATTCTTAAGGGAGTTGGTCTGTTATCTCAGTATGATATGGTAGACTTTTGTCTCACAAAGATTTTTTTTCTTCCTGCTTTTGAAATAAGAGTAGAAATGATAAGAAGTGGACACTACAGATCTCAGATTTGTTCTGCTTCTTTTACCATAACAAACTATTGAATGCAAACAAAAAAACAACAACAATAAAAGCAACTGAGAGTAATAAATGCTCAACAGAGAAATGTTTAGAAAAAGATAAAAACAAACTTAGTAAAGACCTCATTAATTTAAACTCTTAAGGATTGTTAAATAGTGCCTGAAATGAAATTTACTTTTGCTACCAGAATTCTTTCTTCATTGCCTATGCAAACTAATAATGTGAGCAAGATTAGAAAGGGAATGTTTTAAATGGTTAAAAGAACAAAATGTTTCTGAGCAGCCTTCAGTAGTTTGGCTTCCTGATTAACACACAGAGAAGAAGCATGCTAATTATAGGCAGCCTTATCTGGTCATTACAGCAGGTCCTCTAGGACCTTTCTGTTACTAGGTAGAATTTGAAAGTAATAAATTTGCTTTCTTTGTAATTAAGAATTGTACAGATTTAAATCTTTTTCTCATGGCATTGCCCTCGTTAACGGACTTTAAGTAAATAACCATGCATTTCCTGGTATGTAGTACAGAATAGATACTGATGTTTGAAAAAGCAAGATGGTAATTGTTTGTTAGAAAACATCATCCTTTCTAGTTTTCCACACTACCATTTTGAGGAGAAAGTTTAAAATCTCTTTTACATGTTTTTTAATTGATCCGTGGTGGAAGGTTCATATTGATCTTGTTCTTAGTGGAAGTAACAACCTTCTTAGATCTCAGGACTAATCTTTTCGTTCTTTGATGGAGCAAAGAGAAAAGAAATTAGTTTTTCCTATTGATGTGAAGATTGAAGCTTTAAACAGAAAAGACGTATCATCAGTTTCATTTCTTAGAGAATATAGCTCATATTTAAATTGTGTCAGTTTTGTTTTCCCACATGTAGAAAAATCACGTATTAAAATGGTATGGTAATTTGATTACTTAGAAAAGAACATTATGTAGTTATTATTATTATAGGTATTTATGTGGCATCTTTTGTTAACTTGAAATATTCTTCTTAGGTATCATTACAAAACAACTGATTGGTTGCTGTGCCATTTAATTTTTGGTCGTGTTTTATTTTTCCTAATATTTAAATGTGCAAACAAATGAAAATAGCCAAAGGGTCAGACTTCATTGTTTGTACCTAAGAAACCAGTCATACTTTTTTCATTATGTGGAAGGAAGGATAGAATGGATTCTTTTAAGTCATTTCTACCTCTTTTTAGAGTTTTTATTCGGGTATGATAACGTTTTATCTTGATATAATAATTGGTACATGGCTTGTTTCTTTCCCTCTCTCTCTCTCTTTCTCTAGACCTTTGATCTTTGTTAGGCCCAGAAACATAGTTAACATACCATGTTAACACTCTAGTAACACACTAGCAAAGAGATAAAGATTTAAGTTGTAGAACATTGACTGTATAACCTCCATCACTCCACTACTGTCCTCCACCCCCATCCTTTAGAGTCAGCCTCAGTCTCCTTGTTTTATCCAAAGGCAAGGGAGGTTCTTACTTAGATATAATACATATGTGAATTTGATATTAAGTACTCTTTCTTGACAGTTTCTCCTCCTTTTATGTCTTTATCACCATTCTCTTTTAGTTTCTGTTTTCTTTCTCTTGTCATTTGTGTAGCCAGTATTTGTGGTGCTCTCTGGTAGGTCTTGGCATTTAAGTGGTGAAAAAAGACACATTCCCTGCCCTCAAAGAGGTTACAGTCAAAGGAAGGAAATGGGCCACTAAACAGTTCCATGCATTCCTGACTTTATCCATCAAAGTCCTTCTAACCTGGGATCTTTTCTCTCCCCTCCCCTCCCCTCCCCTCTTCTCCTCTCCCTCCTCCCTCTCTCCCTCTCTCTGTCACACACACACACACACACACACACCCATTACACTTATATGCTTTTGAATATTTAAGATATAGCTCAAATATTAGATGAACACCTGCATAAATTCTTTTTATCACAAGGCCTGGATTCTCATCTTGCCCTGCCATTTTCTAGCCATGTAACTGATTTGAAATTTAACCCTTCTGGAGCTTTTGTTTTCTCATCTTTAATGTAGCATAGTAATTATCTGAGCATCTCACCAGGTTGCTGTGAGCATTAGATAAAGTAGTAATATATAGGAACTTCTCAATAAGCTACAAACACTATAACAAGGTAAAGTGGTTTTATCTCCTTCAGTTGGCTCTCTTCTCCCTTACTGTCTTCCTGGATCTTTTTTCCTCTTCTTTTTTCTTTTTCAAAGGACCCTGCAATAAGTTGTTTTTGTCCCTAATAGTGCATTTATTGGAGGAAATACAGCTATTAATCTAATCAGAAAATATACAGATTCCTAGTGGCTATAAACTATTTTCAAGTCATTTACAAACCAACCGTTACAACCTGAGTTTAATCTGTTTAACACATAAATAAAGCTGTTTCATAAGACCCTGAAACAGATTTATGCTAAATAGTAATAAAATGTAAATGCTGTGGCATCAAATATTAATACTTTGCTAGCAGCAGGCAGCCCAAATGTTAATGGCTGGTATGCATTTGAAGGCCTACTTAACTGTGAGTTTTATTAGGACCATTTCTCAGAGCTAGAGTTATAAATGGACTTTATAAATGAGGAATTCGCCTCCCCTCTATGGAGGAGCAGGTTATTTGAAATCTTAATTAACCAATCACATTGACCTTCTCTTTTTTCAATTGCCAACACTTGGTTAAATGCTGAAGAAAATATTATCTAGTTGGAAACAGCTTAAATAATGGGAACACCATTCTTTTGTATATTGAAATAAATATAATCATAAAAAGAAAAATGAAAAAATAAAAACATAGCTCATATTTGCCTTTTTGGATATTTTCTTTTGTCCATTATACTTAAAAAATTAAACTGTAATAGTAGGAAACTTGTTTTTAAAAGTCAGTAATAAGTATAAGAAACAGAAGCTATTTTGTCTTTATGATAATAGTTACAATATGACTTTTGAAGTACCACTTTATTTTTTTCCACACAAAACATCACAAATTGAGGCAATTTGCATAAGGAAGTTAATTTTTTTTTGCAGTGAATAATCTATGAGTTTATTGTACTCATCATTGCCTAAAAGAGTGCTTTAACAATATGAAGTTTATGAAATAGAGTTTGCATTTTATTTAGCAAAGTCTCTTTGTTTGTGATTCTGTTTGAACCTTGGTGAAGAGTTGGACTTTATCTATGCCCTTGCATGTAATTACTATTATTTTATTTTTTCCACCCTTCTGCTTGATTAATACATATTCTAACATATCCAGTGATGAGCCTCTGAGATTCATGAAGCATTATGTATTTAATTGATGCACTCAATCAAAATCTCTTTTTAATAAAAAAATAAGATAAATCTAAACAGTAGACTCAGTGAAATGTAGCTTACAGTCTGTTAATTTATTTGTTAGATTTCCTTAGTAAGGGTTAAAATGTTAGTACCGCTGTTTTATACCATTTTTCATTAGGGATTTCAAGTAAGCCTTAAGGCTATAAACATAAAAAGTTATAAATTTTAAGAAAAGCCCTTCTCAGCTCCCTACTAGTATTTCTTTATTCTTATGCCTTCCCTTAGTCTTAGTTCCACAAATTTCATGGGCAGTTCCCTCAGGATAACAGCAATACTTGCATACTACACTTTGATAACTGTTCCTCCTTGAAATTCACCCAGTTACTTTTTAATTATTTTACATCAATCTTCCTGGATTTTACCTCTCAAATATGTCCAGCTTTTTAGAACTAGTTGTTCTATTGTCTTGATTCTTAAGGGTTGATTCTCAGCTGATATAACTGTGGACACTTGATCTGCAATTTGAAGAGAACACTTCCCCTGCCAAGATACAGGCTTTCTGTGGTGTTAGGTTCCCCCAACTCCAGTTTTACTGAGATGCAATTGACATATCACATTAGCTTAAGGTGTACAGCATAATGATTTGATACATGCATATATTGTGAAATTATTACCACGATAAGTTTAGTTAACATCCATCACCTCATGGTGATGTACATGTACCACATGTAGTTACAATTTTTTTTTCTTGTGATAAGCTTTTCCAAGATCTGTTCTCTTAGCAACTTTCAAGTACATTATACAGTATTCTTAACTGTAGTGATCAGGCTGTATATTGCATCCCCAGAACTTATTAATCTTAATACTGGAAGTATGTACTTTTGCTCACCTTTACGCATTACCCCATCCCACCAACTTTGGCAACCATAGATACATTATCTGTTTCTATTAGTTTTTTTTTTAAGATTCTGTATATGTGTGAAATCATACAGTATTTGTCTTTCTCTGTCTGACTTATTTCACTTTAGCATAGTACCTTCAAGGTCCATCCATGTTGTTTCAAATGGCAGGGTTTCCTTCTTTTTTATGGCTGAATAATATTCCATTTTGTGTGTGTGTGTGTGTACACATACACACATGTATCACATTTTCTTTATCTGTTCCTTCATTGATGGTCACTTAGTTGTTTCCATGTCTTGGCTATTGTAAATCATGCTGCAATGAACATGGGGTTGCAGATATCTCTTCAAGATAGTGATTTTGTTTCCCTCAGATATATACACAGAGTGGTAATTTTAATTTTAACAAAATTTAAGTAAATTGATGCATTTTAAAGTGATGTTTGGAAAACATCATTGATGTATTGGAATGAACATATATAGGTGAAAATTTGTAACCTTTTAATTGAATCTCTTTTTCTAGAGACAGAACATCATACTTTCTGAGATAAATTCTTCGGTGTTATGTTACAACTTTTTTCAAATGAATACTTCAACCAATGTAATCTTCCTTAAAAACTTATAAGAGGAACTTATACAAGTGAGATAGTTTTGTGATCAGTTTACCTTCCATTAGACTTATTATTACCTAGAAATTGTCTTGTGCTATATGATTTCCATATATATACATATTAGGTTTTCCAATATTAACTAGTGAATGAAGAAATACAGATATAACACAGTTGTTTAGGTCACTCAAATTTCTGGAAATAAAACATGCAATCTTCATTTCCCAACATTTGCTAAGTCTTTCTTTTTTTTAAAGTTAGCAAACATTATGCCTTCTATATACCAGGCACATTTGCATAGTTATCATACTTAACGTTTAAAACAATCTCGTGAGCGAGGAATGTGTTTTGGGTGGAAAGAATAACATGCATGTGCAAAGAAATGTGATTATATAATGTAGTATGACATATTAGAGTCAGAGAGCTTTTAATGCTAACCTGTGGGGAGCCAGGTTGCAGACTGGAAGGCAAGGAGGCTAGAATGATAGGTCAGGGCAGCTCATGGGGGCATGGTGCCAAAGGAGTGCAAAAGAGTTGAGGTTTTATTCTTTGGGCTGGTGGTCTTTGACGGGTTTTAGTGCTTTGGGGAATCTTTTGAAATTACACGCAAAAGTGTGTGTGTGTGTGTGTGTGTGTGTATCTGTTAGTGTACACATGCACATGTACATCCACATCCACACTTCCTGAGGATAGTTTTCAACAGATTCTCTATTCCCACAAAGTTAAGTATCACTGCAAAAGATATGACAAGGAGAGATTTGAGAAGATGGCGGAAGAGTAACACACGGAGATCACCTTCCTCCCCACAGATACATCAGAAATACATCTACACGTGGAACTGCTCCTATAGAACACCCACTGAAGGCTGGCAGAAGACCTCAGACCTCCCAAAAGGCAAGAAACTCCCCACGTAGCTGGGTAGGGCAAAAGAAAAAAGAAAAAAAAGAGACAAAAGAATAGGGACGGTACCTGCACCAGTGGGAGGGAGCTGTGAAGAAGGAAATGTTTCCACACACTAGGAAGCCCCTTCGCGGGCGGAGACTGCGGGTGGCGGGGGGGATGCTACAGAGTGCCACGGAGGAGAACGCAGCAACAGGGGTGCGGAGGGAAAAGCGGAGAGATTCCCGCACAGAGGATCGGTGCCGACCAGCACTCACCAGCCTGAGAGGCTTGTCTGCTCACCCGCCGGGGCGGGCGGGGTCTGGGAGCTGAGGCTCGGGCTTCGGTCGGATCACAGGTAGAGGACTGGGGTTGGCAGCGTGAACACAGCCTGAAGGGGGCTAGTGCGCCACGGCTAGCCGGAAGGGAGTCCAGGTAAAAGTCTGGAGCTGCCGAAGAGGCAAGAGACTTTTTCTTCCCTCTTTGTTTCCTGGTGCGCGAGGAGAGGCGATTAAGAGCGCTGCTTAAAGGAGCTCCAGAGACGGGCGCGAGCCGGGGCTAAAAGCGCGGACCCCAGAGACGGGCATGAGACGCTAAGGCTGCTGCTGCCACCACCAAGAAGCCTGTGTGAGAGCACAGGTCACTATCCACACCTCCCCTCCCAGGAGCCTGTGCAGCCTACCACTGCCAGGGTCGCGTCATCCAGGGACAACTTCCCCAGGAGAACGCATGGCGCGCCTCAGGCTGGTGCAACATCATGGCGGCCTCTGCCGCCGCAGGCTCTCCCTGCATCTGTACCCCTCCCTCCACATGGCCTGAGTGTGCCAGAGCCCCCGAATCAGCGGCTCCTTTAACCCGTCCTGTCTGAGCGAAGAACAGACGCCCTCCGGCGACCTAGACGCAGAGGCGGGGCCAAATCCAAAGCTGAACCCCGGGGGCTGTGCGAACAAAGAAGAGAAAGGGAAGTTCCTCCCCTCAGCCTCAGGAACAGCGGATTAAAGCTCCACTATCAACTTGATGTACGCTGCATCTGTGGAATACCTGAATAGACAACAAATCATCCCAAATTGAGGAGGTGGATTTTGGGAGCAAAGATATATATATATTTCCCCCCTTTTTCTCTTTTTGTGTGTATGTGTATGCTTCTATGTGTGATTTTGTCTGTATAGCTTTGCTTTTACCATTTGTCCTAGGGTTTTTTCTGTCCGTTGTTATCTTTTTTTATTAAAAATTTTTTTCTTACACACCATTGTAAAGCAATTATACCCCAATAAAGATGTTTAAAAAAAAATTTTTTTCTTAATAATTATTTTTTATTTTAATAACTTTATTTTATTTTACTTTTATTTTATTTATCTTCTTCTTTCTTTATTTATTTTGTTTCTCCCTCTTATTGTGAGCCGTGTGGAGGACAGGCTCTTGGTGCTCCAGCCAGGTGTCAGGGCTGTGCCACTGAGGTGGGAGAGCCAAGTTCAGGACACTGGTCCACAAGAAACCTCCCAGCTCCATGTAATATCAAATGGCGAAAATCTCGCAGAGACCTCCATCTCAACACCAAGACCCAGCTCCACTCAATGACAAGCAAGCTACAGTGCAGGACACCCTATGCCAAACAATTAGCAAGACAGGAACACAACCCCAACCATTAACACAGAGGCTGCCTAAAATCATAATAAGGCCACAGACACCCCAAAACGCACCACCAGACGTGGACCTGCCCACCAGAAAGACAAGATCCAGCCTCATCCACCAGAACACAGGCACTACTCCCCTCCACCAGGAAGCCTACACAACCCACTGAACCAACCTTAGCCACTGGGGACAGACACCAAAAACAATGGAAACTACGAACCTGCAGCCTGCGAAAAGGAGACCCCAAACACAGTAAGTTAAGCAAAATGAGAAGACAGAGAAACATACAGCAGATGCAGGAGTAAGGCAAAAACCCACCAGCCGTAACAAATGAAGAGGAAATAGGCAGTCTACCTGAAAAAGAACTCAGAATAATGATAGTAAAGATGATCCAAAATCTTGGAAATACAAGAAATGTTTAATAAGGACCTAGAAGAACTAAAGAGCAAACAAACGATGATGAACAACACAATAAATGAAATTAAAAATTCTCTAGAAGGGATCAATAACAGAATAACTGAGGCAGAAGAACGGATAAGTGACCTGGAACATAAAATAGTGGAAGAAGCTAGTGCAGAGCAGAATAAGGAAAAAACAATGAAAATGATTGAGGAAACTGTCAGAGACCTCTGGGACAACACTTAAATGCACCAACATTTGAATTATAGAGGTCCCAGAAGAAGAAAAGAGAGGGACTGAGAAAACATTTGAAGAGATTATAGTTGAAAACTTCCCTAATATGGGAAAGGAAATACTTGATCAAGTCCAGGAAGCACAGAGAGTCCCATACAGGAAAATTCGAAGGAGAAACACACCAAGACACATATTAATCAAACTATCAAAAATTAAATACAAAGAAAAAATATTAAAAGCAGCAAGGGAAAAACAACAAGTAACACATAAAGGAATCCCCATAAGGTTAACAGCTGATCTTTAAGCAGAAACTCTGCAAGCCAGAAGGGAGTGGCAGGACATATTTAAAGTGATGAAAGAGAAAAACCTATTAGCAAGGTTACTCTACCCAGCAAGGATCTCATGCAGATTTGACAGAGAAATTAAAAGCTTTACAGACAAGCAAAAGCTAAGAGACCTCAGCACCACCAAACCAGCTTTATAACAAATGCTAAAGGAACTTGTCTAGGCAGGAAGCACAAGAGAAGTAAAAGGCCTACAATAATAAACCCAAAACAATTAAGAAAATTGTAATACGAACATACATATCGATAATTACCTTCAATGTAAATGGATTAGATGCTCCAACCAAAAGACATAGACTGGCTGAATGGATACAAAAAAGAAGACCCATATATATGCTATCTACAAGAGACCCACTTCAGACATAGGGACACATACAGACTGAAAGTGAGGGGATGGAAAAAGATATTCCATGCAAACGGAAATCAAGAGAAAGCTGGAGTAGCAAGTCTCATATCAGACAAAATAGACTTTAAAATAAAGACTATTACAACACACAAAGAAGGACACTACATAATGATCAAGGGATCGATCCAAGAAGAAGATATAACAATTGTAAATATGCACCCAACATAGGAGCACCTCAATACATAAGGCAAATACTAACAGCCATAAAAGGGGAAATCGACAGTAACACAATCATAGTAGGGGACTTTAACACCCCACTTTCACCAATGGACAGATCATCCAAAATGAAAAAAAATAAGGAAACACAAGCTTTAAATGATACATAAAACAAGATGAACTTAATTGATATTTATAGGACATTCCATCCAAAAACAACAGAATACGCATTTTTCTCAATTGCTCATGGAACATTCTCCAGGAAAGATCATATCTTGGGTCACAAATCAAGCCTTGGTAAATTTAAGAAAATTGAAATTGTACCAAGTATCTTTTCCAACCACAACGCTATGAGACTAGATATCAATTAAAAAAAAGATCTGTAAAAAATATAAACAAATGGAGGCTAAACAATACACTACTTAATAACGAAGTGGTCACTGAAGAAATCAAAGAGGAAATCAAAAAATACCTAGAAACAAATGACAATGGAGACACAACGACCCAAAACCTACGGGTGGCAGCAAAAGAACTTCTAAGAGGGAAGTTTATAGCAATACAATCCTACCTTAAGAAACAGGAAGCATCTCGAATAAACAACCTAACCTTGCACCTAAAGCAATTACAGAAAGAAGAACAAAAAAGCCCCAAAGTTAGCAGAAGGAAAGGAATCATAAAGATCAGAAATAAATGAAAAAGAAATGAAGGAAATGATAGCAAAGATCAATAAAACTAAAAGCTGGTTCTTTGAGAAGATAAACAAAATTGATAAACCATTAGCCAGACTCATCAAGGAAAAAAGGGAGAAGACTCAAATCAACAGAATTAGAAATGAAAAAGTAGAAGTAACAACTGACACTGCAGAAATACAAAGGATCATGAGCGATTACTACAAGCAACTCTATGCCAATAAAGTGGACAACCTGGAAGAAATGGACAAATTCTTAGAAATGCACAACCTGCAAGACTGAACCAGGAAGAAATAGAAAATATGAACAGACCAATCACAAGCACTGAAATTGAAACTGTGGTTAAAAATCTTCCAACAAACAAAAGCCCAGGACTGGATGGCTTCACAGGCGAATTCTATCAAATATTTAGAGAAGAGCTAACAGCTATCCTTCTCAAAATTTTCTAAAATATAGCAGAGGGAGGAACACTCCAAAACTCATTCTACGAGGCCACCATCACCCTGATACCAAAACCAGACAAAGACGTCACAAAGAAAGAAAACTACAGGCCAATATCACTGATGAACATAGATGCAAAAATCCTCAACAAAATACTAGCAAACAGAATCCAACAGCATATTAAAAGGATCATACACCATGATCAAGTGGGGTGTATTCCAGGAATGCAAGTATTCTTCAATGTATTCAAATCAATCAACGTGATACACCATATTAACAAACTGAAGGGGAAAAACCATATGATCATCTCAATAGGTACAGAGAAAGCTTTCGACAAAATTCAACACCCATTTATGATACAAACTCTCCAGAAAGTGGGCACAGAGGGAAACTACTTCAACACAATAAAGACCATATATGACAAACCCACAGCCAACATCATCCTCAATGGTGAAAAACTGAAAGCATTTCCACTAAGATCAGGAACAGGACAAGGTTGCCCACTATCACCACTATTATTCAACATAGTTTTGGAAGTTTTAGCCACAGCAATCAGAGAAGAAAAAGAAATAAAAGGAATCTAAATTAGAAAAGAAGAAGTAAAGCTGTCACTGTTTGCAGATGACATGATACTATATATAAAGAATCCTAAAGATGCTACCAGAAAACTCCTAGAGCTAATCAATGAATTTGATAAAGTAGCAGGATACAAAATTAATGCACAGAAATCTCTGGCATTCCTATACGCTAATGAAGAAAAATATGAAAGTGAAATTAAGAAAACACTCCCATTTACCATTGCAACAAAAAAGAATAAAATATCTAAGTATAAACCTACCTAAGGAGACAAGAGTCCTGTATGGAGAAAATTATAAGACACTGATGAAAGAAATTAAAGATGATACAAATAGATGAAGAGATATACCATGTTCTTGGATTGGAAGAATCAATATTGTGAAAATGACTCTACTACCCAAAGCAATCTACAGATTCCATGCAATCCCTATCAAACTATCACTGGCATTTTTCACAGAATTACAACAAAAAATGTCACAATTTGTATGGAAACACAAAAGACCCCCAATAGCCAAAGCAATCTTGAGAAGGAAAAATGGAGCTGGAGGAATCAGGCTCCCTGACTTCAGACTATACTACAAAGCTACAGTAATCAAGACAGTATGGTACTGGCACAAAAACAGAAAGGTAGATCAATGGAACAGCATAGAAAGCCCAGAGATAAACCCACGCACATATGGTCACCTTATCTTGATAAAGGAGGCAAGAATATACAGTGGAGAAAAGACAGCCTCTTCAACAAGTGGTGCTGGGAAAACTGGACAGGTACATGTAAAATTATGAAATTGGAACACTCCCTAACACCATACACAAAAATAAACTGAAAATGGATTAAAGACCTAAATGTAAGGCCAGACATTATCAAACTCTTAGAGGAAAACATAGGCAGAACACTCTATGACATAAATCACAGCAAGATCCTTTTTGACCCACCTCCTAGAGAAATGGAAATAAAAACAAAAATAAACAAATGAGACCTAATGAAACTTCAAAGCTTTTGCGCAGGAAAGGAAACCATTCACAAGACGAAAAGACAGCCCTCAGAATGGGAGAAAATATTTGCAAATGAAGCAACTGACAAAGGATTAATCTCCAAAATTTACAAGCAGCTCATGCAGCTCAATAACAAAAAAACAAACAACCCAATCCAAAAATGGGCAGAAGACTTAAACAGACATTTCTCCCAAGAAGATATACAGATTGCCAACAAACACATGAAAGAATGCTCAACATCATTAATCATTAGAGAAATGCAAATCAAAACTACAATGAGATATCATCTCACACTGGTCAGAATGGCCATCATTAAAAAATCTACAAACAATAAATTCTGGAGAGGGTGTGGAGAAAATGGAACGCTCTTGCACTGTTGGTGGGAATGTAAATTGATACAGCTAATATGGAGAACAGTATGGAGTTTCCTCAAAAAACTACAGATAGAGCTACCATATGACACAGCTATCCAACTACCGAACATATACCCAGAGAAAACCAGAATTCAAAAAGAGTTATGTACCAAAATGTTAGTTGCAGCTCTATTTACAATAGCCAGGACATGGAAGCAACCTAAGTGTCCATCAACAGATGAATGGATAAAGAAGATGTGGCACATATATACAATGGAATATTACTCAGCCATAAAAAGAAACGAAATTAAGTTATTTGTAGTGAGGTGTATGGACCTAGTCTGTCCTACAGAGTGAAGTAGGTGAGAAAGAGAAAAACAAATTCCATATGCTAACCCATATATATGGAATCTAAGGAAAAAAAAAAAAGGTCATGAAGAAGCTAGGGGGTAAGACGGGAATAAAGACAGAGACCTACTAGAGCATGGCCTTGAGGATATGGGGAGAGGGATGGGTAAGTTGTGACAATGTGAGAGAGTGGCATGGACATATATACACTACCAAACGTAAAATAGATAGCTAGTGGGAAGCAGCCGCATAGCACAGGGAGATCAACTCGGTGGTTTGTGACCACCTAGAGGGGTGGGATAGGGAGGGTGCGAGGGAGGGAGATGCAAGAGGGAAGAGATATGGGAACAGATGTATATGTGTAGCTGATTCAGTTTATTATAAAGCAGAAACTAACACACCATTGTAAAGCAATTATACTCCAATAAAGATGTTTTAAAAAAAAAAAGATATGACATGGCCATTTAGAGATTTTAATTATGTGATGATGGAATAGAAAAAATTGTTTGTTTTCTTTTAAGGAAAATCATTTTGGCAGCAAGACCAAAGTTTGGTAGTGAGGTTAAAATAATAGGACCCTGCCTCCCATCATATATAAAAATTAACTGAAGATAGATCAAAGACCTAAAAGTAAAAGCTAAAACTATAAAACTCTTAGGAGAAAACATAGGGGTAAATCTTCATGACATTGGATTTGACAATGGTTTTTTAGTAGGTATAAAACTAATAGCACAAGCAGCAGAAGAAAGAAAGATAAATTTGACTTCACCAAGTTTTACAACTTTTGTACATCAAGGGACACTACCAAGGAAGTGAAAAGACAACCCAGAATGGAAGAAAACCTTTGCAAATCATATATCTGATAAGGATCTAGTAACCAGAATATGAAAAGAACTCTTTCAACCTAATCATAAAATGACAACCCAGCTGAAAAATGGGTAAAGGATTTCAATAGATATTTCTCCAAGGAAGATATACAAATGGCCAACTAGCACATGAAAAGATGCCCCAGATCATTAGCTATGAGAGAAATGCAAATCAAAGACACTGAGATACCACTTCATACCCACTAGGGTAGCTATAATCAAAAAGTTAAGTGTGGAGAAATTGAAGCCGTCATACACTGCTGGTGGGCATTTAAAAATGCTGCAACTGCTTTGTAGAACTGTCTGGTAGTTCCTCAAAAAGTTAGGTAGAGAATTACCATATGACCTAGCAATTCCACTTCTAGATATATTCTCAAGAGAACTGAAAATATGTTAACACAAAAACTTGCACACAAATGTTCATAGCAGGATTACTCATAATAGCCAAAAAGTAGAAATATCCCAGATGTCTATAAAGGAAGGAATGGATAAAGAAAATTTGGTATATCCATACAATGGAATATTATTCAGGAGTAAAAAGGAATGAAGTATTGGGACACGCTTCAGCAGGGATGAACGTTGAAAACATGCTAAGTGAAAAAAATCAGTCACAAAAAAACCATATATTGTATGATTCTGTTTATATGAAATATCCAGAATAGGGAAACTTATAGAGACATAAAGTATAGGTTGCCTAGGGCTAAGAGGGATGGGGCAAATGGGATGTGACGACTAAATGGTGTGAGGTTTATTTGGGGGGTGTGAAAATGTTCTAAACTTAGACTGTGGTGATGGTTGCACAACTCTGTGCATATACTAAACACTGTTGAATTGCATGTTTTAAATGGTGAGTTTTTGGTAAGTCAATTCTATCTCAATAAATCTATTTTCACAAGAAAACAAGTTATAATCTAGGGAGAGGAAGCTCAGGTACTGAAATAAGGAGCAATAGAAACGAAAATAAAATGATCATGGATTTGAGGGTCAATAATGAGAAAGAACAGATAGGGCTTTGTAATTGATTTTGACAATAACAGTCATAAAGGAGGACGCATCTGTGAGGACTCCCAGATTTTTGCTTTGGGGGACTAAATGGAGAGTGGTGCCCTTTACCCCAAGGGGGCAGGAATATGAGAGGGAAAGAATACTTTTGGAAAAAGATGCTGAGTTTGTTTTTTACCACACCGAGTTTGAGGTGCCTGCGGGGCAACCAGGAGGAGATGCGCAGTAGGCAATTTAAAATGTAGGTCTGAAGCCTGGGGACATAATTTGAAAATCATTAGTGAATGGCTTAAAGTTGAGGCTTTGTATGTACAAAACCACAAAAGGACAGTGTTGGTTAAGAAGAAAAAGGGGCTGAGAATATATATGAATTTTATAGAAGAAGAGTTGCTGGCAAAAGTGGCTGAGAAGCTGTGAAGAGATGAGAGGAAAATCAGTGAAGAGGTATTCAGGAGCCTGTAGGGGAAGAGGTTCAAGAAAAAAGGAATGGTTTATAAATAAATAAGTACTGGAGATGTAATGTACAGCATGGTGACTATAGTTAATAATAGTGAATTGTATATTTAAAGATTGCTAAGAGTAGATCTTAAAAGTTCTCATCACAACACAAAAAGGGAAGGAGTAGTTAGGTTTCCCAAATGCTGTCCACTTCACACAGTATGAACACTGAAAATTATCCTTTGTGCTTGACAATTTTGAGGTCAGTGCAACCTTAATGAGCAGTTTCAGTGGAGTGTTGAGGGTAGAATCCATAAGGTGTTTGAAGGAGGGTTTCTTTGGAGATAAGATAGAGTTCACTTTATAACAGATAAACTTACTTTCCTTAATTCTTTTCTGTCTTAATGCTAGAAAGTTTTTCTTTAATCTAAGCATTTCCAATCCATGGTACTTCATTTTAAAAAAATCACATGTGCTTTATAAATCCAGGTTGGTTTTTCTTTTCATAACCAAAAATAGCATTGCAAACTATAGCATCTATATTATACACATTAGTATTCTCAAATTATGTAAATCTCTAATCCCATACACAAAAAGGATTTATATCAGATTCTATTTATAAAGTCAGGAAAATTACTTTCATTAGAGCCTTAACTTGTTTATTTCCCAAACGCTTTTAAAAAAAAATAGCCATTAAGAAAAAATGAACATGTCTTACTCAATGAAGAGTTTATATCATCTAGCTAACCAGCTATGCTCTGTTCTATAGTCATTTGAGGGTAGTTGATCTTAACACAGCCATATGGATTGAAGCTAGGATTGTTATATCCTTATCCCAGTATCCATGTTTTAGAGCCCATATTTGGCAGCTCTCACGGTTGCCCTAAATATTCCTCTTCAAAGGAGTTAGGTGTTCTTCTTTCCTGTTTATTTATATCTCCTTAGAATTAAAAAATTTCAGGGTTCCTTGAAATCCTAGTGTGTTCTAAGGCAGTGGTAGTCAAACATTCTTCACCCTCCCCATATATACATCTTTTGGGTTGGCCAAAATGTTTGTTTGGTTTTTTCCATAAGAAGGCTCTAGTAACACTTAGTTGTCTCTAACTTCATTCAAAACCATTTTGTTAGATTGTATGTGACAGCTGTCATATCAGCGTGCATTTAAAAGACATCAAGATTGGTGAATTTTTGTGTAGCCATTTTAACATCGAAGATGGAAGAAGAAAAGAAACATTTTTGGCATATTATGCTTTATTATTTCAAGAAAGGTAAAAATGGAACCGAAATGCAAAAAAAGATTTGTGCAGTGTATGGGGAAGGTGCTGTGACTGATTGAACGTGTCAAAAGTGGTTTGTGAAGTTTCATGCTGGAGATTTCTTGCTGGACAATGCTCCATGGTCAGGTAGACCAGTTGAAGTTGATAGTGATCAAATCGATACATTAATTGAGAAAAACCAATGTTATACCACACGGGAGATAGCCAACATACTCAAAATATCCAAATCAAGCATTGAAAATCCTTTGCACCAGTTGGTTATGTTAATCACTTTGATGTTTGGGTTCTACATACAAGCGAAAAAATCCTTCTTGACCATATTTCTGCCTGTGATTCTGTACTTAAACTTAATGAAAACGTTCTGTTTTTAAAACATTGTGACGGGAGGTGAAAAGTGGATACTGTACAATAATGTGGAACGGAAGAGATTGTGGGGCAAGCTAAATGAACCACCACCAACCACACCAAAGTCTGGTCTTCATCCAAAGAAGGTGATGTTGTGTTTATGGTGGGATTGGAAGGGAGTCCTCTATTAAGGGCTCCTTCCAGAAAACCGAACGATTAATTCCAACAAGCACTGCTCCCAGTTAGACCAACTGAAAGCTGCACTCAATGAAAAGCGTCTGGAATTGGTCAACAGAAAACTCAGAATCTTCCATCAATATAACGCAAGACCATATGTTTCTTTGATGACCAGGCAAAAACTGTTACAGCTTGGCTGGGAAGTTCTGATTCATCCACCGTATTCACCAGATACTGCACCTTCGGATTTCCCTTTATTTCAGTCTTTATAGCATTCTCTTAATGGAAAAAATTTCAATTCCCAGGAAGACTGTAAAAGGCACCTGGAACAGTTCTTTGCTCAAAAAGTAAAAAGTTTTGGGAAGATGGAATTATGAAGTTGCCTGAAAAATGGCAGAAGGTAATGGAACAGAAGGGTGAATACGTTGTTCCATAAGGTTCTCAGTGAAAATGAGAAATGTGTCTTTTATTTTTACTTAAAAACCGAAGGCACTTTTTGGCCACCCCAATATGTTTGTCTGTCGGAAGCAAGAGTTTTCAGAAATGATTCTATGAGATGCACTGTGGTATTTACTATTTCCTTTTTTCTTTTAATTCTGATTTTGACCCACCACACTGAGTATTAGATCATTATCATGATTCAGAAATGGAGATTTAAAGTTCCCATGGCTCCTGGAGAAGCTCCAAGGATGGCCATGTATTTGCTAACCCCCAGTCTGTTCACCATGACTCTGTCTTAGAAGTCTTGGGTATGATCTGCTTGCCGGGTAGCATCAGAAGCCTTCAGCAGTTACCCAGCTTCCAGGTGCTAGAATTACTGCCCTCATGCTATAGAAAAAAAGCAAAAGAATTTCAGGCTTAATGATATCCACCATGAGTTGAATGCCTGTTATGTGCCAGGTACTACGATTGGCATATGTAATATCTAATCTTAAAAAATTCTGAAAATTAGAATTAGCATCATTATTTTGTTGGGGGAGTAGTGAGGATGAAGAAAACAAAGGTTAGAGCCATTAAGTAACTTGTCCAAGATTATATAGTTTGCAGGTGGCTTCAAAGCCTAAATTTTTTCACTACTGTACACGTTCAGAAAAGGGCATTCCATTGTGAAGGGTCTTCTTTAATGCTGTTCTTTATTGTGCCTAAAGAAGATTGAGAGACTTGGAAAAAAACAAAAGCCCCAAAATGGACTTTGGTAATCTAGCCTGTAAGCATTCTCCCTCCTTAAATAGAGAATTCAGGCAGTGTCAACATAATTAGGTCAATACTCTCTCAATACAGGGTTAATTAAGCTTGCTTCCATAATTTTTGGCAGTACCAGAAGCAGTTATCTCTGAGATTTTCACATCTTCTGTGAAGTTCTTTGAAGCCAAGGCCTATAGAAAATGTTTAAGTCCATGTCCCTGTTTATACTTTTTACTGGTGTTTATCTGTTAGTCCAGGATGGTAGGATAAATCCTAGTTAATTATATCCCATATGGAAGTATGGCTAAGAAACATTGTTCTTGGTAATGGGCTTAGCCGTTTCATAAGAAACCTTGGCAGAGGAGAGCTTCAGGATGGAGGCATAGGAAGATCCTGAACTGACCTGCTCTCACAGACACAGCAAAACTATAGCTACATATGGAACACTTCCCTCTGAAAAAAAACCCGAGAACTAAACTTTGTTTATTCAAAATGAAGGATAAAAGGGCCACATTGAGATGGGTAGGGAGAAGCAGAGATGCAGTCTCACCAAAACTCCCACTCCAGGTACAGTGACCCGTAATTGGAAAGGATCTCACAAATATGGAACTTTTCCCTGAGGAGAAAGGGGTTCGTGCCCACATCAGGCACCCCAATCCTTGAGACCTGCACTGGAGAGAGGAGTCCCAAAATGTCTGGCTTTGAAAACCACAAGGCTTATGTCCAGGAGAACCACAGGGCTGTACAAAATGGAGATTCTGCTTTTAAAGGGCTCACATGTAAATTCACTCACCTGGGGTCCCAGTGTAAAAGCAACAGTGTGAAAAGATCTTAGACCATATGAGGAGATTCATTTGCTAATCTTACAGTGTCTGTCAGAGGGGCAAAAGCCCACTGGAATTCTCTCCAGGGACAGAGGCATTTGCAAGCACCATATTTTATGTTTTCCTTCTACCTTGTTAGTGCTGGTGCTGGTAGGAGCCATTTTTGCGCTCTCTAAGCTGCTGCTGCTTGCCTCACTTCATTGCTGCTATGCCCTGCCAGAAGCAGCAGGCAAGTGCCCCATCCCTCCATGACCCCCCAAGGCTAGCACGTGTGTGCAGCCCACCCTAGGGATGCCCGTTGAACCCTGGGCTCTGGTGACCAAGGTGGGGTTGTGTTTCTGGGCCCCACAGATCTGAAACAATACGAGACATAGTTAGAGAGACATCCAGAAACTAGGACAAGGTTAAACAGTAAGGTTCATCTCCTGCATGGGGCCACCCCTTCAAGACAGGAGAGAGAGCTGTTTCACTTGTCATGTAGAAGCAAACATAGAGTCAAGCAAAATGAGGAAACAGAGGAATATATTCCAAACAAAAGAGCAAGATAAAACTCCAGAAAAAACCTTCATGAAACAAAAAGAAGTAATTTGCCTGATAAAGAGTTCAAATCAATGGTTATAAAGATGTTTGAATGGTCACCAAACTTGGGAGAAGAATGGATGAACAGAGAGAACTTCAATAAAGAGATAGAAAATATTAGAATGTATCAAACAGGACTCACAAATAATATAGTAACTGAACTAAAAAATACACTAGAGGGTTTCAGCAGCAGACCAGATGAAGCAGAGAAAAAAACAGTGATCTGGAAGACAGGACAGTGAAACTCACCCAAACAGAACAGCAAAAAGAAAAAAGCATTTAAAAAACAGATAGCTTGGGCTTCCCTGGTGGCGCAGTGGTTGAGAGTCCGCCTGCCGATGCAGGGGACACGGGTTCGTGCCCCGGTCCGGGAAGATCCCACATGCCGCGGAGCGGCTGGGCCAGTGAGCCATGGCTACTGAGCCTGCGCGTCTGGAGCCTGTGCTCCGCAACGGGAGAGGCCACAACAGTGAGAGGCCCGTGTACCGCAAAAAACAAACAAACAAAAAAACATATCTTTAGGGACCTATGGGACAATATCAAATGGAAAAACTTTGCATCGTAAGGGTCCCAGAAGGAGAAGAGGGAAAGAAAGGGGAAGAAAACTTACTTGAAGAAATAATGGCTGAAAATTTCCCTAACTTGGGGAATGAAACAAACTTCCAGATCCAGAAAGCCTAGAAAGTTCCAAACAAGATGAACCCAAAGAGACCGACAGCAGCACGCTACAATTAAAATGTCCAAAGTTAGAGAGAGAATCTTAAAAGCAGCAAGAGGAAAACAACTTGTTACATACAAGAGAACCCTCATAAGACTATCAGCAGATCTCTCAGCAGAAGCTTCACAGGCCTGAAGGAGGTGGCATGATATATTTAAAATGCTGAAATGAAGAAGCTTCCAATCAAGAATGCTCTAAACAGCAAGATTATCATTCAGAGTTGAAGTAGAAATAAAGAGTACTTAAGACAAGCAAAAGCTAAAATCCCGAAACTATCCGTACAAGAAATGTTAAAGGAACTGAATAAACATTTTCCCAAAGACATGCAGATAGCCAACAGCCACATGAAAATCATGTGGGAAATGCAAATCAAAACCACAATGAGATACCATATCACACCTGTCAGAATGGCTGTCTTCAAAAAGACAACAAATGACAAGTGTTGGCAAGGATGTGGCGAAAAGGGAACCCTCCTGCACTGTTGGTGGGAATGTAAATTGGTGCAGCCACTTTGGAGAACAGTATGGAGGTTCCTACAAAAACTAGAATTAAAATTAGAATAAAATAGAATTACCATATGATCCAGCAGTACCACCTCTGGGTATTTACCTGAAGAAAGTGAAAGTACTAATTTGAAAAGATATATGGACTCCAGTGTTCATTGCAGCATTATTTACAATAGCCAGGATATGGAAACAACCTAAGTGTTCATTGAGGGAAGAATGGATAATGAAGGTATTTTATTTATATATACATATATATATATATGTATATATAATGGAATAGTACTCAAAAAAAGAATGAAATCTTACTATTTGTGACAGCATGGATAGTCCTTGAGTGTACTATGCTAGGTGAAATAAGTCAGACAGAGAAAGGCAAATACCATATGATTTCACTTATATGTGGAATCTAAAAAACACAACAAACAAAACAAAACTCATAGATACAGAATGATGGTCAGCAGAGGGTAGAAAGGTCGGGGGGTGGGTGTTATGGGTGAAGATCAATATGTACATACTTGCAGTTATAAATAAATCATGGGGATGTAATGTACAGCATGGTGACTATAGCCGGTAATATTGCATTGTAAATTTGAAAGTTCTGAGAATGTAAATCTTAAAAGTTCTTATTACGAGGGGAAAAAAAACCAATTGATAACTTTGTGTGGTAACAAATGGTAACAAGACTTATTGTGATGATCACTTCACAGTGTATACAAATGTCAAATCATTATGTTGTACACCAGAAACTAATATAATATTGTATGTTCAACACTTCATTAAATTTTTTTTTTTTTTTTTCTTTTTTTGCGGTACGCAGGCCTCTCACTGTTGTGGCCTCTCCCGTTGTGGAGCACAGGCTCCGGACGCGCAGGCTCAGCGGCCATGGCTCACAGGCCCAGCCGCTCTGCGGCATGTGGGATCTTCCCAGACCGGGGCACGAACCCGCGTCCCCTGCATCAGCAGGCGGACTCTCAACCACTGCGCCACCAGGGAAGCCCCATTAAAAATATTTTTAAAAAAGAAAAAGGGGGAGATATACAAATTTTTTTTTAAGAAAGAAAGAAACCTTGGCATATCAGGAGTGGCAGAAGCAAAAGCATAAGCAGTTCTTCTCTGGAATGTTTAATCATAGGCCTACAACTTGCACACTTGGAGGCAGGTATTGAGAACTTCATAGCCATTCTTTTTTCCTCCTTTCTGTTTTTACTTCCCCACTCAAAAGACATTTTCCTTTTCCCCCTACAAAGAGAAAGGTTTGTGACGAGATTGAAGATATTGAGTGTGGCTTTTGAGTTAAAATTTAGACCTGTACTGTCCATTTGTGGTAGTCACTAACCACATGTACTTTCAAGCACTTGAAATGCAGCAAATCAGAATGATGTACGTGTAAAAAAATTAATACCAGATTTTAAAGACAGTGTGGAAAAAGAGAATGTAAAATATTTCAGTGTTAATGTTTAATATTGATTACATGTTGAGATAATAATGTTTCAGATTCATTGGGTTAAATTAAATATGTTATTAAAATTAATTTCCCCTATTTCTTTTTACTCTTTTAATGTGGCTACACAAAATTTTTACATTACATATGTGGCTTGCATTTGTGACTTGTGTTGTACTTCTTTGGGACAGCATTGATTCTAGATCAATACTTCAGCCACATCACCCAGCCTAGCTCTGAATTATGGCCCCTTAACTAATTTCAGGACTCTCTCTACCCAGAGAGGGCTAAATTTTGCCCAATATATATATATTTTTGGATCCTGTACACCTCCCTACTCCTGCTTGAAGGAGTATTTGGCAATTTACTGGACAGGTAGGGCACATAAAAGAAAATCAGTCAAGTTTGCTCAATTAGAGGTGAGGACAGATGGTCTTGTTGGATGGGGTGGGAATACTAGGCCCAGAGGCAATGGATTTGCTGAGGATATTCTGTGAAGCAATTTTAAGGAAGTTCAGCAAAGTTCAGATTTTTCCCATTTTGACTGTCTCAGGGGTTTTGGTTTTGATTGAAATATCAACTACTTCCAAGATAATTGTGCATTTTTCAGTGCCCCTGTCTCACCTAGTCATAGTCTGTGTGGTTTACCTTCAGAGACTGTCAAAGCCTTAGTGAGTCCAGCCCCATTAGGGGCTGGTAGGGGCTGGGATGGTAGGCTGTCAGTCTCTGAGCCTTGGGAGCTAAACTCCTGCTGTGGTTAGTTGGTTGCAGCCAAAAAGATAAAAGTAGCTGATGAAAATTGTTTCAAAGGAAGTGGACTTGTGTGTGTGTGTGTTATTAAAGAAGTTTCTGTTTAAATTGTTTTCAATTGGAAATTCTCTTTTAATGAGTATATGAGAAGAAAAATCACATTTTTCAATTAATTTACAATATAATCAAAGACTAACAATTGGTTCAAAGGTATATATTATAATCAGATACTATAGTTACTTGGTCTATGAAATTTCAATTAGGAATTTATAACCATTCAGAGAAATAATTAAGAATATTTAAGAAATGGCTTCTAATATTTATTTACTTCAACTTTTTAATTAAAAAGATCATTTAAAATATGCAACCCATAAATTTTAATTTTTCCTGGATTGGAGTTGTATGTGAAGGTTGCTTGTCCCCAGGCCATCATACCCACCAAGTCTTTCAAGTTGTGCCTTAATACTTCTTCATATCAAAATTTGCAATGTAAATACCAGGGCAATAAGTCATCCTTTGATAAGGCATAGTATAGTACTAAAAACTCAGGTGTAGTTTTATGTCATTCTGCTAATTTTGAAGCCACTTTCTTCTTAGACCAGAAAAGCTTTTCATATTTTATTTAATTGGTCTTTATTTGGCATTTGAACAGAGGAGACAATGTTGACTAAGTAAACATTCTCAGCATCTTTGTCTTCTATTCACTGGGAGGAATCTTTATCTATTCCCTGCCTTCATGTCTGCAGGGACCTCAGATCAGTCTGCTATATCTTAATTTGATCTTATTTTCCAGGTCATCAATTCAGTTTTTCTGTGCCTCACAGGCTTGGTATTCTTACTAATAATGGTGTCTGTCCATTGTTATCTAGATGTCCTCATTTTCCTCTCAGTCTTTTGTAGTTTAGAACAGATCTTTCTGATTCTATTCAAAACAGTTTCTGTGGCTTTTAAATAATATTTGCTCAGTTTTTAAGTAAATTTAACACAGCTTTCTTGAGAAGTCAAATGTGACTCGTTTACATCAAATATGGTACCTTTTAGACCAAGTGTTTAAAAGCAACTTGAACAAAATGATATATGAAGAGTACTCAGGAATTGATTTTCTCTATACTGTGATAATAGTAATCTGATAAGACTGCCCAATTTAGCAAAAATAAAAATACAGCACACCTACTTAAATTCAAATTTCAGATAAACAAAAAAGTAATTTTTTAATATAAACAAGTAAGTCCTATGCAATATTAAATCCCATGCAGTTGAACTGGGCATCCTATATTTTATCTGGGAACCCTAAAGCTGGGGCAAAGCACAGTAGTTTCTGACCCTTGTGGAATTATGAAATTTTAAGACAACTAAAGCTCACATTGTAGCTGAGCACATTGAATTGAATACATTTTCTTTATAGGGCACTGATTTTTGTAGTAGTTGCCCTACTTAAATCGTTCAGTAAAATGCAAACAAAAAGCTAACAAGTCAGGAGTTCTACTCATGAAATATTGTTGAGCCCTCCTCCCCTCCAATGTCATTCCCCCCGCCCCCCGCAACTTTGCCCACATGGCCTTGATCTCCCTAGGGGTAATGGCATAGTGTTATTGCGATACCTGCGTTCAGGGTTAAAGCCAGAGCACTTTTTTTGCCTCTCTTAGCCCATCCCATCTCCATCTCTTTCCTTTTAGGAGTTGCAGGTATTCCTCTAGTGGCACAAGCAGAGATGTCCTCTTGACTGATACTCAGGGTCAGGGTGCTATATCTTTGTTGTTTAAAGAATCAAAATCCTTTCCCCTCTCTGTGGCTCTCAGATTTGCTACGTTTGTGACAGGTTTTCTGACTCATGCTATCGCAGGTTGTCTGGCTTATGCTATCGTGTTTCAGGGCTGTGTTATTTACTATTGTGATTTTGAACACGTTATCATAGCTATAGCATGAGATACCAACTTGGAAGAGCGCTGCTTTCAGTGGCTCCTTAGATAATTGCAGCATTACATCATCTTCATAAAGCATTTCAGCCTATGCTAGGTTGAAGATAGATTTAGGTAAAATGTGTGCTTTTTGATGATCATGATAAATCTGTGTAAAGGCTTCTTTGATTCTTTTCTGTATATCAGGCAGTTAGCATTATGAACTAAAATGTGATAACTTGCTCCAAAGTTATCTCCAAGTATCCCCTGGCAAAGCAGGGTTTTGAACAATGAGACTATGTTTTTTGTGGGTGAAGATGTTAACCGTGGCATTGGCTGTGGCAGATAACATTCTGCCTTATGATGGTTTTTATAATCCTTGTCCCCAAGGAGCCTGCTCAAAGCATTTCACAAGGCAGATGTGAGTGACCAAGCACAGAAAATTTGCCCCAACCTAGCTTTCATTTGTGGCTCAGTGTGGGGCATGACCTACCCTTTACTTAACTAGAAACACAAGCTCTTCCTTTATTCTCTGCCTTTCTGCTTTGGTTGACCATTTTCTCCTTTCATAGAATCACTTATTCCACAAGTATTTTTGTTTAGCTCCTACTACATAGGGTACTACATGAGTTACTATAAGACACCATCTCTAGGAGCCAGGAGCTTAGTGGAGGTAAAATATGTCTCACCCCAAGGCAATATATAGTAAGTTTTATCTAAGTATATACAAGTTGGTATCATAAGAGCATAAAGGAAGAAGATACTCTTTTCACTTTGGATCATTAGGACCTTACCATGGAAGAAGTCTGATATGAGCCTTTATAAATGGACAGGATTTCAGTAGGGGAAAATGTGGGAAGTAGGGTCATCCAAGACAGAGGAGAGTGCACAAAAACATTAAAATTTGAAAGAACAGTGAAACTATGTGGAATGGGATGTGATTCAGATGGAATGGATAAGGATTTTTTTCTATTTGAGGATAGCAGGTGGGACCGTACTGTAGATGGATTTGAATGCTACCCAGGAGCAAAACATTGCTTTATCACTAAAATATGTAAAATAGATAAACAACAAGGAGCTACTATCCTTGCACAGGGGACTATGTTCAATATCTATTAATAACCTATAATAGAAAAGAACCTGAAAAAGAATATATATATATTTGTATAACTGAATCACTTTGCTATATGCCTGAAACTAATACAACATTGTAAATCAACTATACTTCAATTTAAAAAAACTATGTATTACCAAAAATAATAGTAAAACATTTGTGATACTATAGAAAAATAACAGCAGCAACAACAAAACAGTGTTTTAGGTAGATTAACCTGAAAGTACTGTGCAGACTGATTGAAAGAGAGAAAATCTCTGGGACGATTTAGAGGCCATTGAAAGAGCCTAAGCCTAAAGTGATAATATCCTGAACTATGGTGATGGTGCCAGAAAAGGACATATGTCCTAGCTGACCTAAATAATGCTTGGTTTCTCTGAGCAGTAATATTAGTTATTTTCATATTGTGAACTACTTATAAATTGTACCTATGTACCATCTGTATCTTCCTTTGATTTAATATGGTATTAAGACTAATAAAGAACCTGAACCTATTAAGTACTATAATCCAGAGGTACAATGAATAGGAAAAAATTTCCTGATTCTTACCTAACCTTGATCTCAATCTACTACTTGAAGCTTTTTTTTTTTTTTTGCGGTACGCGGGCCTCTCACTGCTGTGGTCTCTCCCGTTGCGGAGCACAGGCTCCGGACGCGCAGGCTCAGCGGCCATAGCTCACGGGCCCAGCTGCTCCGCAGCATGTGGGATCTTCCCGGACCAGGGCACGAACCCGTGTCCCCTGCATCGGCAGGCGGACTCTCAACCACTGCACCACCAGGGAAGCCCCTACTTCAAGCTATTTTATTGAGAAAGAGTTAACATGTACACTATGAAAGATACTTCAGATTTCTAAAAAATCATATTTAATGTAATTTGCTTCTAGCAGTGTTTTAAACACGTTAATTCTGTGATTCGTCTCTCTCACTTTTAAAGTAAAAAGACTAATTTTTTAAAAAATGCAGCACTTGAGTGTGTCTTTATCTTTTATGGCTTTTCATATAAAATGACGTCAAATTCAGTGAGAAAACTCCAAACAGCTTTTTGTAATGATGAGTTTTGGCAATTCCAATAGTGGTAGAATTTCTAATTTCTATTTTAAGATAGAGATCCATTTTGATTTTTTGTAGTTTATATAATATCTGTAATTATTTTCATGTGTCTTCTTTGGTATTAGGAGCAAGAAGATTTTGGTATGCATTTTGCTGTGAAATTTTGATTTGGAAATCTATGACTCCTTGTCATCATCTTTGGTTTTGGTGCAAATTATTTCCTTTTGTCACTGTTCTTGACTAAATAAGGTTAGAACAGAATTGAAAACTCAAAGTAAAAATTACAAAACTTGAGTCTCTTCATCGTAGGGAATACATACATATTTCCCATGCCTGCTTCACTTATTCTGATTTATTCAGCACCCATTTATGAAGCACATACTAAAGTCTCAGGCTGCAAGGAAAACAAAGATAAATAAGAACTGATTGTAGTCTACCTGGGGGTGGCAATCAAGTGGGGATATTCAGACACGGGTACCAGTTAATTAAAAAAGCAGAGTAGAAGACCAAAGGACAAATTGATTAAGAGAGGAAAAGGGAGAAGACTCCTAGAATAACTCTTTGTATGTCAGCTCAGACATGGAAGTTCACTCTGCTGAGAATTAGAATATAGGAAATTCTGAATTGAATTTTTGACTTGTTAAGTTTTAGATGTGGAGTGATAGGTCTGTTAGACCAGTAGTTCCCAAATGACTTGTGGACTTTTACTCAAGGCTGCATAGATCTTTGTTAAAAATACAGATTGCCTGGAAGTACTATAGAGAATTTGGTAGATTAAATCTAGGTGAAATCTGGGTTCAGAAATAAATTTTCAGATGATTCTGATAATCAGTAAGGTTTGGCATCTACTTTAGTAAAGATCTAGGAGAGAGAAGACAGATGGTAGTTGAAGTTACAGGAGTGGATGTGATTTCCTGGGGAGAGCATGAAGAGCGAGCACAGAACAATGCTAAGGATGTAACACCATCAGATAAGGAGTAGGCAGAGGAGGAATCAGCAAAGAAACTAAAAAAGGAATATACTGTGTCAAGGAGCTGGAATATATTTACCTAGATCCTCTAAGTCTTAGAATAGTAATGCTCATTTCTGAGTCCATATAGAGAAAAACAGTGCAGAATAAAAATCTTTAGGTTTCTACTCATTATTTGGCTTTATTCCAAAAAGGATTAATCAGATTTCAAATGTGCCCTCTTGCAAAAAGATTGCTACTACTTCCAGAGAAGTCTGTTGGAGAAACAGAAATTGACCCTCTTGGTTAGAGAATTATGAACAAAGTAGAGTATCAGAAAAGAAAGTTGAAATATTGTAAAACAAAAAATACCTTATTGTACACTTTCTGTATTAAATTAGAATATTTAATTTATTGAAATGACCTTTATAATTGAGAACTAGAACTATTATAGTCTCTCAGGAACAAATCCTTCTGTTCTTAGCCCTTCCTATTTCTTTTGTTATTGTTCTTGTGGTGATCAGTGCATCTCCTACTCCTATGTGAGTAAAAACTTATATTAATGGAAACATGTACTGTTACAAAAAGGAGTGAAATGACAATTTTATGTAACCTGACTTGATATAAAAATTAATTGGATTTTTCAAAACCCACATCCCAGTATAGAGTAACTTCATTGATCCTAAAGGATTTTTAAAATATACATATTATTGACATTTACTTGGGGGTGTAGTTATTGTTTACTTACACTCACTCTCCTTTGAGGTTCCAGATGATCCTTTATGCAAGTTAATTAGAGGGTCATATCAGCAGTTGTGTGACCTACTTTTAATTTAATGGTCTTTACTGATTACATATAGATTTTTGAGGAGCTCATTGAACAGATGGCCTATGGTCAATAGTGGTCCAACATTTTTAACGTTTGAGGTTCTACATTAAAAGGTCATCTCAATTAACATGGTATTGGAGGACTATTTTATTGTGAATAGTATTTTGTCAAAGACAGATGAAAAGGCAGGCAATGATACATATCTTTGAATAGAGAAAATTTACTGGTGGGAATACCACAATGAAAAACTTCATATTTGTTGATGGCCAACTTGTTAGAATTTAACCAATTTCAAAGTTAGAGAGGGAGCATAGTCCACACAATATTGCCCTTACTTCTAACACTAGTTGTGTCAAGTTGTTACCAAAATCACCCTCAGGTTCAGTAATTCACTAGAAGCACTCCCGGAACTCAATGAAAGCTGTAATACTCATGGTGACATTGTATTACAGCTGCAGGATACAGATTAATGCTTGCCAGGGGATGAAGCACATTGGACAGAGTCCAGGAGAAGTACCAAGCATGGCTATTCCTTTGTCCTTTCCCCACGGAGTCATGGACAATGTAGCTTTCCTGACATCAGTGTGTGACGATATGCGTGGAGTATTGCCAGATAGGGAAGCTCACTTGAGTCTTGTCCAGAGTTTTCACAGGGGCTTATTCATGTACTGCTCACATGACTAACCTTTAGTCTCCAGCCTCTCCATAGGTAGAACTAATACTGCATGCCCCGAAGCCCCATGGTAAGTCACATTGTTAGGCTGTTGAGTGGTCAAGACCCACATGCAAACAAAGACCTCCTATTACACTTGCAAGGGCCTAGAGATCACCTCCTAGAAGTCAATGGCAAAGGCCAGTTCTCTTTTTGGGTAAGGCTGATTCTTCACTACACACAATTCTTTCAGATAACAAAAGCAGATGAGGCCCAACTGAAACAATAGTTCACAAATCTGTGACTACAAAGACCATGGCAGATGAAATGACTCCTTGTTGTCTGCAGGATTAAAACGTCTTCATTCAAGATTACATTTCCATATTCTAGATCCCACTCAACTTGCCCTTTATAAATTTCCTTCTATAGTCAATTAGAATCATATTTCCTGGGCATGCCAAGTGCTTCCCTGCTTTGGAGCCTCTGCTCACACCACACTTGTATTCTCTTGAGATCTTTCAATTTTGTTGAGCCCATCTTGTCTACAGTGCTCAGCCCAGGCCCCATCTCCTGCGGAAGCCCACTTTCACCACTTGAACCTTTCGATAGTCACTTTCTTTACTGAATTCCTGTAGCTAACGTTACTCATATATCATTTATTTGGCTGTTAGCATATGGTTCCTTCCATTGATATTTTGTCTTTACAAGTAGATCTTAACCTCTTGCAAGTTAGGAACATTATGGACTATATCTCATGCCTTTTTGATCCTGTAGATCCTAGTACAATGTCTTGCACATGGTAAGTGTTAAATATTTGAATAGTAAGCTTTCATACAGACAGGTGCAACTAGGAACACATTGTTCAAATATAAGAGCTAAAACATCTTGTAAAAATAATCTAATTTATACTAACAAATTTCTGAGGTAACCATATTAATCCAAGAGAGTGTCAGAGTTATTTTTAGCAATTCATTGAAGGCATCTGCAAACATAAAGGTCAGCAAAATGCTGGAAAATGTCCAGAGAAGTATTGCCATACTGCTCCCACCTCAGGGCTTTTGCACGTGCTTTCCGAACCTTTGCCTATAATGCTTTTTCTCTAAATATTTGAACACTAACTGAGAGAAGCAAACCCACTCTACCTGAAATATCGTTCTATTCCTCACTATATCTTTATCGTTTTATTTTTTTATAGTACGTTTCACTAACCAATATTATATACATGCTTTTTATGTCTTTTTCCTCAACTACTAGAACATAAAGTCCATAGGGGAGGGACATTGGCTTGCTAACAATTATATCCTCTGCACCTAAAATAGTGTCTGATTCTTAGTAGGTACTCTGAAAAGTATGTGTTGAATATGTGAACAAATTTGAACTATGGAGCAAATATAAAGCTTAATTTTTTATGTACACTCAATTTTTATGTCATTCAATTCAAGAAGATTAATTGAGCTCAAAGAGTTTCAAACAGAAGCATCTAAAATGATTGAAGGAATGGTAGAATGTTTTATAAATTATTAAAAAAATATTCAACCTATAAAAGCAGTAACTAGTGTATACATGGCCAAAGTTAATAAAATTATAAAATGTAATGATTAAGCAAAAATAGGCATGTTTATCAAATGCTGGTTATCAGAAGCATTCTTTAAAGTTTTGTGGAAAAAATGAAAGAGTGTTATTTTTACACAATGGTTAGTAAATATGTAGCACTTAAATTTTTTATTTATTTTAGAAGGGTTTAAAGGGCTGTTTTGATAAAAATTATAATTAATAATTTTAAAATAATGCAAAATCAGAAATACATCTAACTTTGGAAAATAATAGCAGGGAGTTCAGTTATTCTGCTTCATTTTAACAGGAGTTGCAGAGTTTATCATTGCCTGTTGATACGAGTTTCCAAGACTGTCAAGTACCCCAGTTGAACCTTTATTTTGGGAGAATGAGTGGTCAGCAACCCTGGGAATGAGGACATATCCAAATGTGGCTATAGATGCATTTGGAGTCTAACCCCACATATTCATCATTGAGAGGTGTCTTACCTAGATTCCATAGGATCTCTGGGAAATCCAGGCTGTGCTCATAGGCTGCAATGCTTCTTAGTCTTCTAGTTCCAAAGAATTGCTTTATTCTATTCACATACTTCCCACTGCAGTCCCAGCACTTACCTCAGGATTAAGGTATTCATCATGAATATTGACTGGTCTTATGAAGACACTACTTCCTCTCCTCTCTCTTCTCTTCCCCCCTGTCCTTTGTTCTCATTGTTGCTACTCCCCGCTAAGAGATTTCTTTCTAGGTGAAGGCAGAATATGGCTTATATTTTTGACCTTTGTGTCAGGCTTTGATTCTGAGACATTTGGCAGCACATATGTACAATGCCCAGGCAGCAGCTTGCTAACAATATGATTTGTCATTTATTTCTTTGCTTCCATATTACCCTGCTTATGCTGAGATTTGCCCCCCATATTCAAGGAAAGAAGGCTGGCAATGATCCAACCTTTTTGTGTTACTGTTTCTAGCTCGTGATTTTAGTAGCATGTTTGAAACTAGAATGAACTTTTATGTTTTCTCCTTTCATCTCTGCCTCTTTTGATTTTTGGCAAACATCAAGGCAAATAAATCAGACCCACCACTGCAAACCCATCTGCTTTCAGGGACATGTAACTTGACTAGTTTGTGATGTTTTACCATAGATCTAGCTCCAACATAGAACTAAAGGAGGACCCCTGTGGAGTAAGAATAGCAGACACGTTTTAAGGTCAAGTTTTTTTAAAGCTCTGAATCATTTATCTGCTGACTGATTGTGGCTGCGCATGGTCTCCACTGGCATTTCTAATGACATTAACAAGTTGACATGATACAAAGTTGAAATGATTTTATAGTAGATGAAAAGTGAAAATGCAGTTATAGTTTGGATTTGAAAATAGACAATAAGAAAAGATGCTGTCATTGTTGTAAAAATGTAGCAAATCAGGGTACAGCCAAAGGAGTTTGTTTATTAGGACATTATTTTTATACTTCATCTGGTGCTAAGGTCACATGTAAAAACACTAATCCTCATTGAAATACCTTTCCAGTTGTTGACAGCCTAGAAATTGTTTCCTAAGAAATAATAAGGTATGGTCATCCAAACCTGTCTTCCTAATACTTGTTGACACTTCAATGCTGTATTCATTTCTTTCTCACAGCAAGTAAGTGATGATTCTCTTCAAATAGGAATTAAGAGGATTACAAAGATGTCAGGGTATATACATTATACTGGAAGAACAGCTCATGTAATACTCTTGATAACAGGCTATAAATTGTCTCCACTTAAAATGATCAAAAATTAATCGAGATACTTATCATACCTCTTAGAGTTGGTTTTAAACTGATCTTCAACAAGCTGAATTATATCCTCTGTTGGGCCATGGATTTTATCACACTAGGGATTGATGTATTTTTTAAGGTAAGTTTTCATTATGACTTAGCAGTTTGGAAATTAAAGAAAATCCTTGAAAGGTAAACTAAATAGAAATTTCATTTCTACGTGATGGTAGTGTCAGGGGTGTGTGTCTGGGTGGGTGATAAAACTCAACTTTAAAGACTTTCTTCTAAACCTTTCACTACTACTGCCTGCTTCTGGTCAGCTTTTATATGTGGCCCAACCTGATGGCTTCTTAGGCAGGATAGAAGGTGATCTCAAGGACTTTGCCCATAGTTACTTTCTTGATGGTGATGGTACAGAAGGGAGCCATGCAATAGTGACAGTGGCATTTGTTCTGTCCCTAACCATGACTTCAACCCTTCTCTGATCCTCAGAAGCTGAATTCTAAAGTAATGAATGAAAATGGTAGCTGTTCTGACAAATTTAGCTTTTACCATACCCTGTCCTTCCCAGTGTTTTTTCTGGGTATATTTGTGTACATCTTCCTTTCTTGCATGAATATATGCAAGGCTGGGGCCAGAGTGTATATCAGTTGATGAAAACATCAATTTATCCAAATAATTGTTCACTTTTGCTTTTTTTCATGGATTAATAGAAACAAGGATAATTTCGACACATAAGATACATGATATAAAATTCAGAAGAGGGTGTGTATGCATTAATGTATCATCATGCTGAAAGCTCAAAGGGTACTGGTTTCATAATCATAATGTTCATGATATCCAAAGAAAAACAGTGGTTTATTTCATTATTTAAAGTGTACAAATACAGATGGATGTCTAAAATATACATTCACCAAAATTTTTAAACAATTAAATGTGCTTCTTAATTAAAATATCTAGGAATAAACCTACCTAAGGAGACAAAAGACCTGTATGCAGAAAATTATAAGACACTGATGAAAGAAATTAAAGATGATACAAATAGATGAAGAGATATACCATGTTCTTGGATTGGAAGAATCAACACTGTGAAAATGACTCTACTACCCAAAGCAATCTACAGATTCAATGCAATCCCTAGCAAGCTACCACTGGCATTTTTCACAGAACTAGAACAAAAAATGTCACAATTTGTATGGAAACACAAAAGACCCCGAATAGCCAAAGCAATCTTGAGAACGAAAAACGGAGCTGGAGGAATCAGGCTCCCTGACTTCAGACTATACTACAAAGCTACAGTTATCAAGATAGTATGGTACTGGCACAAAAACAGAAATATAGATCAATGGAACAGGACAGAAAGCCCAGAAATAAACCCACGCACATATGGTCACCTTATCTTTGATAAAGGAGGCAGGAATGTCCAGTGGAGAAAGGACAGCCTCTTCAATAAGTGGTGCTGGGAAAACTGGACAGGACATGTAAAAGTATGAGATTAGATCACTCCCTAACACCATACACAAAAATAAGCTCAAAATGGATTAAAGACCTAAATGTAAGGCCAGAAACCATCAAACTCTTAGAGGAAAACATAGGCAGAACACTCTATGACATAAATCACAGCAAGATCCTTTTTGACCCACCTCCTAGAGAAATGGAAATAAAACCAAAAATAAACAAATGGGGCCTAATGAAACTTCAAAGCTTTTGCACAGCAAAGGAAACCATAAACAAGACCAAAAGACAACCCTCAGAATGGGAGAAAATATTTGCAAATGAAGCAACTGACAAAGGATTAATTTCCAAAATTTACAAGCAGCTCATGCAGCTCAATAACAGCAACAACAAAAAAACCCAATCCAAAAATGGGCAGAAGACCTAAATAGATATTTCTCCAAAGAAGATATACAGATTGCCAACAAACACATGAAAGAATGCTCAACATCATTAATCATTAGAGAAATGCAAATCAAAACTACAAGATATCATCTCACACCAGTCAGAATGGCCATCATAAAAAAATCTAGAAATGATAAATGCTGGAGAGGGTGTGGAGAAGAGGGAACACTCTTGCACTGCTGGTGGGAATGTGAATTTGTACAGCCACTATGGAGAACAGTATGGAGGTTCCTTAAAAAACTACAAATAGAACTACCATACGACCCAGCAATCCCACTACTGGACATATACCCTGAGAAAACCATAATTCAAAAAGAGTCATGTACCAAAATGTTCATTGCAGCTCTATTTACAATAGCCAGGAGATGGAAACAACCTAAGTGTCCATCATTGTATGAATGGATAAAGAAGATGTGGCACAATGGAATATTACTCAGCCATAAAAAGAAACGAAATTGAGCTATTTATAATGAGGTGGATGGACCTAGAGTCTGTCATACAGAGTGAAGTAAGTCAGAAAGAGAAAGACAAATACCATATGCTAACACATATATATGGAATTTAAGAAAAAAAAATGTCATGAAGAAACTAGGGGTAAGACAGGAATAAAGACACAGACCTATATGGGAACATATGTATATGTATAACTGATTCACTTTGTTATAAAGCAGAAACTAACACCATTGTAAAGCAATTATACTCCAATAAAGATGTAAAAAAAATAAAAGGTGAATAATAATTTTTATTTATTTATTTAATGAGTATTCAATTTATACTAGGCAGTGTGCTAAGCACTTTACACACGTTATCTTATTCTAAACAACATGAATTTGGTGTTACCATCCCATTTTACAGATGAGGAAACTGAGTTTAATGAGATTAAATAACTTGTCTGAGATCCTATAGGTGTTAAGTGGAGTAGCCAGAAATCGAACCAATGAGTTTGCCTGGCTCCAGAGCCACTACACCACCATATTGGACTGAGGATCAGAATGGGAGACGCATCTAATGGGAAGTAAATTGTGGGTGAAGTTGTGAGTCTCTAGATATTGGTGAATTAGCTGTCCATGAAAGAGTGAATTCTTCCCTCTTCTCATTCTGAGGATAATTGTCAGGACTTAAGGAGACTGCTTATGGGGACCTTCCAAGAAAATGACCTCGTATCAGTTTTGGTTGTGCTATAAAATGTTTTTAGCTATATTTTATAAAAGGTTTTCACATGAAACTTTTTAACTCCAGATATTTGGATGGTGAATTATTTGGCTTCTTTTTTGTCCTTTTCTGTTCATTTTATTTCTTGTAAAAGTTGACAGCTATCATTGGAATAAGTCTTTTAAAAAGAAAAAAGGAATGAATATTGAAGAGAAAAATGATTTTGTCTTCCTTTTACAACGTTAGGTTTAGTGACTCCCTGACTCAAATACTTTAATGATTGAGTGAGTAAATTGAGGGGATTAGATGTGGATTCCTGAATATATACTGTTCCTATTCTCAGCAGTATGGGTAATTGGGAGATGGTTAACTTTAGCTTTCGCTTTGAAAACACGATTATTTTCTCTATAGTGTGCCATTTCATTCATATTAGTCTATTTGTAAGACTCTAGTGTACCTCTTAACTTTCACTTATATGAAAGGGATCAGTGAATAATGTAGCAAAATAGCTTATTTAGTTAATAAAGTGAAGTTCCAGAAATTATTCCCTTAGCCAACTGAGAGCAATATGTAAGAAGAAAACTCTAGAAACACACATATGTAGAAAGCATTTAAAAGTAATCATAGGAAAGGAAAGTTTACTAAGTACAGAAAAGTTTATGATTTTTATTTTCATTTGATTTTGCCCCTTTATTTTTTAAAACAAACAAGGAATATTCAATTATTCATAGAAAAAAATTAATCAGTATTATACAAAGTTACTTCCTAGAAACTTTTGCTCAATTTCCCTTTTTCTGAATCAGGCTGTTGGTACCATTTAAACACAGCATGATGCCAGTAGAGTAGGCAGTTTCTAGGGAATATAGTCCAGTGATTTCTCTCCCTCAACATCTCAAAAAGTGCAAAAAGAGATATCCTGTGAACCATTCAACATGTTTGCCCCTAAAATAGTTCAGCTTGGGAGGAGTAAAATTTTCATTGGTAATTTTCCAAATAGTTTGTAAGTGGAGACTTACTGTGTGGAAAGAGCACCCTTCTGTCAGAGAAAACCTGGGCAGTGAAAACTCATCTGCCTGGTACCAGATTCCCCTACTTAGATTCCATAACAGACCAGATAAACCATACATTTCATAATATATCTCTTTATACATTACCTTTATATTTACCGTATTCTAAACCCCCTATCTCACCCCAGTTTATCATTAGAAATTACATTTACCGTGATAAATATAAACTTTCTATGTATCCTTTTACTTAAGTTATGGTAATTTTTTGAAAGTTCCATTTTAATTTGGTTTTAGCATTCCATTCTGGTAAGCCATCAGAATTTTCTCTGGACTGATTTATAATATGTTTGATGTTTGCTAGCAAATTTGGAACTTTTCAGTTTTCATCCTTTCTCTATGTGATATAAGATCTAATTACTACTCAGCATGATATAGCAGCTGAAATGAAAAAGGCAGCAAGAGAAGGCACTGGCTTAACTTAGAGCTAATCAACTACATCCTTCTTATGTACTTCTTAGCTAGAGAGAGAAAGAGAAATAGCATTATTAAAGTAACTCATGTATTAAAACTCATTTTTTTTCTTTGCTTGATTTTAACTGAAAGAGGGGATTTGTTCAAATCTTTATGGGAGCGAGACATTAAATAATACTTTAAATTTGCATTAGTAGTCATTGATGCTTCTTTAGTTGTGCAGAATGTTTTCATTATTGGGGTTGGTAGAAGTAGTCCCATCCCATTTTCTTGACATTTAAACAGATAAAAACATTTACAGAAGTAAAATAAAATCAAGTGAATGATTAATCATTTTTTATAAGGCTTAGAACTTTTGAACTTTTGGATCTTGAATCTGTCTGGAAAAACAAAAAACAAAAAAACTCTAGATTTATCTTTAAAGCATATGTCATTTTAATATGTTGGTTTGAGGGCTTTTTATTTTCTGAAGTGAGTAAGTTGGGTAATTACCCATTGGGAGGAAAGATTGATAATACTTTTTATTTTTTAAATGACTATGGTCTGAGTTTTCACATATCAGATTGTCAAAAATTAAAAAGTCAAATAATATTTGGTTTGGGGCAGGTGCGGAGAAACACATACTCTACCACTGTTTGGATTATGTGTTGGTACAATGGAAATGCATATTTATTGACCTAGCAATTCCACCTCTAGGAATATATCTTGAACATGTATGTATAAAAATGTTCCTAGTGATATTATTTGTGATATAAATAGAAAAAATGCAAAAAAAATCATTAATAAGAAAATATTAAATTATGATATGTCCATATCCAGGTGTGCCTCATTCTTTTTAATAGTTGCTATTAAAGAAAATAAAATACATTTGCATGTACTGATCAAGAATATTCTGTAAGTTATCCCATTAAGTGAAGAGAGCAGATAGTTTTCTTCTATTTGTGCTCAAAAAGCAAAGGATGGAGAAGTGTGTATACAACTTCCCTCCCTCCCCTCCCCCTCACATAAACACACAGTCACAAGTCTAAAGATAGATGGATGAAAGGACACAAAAGAAATTGTTGATAGTATTTATCTCTGATGAATGGGACTATGGGTCTGGGATGGAAGGCAGGTTTTCTTTTGTTCTTTTTTTTTATGGAGAGGGCAGCATACTATTTTTGTGCTGTTTGAAATTTATTGACATTAATTTTCATAATTAAGAAATTTAAAATTAATGACCAAGTCTACTTTTTTTTTTTTTAGGACTCAGCCCAGGAGAGTGTTATTACTCGAGATATTCATCGTACATTTCCTGCACATGATTACTTTAAAGACAGCGGAGGAGATGGCCAGGAATCTCTGTACAAGATCTGCAAGGTAGGACCCTCCACCTTATTTTTTTCTAATTTATTATTTAGGGCTATATTTTAGGAACCCATCTTAAAGATTTTTAGATTTGCACTGTGCCATGTTCTCTGCTTTATACCTACACTACCAGATCCTCAGTACTGAGTCCTGAGGGTGACTTTTGGGCTGCATGTTCTGTGCCTTCTTGTGGTGGAAGAGGTGTGGTATGACCTCAGTTTGGCTTTGATGCTAACAGGAAAGGAACAGAACGTCCTCTCAGGCTACTGCAGTAAAGGCTCAGAGGAGTCCTGATGACTCTGTTCATCTGACAAGGTAATGTGGCAGTTGTCTCAATTTTTTGACAGTAGGCAAGAGTAAGAAACAGTGTGGCACCTGTTTTTGAATACTGGCAAGTTCTCTGATATTGTTGATGTATTCTGAGTTATGTCACATCATACATCTTTGTGCAGTTTTTATATCCCATTTTGAAATCTTTCTTCTCCCTCATTATTAGTAGATCTGGAAGAAAAACTGTTTCCTGACTTTCAGTACATATGCGTTGCTTGGATTAAAAAGGCTCTGTGTTTAATAGTGGAGAATAGCTATCAGATTATTAATTTCTCAAAGTTATATTAGAAATGAAGAATGACTTTTCAAATCATTATATATCGTTAACTTATATTGTCCATGCTAATCGAGGCCAAAGACTCAAAATTGCAAAATTTCCATCAAATAAAGTTTTGCCCTTTATCCTCAAAGTTAAGATGCCCTGCAAAGTGTGATGGGTATACTCAACATTTGTCCTTACCTGCCATTCCACTAGAGGTTGCTGATGAATAGTGAACGACACCAAAAATCTTGTAATAATATGGAGAAAAAACAAACACCATGGCTAATTTTCAAGTTAGGTAGTAAGTTTCTGAATAATCAAATTTAACCTTTTATTAAGTAGCAAAGATTAGCCAGTAGGTAGTCAGAAATATACTCACATATCAGTATCATTTAATATTTACTGTTTTTTTTAAAATGGCACTTATAAAGTACTACCTGCATATGCTAACCAAGTAGGATTGATGTTTAATTCTGCAAATGGCACACTTTGCCTAAAATCCTTCTTTGTGCATGTTTGTGTTTTAGCCCTCTGCCTACTCCTGTCTTTCTTTTCTTTTTTTTTTTTTTTTTTTTTTTTGAAAGCTTTGCTTATCTGCTGGTGCCTGACTTACGTCCTCCCCTATGTGACAGAGGATGTCACAAGCCTGCATCTAACATTAATTCATTAATTTATTTTTGCTGTGTTGAGTCTTCGTTTCTGTGCGAGGGCTTTCTCTAGTTGTGGCAAGCGGGGGCCACTCTTCATCGCGGTGCGTGGGCCTCTCTTGTTGCGGAGCGCAGGCTCAGTAGTTGTGGCTCACGGGTCTAGTTGCTCCACGGCATGTGGGATCCTCCCAGACCAGGGCTCGAACCCGTGTCCCCTGCATTAGCAGGCAGATTCTCAGCCACTGCACCACCAGGGAAGCCCTCCTGTCTTTCTTTTCTTTATTTTTTCTTTTCTCTTGATGTAGCCATTTTGGAGGATTATAAACGTACACACTGATCAGAAATCTGTTTTTATATGGATATATCATTTAGAGCTAGAAATGCATAACTAACTTAAAGTCTGAGAATGTACTAATTTCTAGAAGGTGATATGTCATCTAGTTTTTAAAATGACAAAAACCATCAAACACCACAAAAAAATGTATAATATATTTATTATATGCTTGTGAAAGGAAAACCTAATTATTAAAAAAAATTTTCTACCAGTTTTTTTAAAAAATAAATTTATTTATTTATTTATTTTTGGCTGCGTTGGGTCTTTGTTGGGCTTTCTCTAGTTGCGGTGAGCGGGGGCTACTCTTCATTGCAGTGCGTGTGCTTCTCACTGCGTAGCTTCTCTTGTTGCGGAACACAGGCTCTAGGCGCACGGGCTTCAGTAGTTGCAGCACACGGGCCTCATAGTTGTGGCTTGCGGGCCCTAGAGCACAGGCCCAGTAGTTGTGGCACACGGGCTTAGATGCTTCGCGGCATGTGGGATCTTCCCGGAGCAGGGCTCGAACCCAAGTCCCCTGCACTAGCAGGTGGATTCTTAACCACTGCACCACCAGGGAAGCCCTCCACCAGTTTTAAAATTCTACAAGCTAATTAGTCTCTGGCTTGTGTAAGGAAGATATCAAAATTTATATAGTTTCTAAGTTATTTAGAAAGGTCTGGCTTATAGTATATGGAACAACATTTTTCTCCTAGCATTTATATTTTCAGCCATTCAGTAACTTTTCTCTCAATTTTCCTCTAATTGATACTAGATACTTTTTTTCACATAGCTAAAACAGAAGGCTCTATGTGCTTGCAGCTTCTGCCTTACAGTTTTGCTCCATTGTAGTAAAAACAGTATTTGCTTCATTATGTAATATTTAGAGGGGAAATATCTGAAACACTACTAAACACAAAGATAAAAGTTAAATAGTTGGTACATTTAAGTAACTGATACCCCTTGCTTTCATATTGCAGATAATTCAACCTTGAATTCACTAGAAAGTATTTGTTATACATTCACACAGCTTGTGTAACCATTTAAAATTATCAATGTGTATTTTGTAACATGATCAAACAGTTTTAAATCTCTTTATGAGTAAAGAATATCATAAAAATATAGGACTAAGACATATTATAATTACTGAGTAGCTTAAATTGCACTAAATTTTATGGAAAACCAAAGAATCCCGTTAAAAACATTACAAAATTCAAGGTAGTAAATAAAAGTTGATAAGGCTTTTAATATTGTGCTAAAATATATACTACCTAAACATAACTTTATAATAGTCTTTGATAATGGAGGAGAGCAGAGATGAATATATCAGAAAATGTTGGAGAAACCAACATTTGCTGGGTTCCTACCATGTGGACCTCTTGGTTTTTAATCGACACAATTCCTTCTCCTCTGGACCTACTATGATTTAGTAGTCCAGTCCTCATGCAAGGAAACCTCAGATGGTGGTGATAATCACAAAGAGGAGAGCCTACTTATGAGTAATTTAGAATCGAATATTCTTCTCAAGTTTGTACATCCACTTTCCTTTGCTTTTTGTAATCAATTTGAGCCATATGGCCTTTATCCTACCATGTATGACTTTTAAGGTCACTGAATGTGGTCTACCTGTTCTATCATTTTTATTTCTAGAATAATATCTAACATCATACCTCACACTCTTGGCAATAAAACTGAGTTTCCATTCTGGATACCTTGCACAAAACTGAAGAAACATTAATAAAACCTTCACCTTAAATAAGCCACTTTGTTATATAATGTATAAATACGGAAAGTTTTGCTTCTTCTTTACCAATTCTTATTCTTCTTTTTTCCTTAATTATTTTCTTGTCTTACTGCACTGACCAGAACCTCCATTATAGTGTTAAAAT
This sequence comes from Monodon monoceros, assembly GCF_005190385.1. Taxonomy (NCBI): domain Eukaryota; kingdom Metazoa; phylum Chordata; class Mammalia; order Artiodactyla; family Monodontidae; genus Monodon; species Monodon monoceros. Next base: position 53,363,618 of record NW_021703774.1, on the reverse strand, counting down.
GAAGTATTGATAGTAGACATCCTTGTCTCACTCCTTATTGTAAATGAAATGCATTTAATGATTTACCACTAAGAATGGCGGTATTCACATCAGCAGCACACTTATAGAGTTCCTTTTAATACAGTACCTTCCATGTGTTATAGTAATTTTAAATTTACAGAGTATTTCCGTATATATTACCTCATTTATTTCTGACAACTCCTCATCAATGGAGCCTATTCTAGAAATATAATATGCTGTGCTGTTAAATTGAGACAGAAATTTATTGAGAGAATTTCAGTTAGAATAAGTCCAGAAATCAACTCTGGTTTCAAGGATATAAGAGTCTGACTTTGGAGCTGAAAAGTTTTCTGTGACTCTGGTGAAATGAGGAATGATCTGAACTGTCAGGTTAGAGGGAGGACTGTTAAAACTCGCTGTCATGTTTTAATGGCCCTGTCAATTTTAGTTTTTGCCTCTTAATATCTTTTTCAGAGTAGGAGGAAGTCGAAGTGGTTCAAAGATTCTTCTGTTGTCATAAATTTATGCGTGGAAGTAGAACTGAAAGTATAATAGGATTCATAGGATTCTGGAAATGAGATAGTTTTGACATCCCTCCCTCCTTCCCTCCTTTCCTCCCTCCATTCCTCCCTCCCTCCCTCCCTCCCTCCTTTCTTTCCTGTTAGTTATGTCAATAACATATTTTAAAATAATGTCCTTTAAAGGACGAAAAATATACTACTCCTCCCCAAGTATCCTTAGGACTTTTCTAATTTACATATGATGTAAAATCTGGTTTTAGTTGGGAGACAGGTTGGTGTAGTTTAAAGGACTAAACATTAAGAGGTCTGGTTCTGGTCTTGATTCCTCCTCTAAGCAGATCTAAGACTTTGGGAAAATCACTTTTTAAAGTTCCTCCTCAGTAATCGTGTGGGGTGTGATAAGATTATTCTAATTACAATTTGCTATGATTTTAAGTGTTGTTTTAAATTTTTTTTTCCAAAATATAACATATTGAATGTAGAATTTAACAGTTAATTCCTGTGTTAGGTCTTAGCTCTGTTTATCAATACCAGGACTATAAAGGAATGTGATTTTACTTTGAAAACTTTACCTGGGTTTCTGTTATTATGTTTGGGTGTGTGTTTCATGCACACATGAAATGTAGTGCATTTAGTGATTTACTTCTAGATATACATTTCTTTATAAGACCTAAGACGAGTCGGTCATAGTAATTAGCTAAAACATTGTTCACAACAGAATAGACTCTTGTGCCATTTAATTTGAAGCATATTGCTTTTTCACATTTTCTGATTACAGCAACTGCTTTATATCAAAGAGGCTACGGCTGTGAACTGAATGGGAGGAGTTGAATATATTACAGAGAAATCAATACCTTTGTTCATCTGGGTTAATAATTTGATAGTATAATGGTTTGTAGAAGGACAAAAATAAACTTAACCCCTGTCGCAGCAAATATTTTTCTCAAAACAAGATTGGATTTAATATAAGAACTAAAGCATTTCAGGAGTTATTTTGATACCAAAGTAATGAGTGATCTGATGCTTGATTTCGAAGAAAGTAAATGATCACCAACTCTTGTGAAATTAGATATAATCATACATTATTTATATTGTTTTCTAGATTTATGGGGGTATTTGTGATTATAGGGCTGAATTGTTTTTCATGGAGTCGATAGTACTCTCCATAGTTTTCTATCTATTTGACTACTCGTAATGCAACTCCCTTCCTTGGGGTTCCTGAATGATCCCTAGTTTTAATGACAGATTTTCTGAACACATTGTAGCCCGCTATTCTTTACTCTACATAGCCCAATTTTACCAACAGCTTGAGCCACCTGTGGGACGACTCCTACTAATGTCCTTGGAACCTGATTCGCCCCAGAATGAGGGCTCTTTGGTGTGGAATGACAGGCATTCCTGTATCAAAATGCACCAAAAGGATTTAGTTTAGAGCGGTACCTAGGGGGAATCAGGCAGCCTTTGGAGAATCAAGCAGATCTTTTCTGTTTTCTGTGTACCTCCTCTCTCACCCTTGGGTTGCTGGAGTGCTTCTTTGAATTGCAGTAACCTTCTAAGGCGGATCCAAACGGGGGGGCTACTGAGGAGTCCTTTGAGCCCCTGGGGCCGCTCTGCTTTGCCAGCACTTCCTAATGAACAGTGAATTAAGTGGTTTCAGAAGACCTTGAGGGGTAGCAGAGTATTCTCAAACAAATGAATTTCCTTAAGGAAAAATTAATTCTTTCAGGCCATACAGGAAGGCTTGGAGTACCTTCCTAATATTCAGATGATAATTGACATCATCACGACAGTAACAGTGGGAACTTGTGAAGCACTGTGGTTTAGAAAGCACTTCTGTACATGTTGTTATTTGATCCCCATTGGTCCTCCCTAAGGCAGGAAGAATTTCCTGCATTTTATAGATGAACTCCAGAGAAACTAAATTATCGGCCTAAAATTATATAGCCACCAAATGGCAGAGACTAATTTGAACCCAGATCTGTTAGCTTAAAATTCTGTAATATTTCTACAATACTATTGTGATTGTACATGTGTGATGAAGAAGAAAAGTTATGATTTATTAAATACTTCCTGAATACCAGAAACTATGCTGAGCACTTTTACACATATCGTGTTATGTATTTTGACAGTTATCCTGGAAATAAAAACTATATTTCTGTTCTTGTACTTAGGATAAATTCTCAGGAAGGTTAAAAGCATTTACTCTTATCACATGGATAAGAAATTTTGAAACTAGTATTCCATTCTAGGCAGGTCTGTCGAACTGCAGTGTCCATGTTCTTTGTACTATGGTGGCTTTTCTTAGTGTTAGAGGGACAATATTTAAACTGCAAGTGAATCTTAGCATCATTATCGCAAGTGAAATCCAGTGAGGTAGAAAATATTTTTCTGTCAGGCTAAAAATTAAATGTGAAGAAGAAAATGATCTTATACGTTTATGCATATCAATGTCATAATAATAAGGAGAAAATCAGGGACACCAATGGGGTCTTCACCAAAGAACTTGGAGTTACTCAGGCTCCTAGTCAAGGTAAATGTTTTGATTACTTTCTTCCTGGTACAGCCAGTACAAGATTAGTCAGAAGATAGTACAAGAACATGCTTTGGGGGGCCCACAAAAGAAAAATAAATTCATCTTTAATAATGTCATCTAGAATTTTATAATCTGAAGTTCTAGAAAGAAGTTATGTTAATTTCAGCATGCAACTTTTGATTCCTTTTTCAAAAACTCTTTAGATTATTTGAACTACGTATGGGGAATGGGCACCATAATCTCTTCAGTGCTTAGGGCCTTTAAAGGTTTTAATGAGACCCTAGGGACTTCTAATAGTAATAAATAGAAATTGGATATCAAACTTACAAAATGTGGCTTTTTCTTGTAGCTGGTTATAAGAAAGCAGAGTCTTCATTTTTTCCCCCAGTTTTATTGAGAAATAATTGACATACATCAGTGTATAAATTTAAGGTGTACTTAAAATTTTTTTTCAACATGGCTTGACTTACATATATTGTAAAATGATTACCGCAGAAAGTTTAGTGAACATCCATCTTCTCATGTAGATAAAATAAAGAGAAAAGAAAATTTTTTTCTCCTTGTCATGAGAGCTCTTGGGATCTACTCTCTTAACAGCTTTCCTACATGTCACACAGCAGTGTTAACTGTAGTCATCATGTTGTACATCCTTACTACTTATTTACCTTATAAGTGGAAGCTTGTACCTTTTAACACCTTCCTCCACTTTCCCCTCCCTCCACCCCCACCTTTGGTAGTCTTGTAATCACAAATCTGATCTCTTTTTCTTTGAGTTTGGTGTTGTGGTTTTGTTTTATTTTGTTTGATTCCACATACGAGTGAGATCATACAGTATTTGACTTTCTCTGTCTTACTTATTTCATTTAGCATAATACCTTCAAGGTTCATCCATGTTAGGCCTTCATCTTTATAAAGAATAGTATCCTTAAAAATCACTTTAGGTCTCATTGTTACCATTAAAATTTTTTAATAAGTCTAACATTTAATACACACATAGTAGAGTGTACAAATATTGAGGCTATAATTCAGTGAATTCTTACCCAGTGAACACTGCTGTGTAAGCTCTAGGACAAAGATAAAGAATTTTGCCAGCACTCTGGAAGCCTCCCTTATTTTCTCTGCTAGTAATTACTTCCCCCAAAGGTAAACAGCATTCTGACATCTATTACCATATATTAGTATTGCCTCGTTTTGAACTTTATTTTTTCCTTGTAGTTTTATTGAGGTGTAATTGACATACCACACTCTATATGTTTAAGGTGTACAGCCTAATATTTGGCCTACATACATCATGAAATGATTACCACAATAAGTTTAGTGAACATCTGTCATCTCATACAGATACAACATTAAAGAGATAGAAAAAGGTTTTTTTTTTCTTGTGATGAGCACTCTCAGGATTTACTCTCTTAACAGCTTTCATGTATAACATACTGCCTTTATCTAGTTCCCTCTCCTCACCCCCTGCCTCTTGGCAACTACCAATCTGATCCTAATTTGTTTGTTTTTAAAGTATAATTGACCTGCAACACTATGTTAGTTCCTGTTACACAGCATAGTGATTTGGTACTACTGTATATTTCAAAGTGATCATCATGATAAGTCTAGTTACCATCTGTCACCAGATGAAGATATTACATAATTATTGACTATATTTCCCATATTGTACATGTCATACGGGTGACCTCTTTTGGATCTTTAAAAAATTGACTTTCACAAAATGTATCTTGTTGTGTATAGTTTCTTTTGTTCCCATTGTCTATGAGGTTTAACCATGTTATTTTACATGGCAGGAATTCATTGTTTTCATTGCTGCATAATATTCCATGGCAAGACTATATCACAATATATTATCCATTCTACTCTTGGTGGGCATTTGGGGTTGTTTTCAGTGATGAATAATGCTGGTATGTGTACACTTCTATTAATAATGTTTTTGTGCACACATGTATGCATGTCTGTTAGATATCTACTAGGAATAGAATTTCTGGGTCAAAGGATACGGGCATGTTCACCTTTGGTAGATATTGCCAAATAAGTTTTCAAAGTTTAACCATTTACATTTCAAATAGCAGTGTATAAGAATTCCAGGGCTTCCCTGGTGGCGCAGTGGTTGGGAGTCCGCCTGCCGATGCGGGGGACATGCGTTTGTGCCGCAGTCCGGGAAGATCCCATGTGCCGCAGAGCGGCTGGGCCCGTGAGCCATGGCCGCTGGGCCTGCGCGTCCGGAGCCTGTGCTCTGCAGCGCGACAGGCCACAGCAGTGAGAGGCCCGCGTACCGCACAAAAAAAAAAAAAAAAAAGAATTCCAGTTGCTCTGGATTTTCACCAAAACCTGATAAACTTTTAAATTTTAAGCATTTTGGTGGATGTGTAGTTGTTATCTCATTGTGGTTCACATGCATTTCCCTTATGACTGTCGAGGATCAGCATCTTTTCACATGCTTGTTGTCCATTAGGATATCCTCTGTCATGACAAACCTGTTTCTCTTTTGCTTATTTTAACAACTGGGATTTCTCTTATTGCTTTGTAGCAATATCCTGGGTATGAATCCTTTTTTAGGTATATGTATTGCAAATGTTTTCTCTATGGCTTGCTTTTTTACTCTATTAATGGTATCTTTTGATAAACAGAAGCTATTAATTTTAAAGAGGCCAGATTTATTAATCTTTCCTTTTGTGGTTAGTGTTACTGTGTCCTGCTTAAGAAATATTTGCCTAGCCCAAAGTCAAAATATTCTCTGATGTAATCTAGAAATGTTATTCTTTTGCTTTTTACATTGAGGGTTATGATCCATCTACAATTGATTTTTGTATAAAGCAGAAGTCAAGGTTTATTTTCTTTCCGTATGTATTTCTAATTGGTCCAGCATTGTTTTTAAACAATCATTCTTTCTCCATTGTATTGCTGTAGCATCTCTGTTATAAATCAGGTCCATGTATACATGGGTCTGTAGCTGGACCATTCTTTTTTTTTTCCATAATTCTGGCTTTCTTTTTCATTTCTTTTATGTTGAATATATTTGACATATTATGTAAATTTAAGGTTTTACAACATGTTAATTTGTTACATTTATATATTTTAATGTGATTGCTGTTGTATTGGTATTTAGAACCTCTATTACATTACATAATTATCCTATCTTTTTAGTGGATGGGATAATTAAGTTGTAGTCTCAACATCTTTGATGATTATAGTACAGTATTGTCTATTTTCATTATACTGTACATTAGATCTACATGTCTTATTTACAACTCATTGCAAGTTTGTACCCTTAAGGAGCATCAATCTTATCTCCCCCCTACACACCACATCCTCTGGTAATCACCACTTTACTCTCTGTTTTTCTAGGAGTTTGACTTTTTTAGATTCTACAGATAAGTGATATAAAATAGCAGTTGTCCTTCTCTGTCTGACTTATCTTGCTTAGCATAATGTGCTCAGGGTTTATCCATGTTGTCCCAAATGGCAGGATATCCTCCTTCCTTATGGCTGAAAACATTCCATTACTGTATATATACCACATCACTTTTATCCATTCATTCATTGATGGACATTTAACCTGTTTCCATATCTTGGCTATTGTGACTAATGCTGCAATAAACATGGGAGTGCATATATCTCTTAAAAATGATGTTTTCATTTCTGGACCACTCGATGCCATTGATCTGCTTATCTATCTTTATACCAATACCACACTATTATAATTAAAATAGATTTACAAGAAGTCTTATTATCTGGTGGTGCTGGGCCTACAACTTTGTTATGCTTCAAAATTATTTTTACTATCTTGGTCCTTTGTAGTTCCATATTTTAGAATCAGCTTGGAAGATTTTGAGAGGAAAACATGATTTGAGAATTTTGATTGGTATTGCATTGAAGAAATAGTTCATCAATTTTATTATCAAAAGTTTTTTCAAAGAGCCAACTTTTGGCTTTGTTGATCTTATCTATTATATATTTGCTTTCTATTTTATTGATATCTGCATTTTTTCTTTTTCAATAAAATTCTGCATGTTAAAAAAAATTAATATCACCCAAAAAAGTTCCCTAATGCCCCTTTGCAGTCAATCCCCCCACCTATACCTGACCCCAGGCAACCCCATTATCTTCTTTCTCCATTATAGATTAGTTTTCATTTTATAGAATTTAATGTAAATGAATCATACAGCACATACTTCTGCTTCTCTCCAGCATAATGCTTTTGAGATTCATTCATGTCATTGAGTGTTTCAGTGTTCTATTCTTTTTTATTGCTGAGTAGTATTCCATTGTAACCTCTCCAATTTTGATGTCATATTTTATTATTTAGTTTTAAATATTACCTAATTTCCATAGTGATTCCTTTGATCCATCACATTCATTGATTCCTAAGTTCTTTTTTTTTGGGTATTGATTTCTAGCTTAATTTCACTATGGTCAAAAATATGCTGTGTGTGAGTTTAAAACTTTGGATTGTTGAGACTTGCTTTATGACCTGAACATGTCCTGTTTTGGTTTCAATTAGATAAACTTTGTAATCATGTTTTTCTGATTTTCTTTAGAGTTACTCTCTTTGTTGTTATGTGTTTTGTTTTTGGTTTTGTTTTTTGTCTGTTCTATCAGTTAGTGATGAAATTGTGCTCAAATTCCCAACTATGAGTTTTGGACTTATCTATTTTTCCTTTTAATTTTGCCAAGTTTTGCTTTATGTATTTTGAGGTTATGTTATTAAGTGCATACAAATTTAGTATTGTTATGTCTTCGTATTGAATTAACCTTATTATCATTATAAAATGTCTTTCTTGTTGCTAGTTTGAACTTCAGTATAAGTATGTCCACCTTAGCTTTATTTTTGCGTCTTCTTTAAGCATCTTATAATTGAATTTTTAAACTATATACAATCTTATCTTTTTATTGGGGTATTGAGTATATTTACATTTAATGAACTTACTGACATAGTTGATTTTAAACTTAATACCTCACTATTTGTGCTGTATATGTCTCATCTGTTACTCATTTTTTCCTCTTTTTTTCCATTTTCCACACTGTAACTATTAGTTTTTATGCTTTTAGTAGTTACCCTATTAGTTATGCAGTTTTATGCTTTTAGTAGTTATGATCACAATGTGCATTCTTTGCTTATTAGAATCCACCTTAAATGATCAATCACACCTAAAGTGATCAATCACTTAAATCATCGATTACTTCCAGGATAATGCAAGAAACTTATATCTCTTTAACTCCATGTTCTGCTTGTTGTTCTGTTTTTGTCATGTATTTAATTATGTTTGAGTATCAGTACCCCCCCAGACACACGCACAGGATGTTATTTTTTGTGTCTTAAACCATCAGTGTTCATCTAGACTTATTCACCTATGTATCTGTTCTTGTGCTCTTCATTTCTTTCTGCATTGCCTGAGTACATCTGAGATCATATTGCTTATGCTTAAAGAACTGTCTTTAGTATTTCTTTAGTGAAAGTCTGCTGATGAAAATTCTTTCATTTTTTACTTTTCTGAGAACCTCATAATTTTGTCTTTATTTTGGAAAGATATTTTCATTTGGTTCTAGGTTGGTGTTATTTTTCCTTAGGATTTTAAAGATGCTATTCTATTGTCTTCAGACTTCCATCATTTTTGTTGAAAGATGGCTATCAGTATTATCATGGTTTCTTTAAAGGTAATGCATCTCTTTTTCTCTGCTTTTAAATTTTTTTATTTATGTTTGTTTCTTCTATAATGTGTTCTAGGTGTGGTTTTCTTTATACTGCTTGGAGTTTGTTACTGAATCTGCGGCTTGACATAGTTTGTCACTTTTAGAAAATGCTTAGCCAATATCTCCCCAAATACTGTTTTGCCTCTGTCCTCTATTCTGGATGTCCAAGTCCTAATATTTTACTATCCCTTATGTCTTTTACCCTATTTAATACATTTCCATCCTTTCTTGGTGGCTCCATCTGGATATTTTTTACTAATCCTTTCTCCAGTCTATTGAATCCTTAATTATTGTTGTTTTATTTTTCAGTTCTAGAATTTCCATTTGATTCTTTTTAAAAGTAGATTCCAGTTCCTTGGCGAAATTATTTTTTATTTTCTTGAACAGATTAATCATAGTTATTTGAAAGTCCAAGTCCGATAAAGTCTAATATCTGATCACCTATGAATATATTCCTATTTTCTCTTGATTTTTATTCATTTGATCATTTTTTTTCATGCTTGATCATATTTAATAGAATTCTGGGTCTTGTTATGAAAAATTATAAAGGCTTTCGATGATGTTATTGATATTTCACTCCAGAGCAGATTCAGTTTTCCTCTGGTAGTAAGATGGAGTATGGTGTATCCCTTTGAGCCAGTTTTGACTGTTTCTTGCTTAGAGAGTGAGTTTCCAGGGTCTCAACTAAAAGTCTGAGGTATTTACTGGAGACCTTCCTCTTTGATGGGACCCTACCCTTTAATTTTCATGTAGTTGGCAGTATGAAACCACTGAAATCTCTGATTAGCTATTCTTAGCATTATTGCAGGCAGTTTTCTGAAAATTTCCCCTTCTATAAGATATATTTAGCTTCTGTGAGGAAATACGAGAGATCAAACTTTTATAATGTTTTCCTCAAACTCTTCAGTAGACATATTATTGGTTAATAGTTTCAGATTTTCCGGAGGAGAGGGGAAACTTTCACTGATGATCTTGTTTACAATGGGATAATAGATTATCATACTGATAAATCTTAATCTCTCAGAGTAAGAGCTTATTTAGTATTTTCCCCTCCTTTAAATCACTCATTTCACGTTTTATGTTTTAGAAGAATTGGTTAATTCTGCTTCATTGCCAAGGACAATTATGTTTGTAGCTATTCAGAACATCAGATGCATGCTTACACATACATACACATAAAAAGATATCCTAACCTAAAGTTGAAAAGCTTCACTCTTGTGTGTGTGTGTGTGTGTGTGTGTGTGTGTGTGTGTGTGTGTGTTTGGGGGTTAACTTCATGCTTAGCTTTTGCATAAATATTTCAAAAACATTTTTATATTTGTTAGTATCACTAAAGTCATACATTAGGGATGTTTTGGAGGGTTTTGTTCTCTTTAATACACATATTCTATGAGTCAGAGCTCAGCTGGGAAGATATAATGTTATTTTAAATGTGGAGTTCTTCTGCAACTGTAACAATAAAAAGGTCAAGTTTGTGAAGCTGGAGTCCTGGAAAGAGAATGAGTGATTTGTAATGCTCTTCAGAGTGTCTGAAGAGATTTTAAAAATTTCTTTATGTGGGCTTCCCTGGTGGCGCAGTGGTTGAGAGTCCGCCTGCTGATGCTGGGGACACGGGTTCGTGCCCCGGTACGGGAAGATCCCACCTGATGCGGAGCGACTGGGCCTGTGAGCCGTGGCCGCTGGGCCTGCGCGTCCGGAGCCTGTGCTCCGCAATGGGAAAGGCCACAACAGTGAAAGGCCACCGTACCGCAAAAAAAAAAAAAAAAAAAAATTTCTTTATGTGCTTGGCCCCGTAAGAGCTTTTCTTGAAATAGCTTTGTAGTTTCTGTGGAGCCTGTAGTCTTTCAACTATAAGTCTAATTGAAGCCGTCACACCATTATTAGAATAAAAAGAGAAAGGGTGGGATTATGGGGATGATAAAAATGTATAAAATTAGAACACAGGGATTAGAATATATCCTAAGTGTTTGATTATAGTCACTGTCTTTAGAAAACAATACTCTTTGAGGAAAAGGAGAAAAGTAAGATTACTTTTTAAAAGAGAAAAGGAAAAACAACAGTAACGTGCAAAGACATGCACAAAGAACCTTCAAATAAAATTCTACTCATGGTACCTCCTGAACTTATGATTTTTCTCAAAATAGAGATCTATTTCTATACCAGATTCAGATGCGTTAAATATTCTAAATAATACACTCTCAGTTATTTCTGAGTTAATTAGTTATAGACTTATGGGCACTTATTTCCTGTTTACTAATTGTTATGCAGTTGGCAATGTCTTTATAACTTTGAAGCCTCCTCAACCAGAGCTCTTCCTGCATCTTTTAAAGACTTTGGAAGGGTGTGAATCTGAATTGCTCTCCTCCTCCTTCCCATCTGTCCAGATCTTAGTTGCCCACTTCCCTTGTGAAGCTTGTCCTACCCACAGTGATTTACAGATGAAAAATACTCTGTAAAATTTAGGTTATTGTGGATTATGTTTTGAACAGTATCTGATTAATTTCATTTACGTCTTCTCTGCAGTGTGTTCAGTCTTTGAGGGAAGAGGCTGTCTCTGACATTTTCTTTTTCTTTGTCCCAGAGAGCAGAGTGCAGTACCAGTTATCCGGTGTCAATATAATTAACTCTACAGCCTTGACTTGGTGAAACTGACTGTGTTATTCCATGTCCTTTAGGAAGCCTATCACCAAGACAGGATTAAATTGTAAAAAATTGTATTAGGGGAAATGCCTGTAAGAGAAACTGGGAAGGAAGCTGGGAGAGCCATTGGACCACAGTGCTGGTCTGACCCTGAAAGAAGAAGAGAGGAAGGAAAGAAGGTCAGATGACAGTGTCTTAGACTGTAGTGCACTTTTAAAGAAAGTTTGGCAAGGCCACAGGGGTTGCCTGTGAGCTCCCACTTCTCCCAGAAGCTGGCCTGCCTTAGTGTTCTTGCTGTGCTCAGTCATTAATTGGGAGCAGCCCATGGCAAGTGTGATATTAGTGCAGCTGCTTGGTGCACAGCAGTTGAGACCCTTGGTCAATTATGTTCCTTGCTGTTGGAGATCTGAGAGGTGCATTTTCATGGTCACCATACTGATATTTTAGATGAAAATTTAACGTGTATAAACTCTGAAAAAGCTCTTTATTTCTACCATTTCCTTCTTGTGTAATTTTATTCATAAACATTCAGGTTAAGCTGCTTCAGAGCATGGCTGCTGATTTTCTTTATTTTGTAGATTTCCTTCATGATGTCCTTTATGTACCATTTTTTAAAAATCAGAAATCCAAGAGTATAAACTAAACCCTCTGAGTAATTCACCATAATCACACAGTAGTTTCTTGTAATAGGGACATTAAAATTTTTTTTAAGGATATGGTAATTATTTTACATTTCCTTTTCTATAAAAACTGCGTATATCAGTTCACTTTTAAGTTGTTGCCAAGGGTGTTTTTTTTTTAAGTTTTATATAAAAGGAAACTTACATCTAGGAATTTTGCCAGCCATGTTAGATAAGAAAATTGCTTTGTGAGTGAATATTTGTGAGAACATCTAGCCTTCTACATTTCTCATCACCAGTGTTTAGATTATATCATATCAGTGAATCTATTTTTAGAGCTTATGTTGATACTTTCCCTTTTATCAGCATATAGGAAAAACTTAATAACCTTTTTTTAAGCTCCAAGTTTTTATTATTAGAATCAACAGACTTAATGATCCTCTCAAATTTATTTATATCTATGTATGTGTATTTCCATATTTATATATATTTTTAAAACAATCTCAAACATAGAGTAAAGTTGCAAGTACAGAATTTTATTTTTCTCTACTATTTGAGAGTGATTTGCCAGCATGATGCCACATCACTCCCAAATACTTTAGGGTGTTTTCTAACAAGCAAGAATATTCTCCCACTTAACTTTAATACAACATCCAAATCAGGAAAGTAACATTGACATATTGTTACTACTTAAGGCTTAGTCTTCATTCAGGTTTCACTAATTGTCCAAATATTATCCTTTATAGAAAAGGGATCTAGTAGAGAATCACGTATTTCATTCGGTTGTCTTGCCTTCTTGATTTCCTTCTATCTAGAACAGTTTTGCACTCTTTCCTTCACTTTGTTGACCTGAAGATTACAGACCAGTCATTTTTTTAGAATGTCCCTCAATTTCATTTGTCTGATGTTTCCTCATGGTTAGATTTAGGTTATACATCTTTGGCAGGAGTAACACAGAAGTAATGATCTGCTCTTATTTCTCTCTCTCAGGAAGCACAGAGTTGTGGTTTTTCCCATTTTCACTTTGATTACATAAATAGGATACTGTTTACCTTCTGCTTCTCTGCTATAAAGTTACTCTTTTTCCCTTTGTAATTAATAAGTATTTTGAGACAATTTGCAACTATGTAAATATCCCATTCCTTATCAGACTTCCCATTTATTTATTACTTATCATATTCACATGGACTCATGAATCCTCATTTTATTCGGGGGACTATATTCTCTTACTATCATTATTTGTTTTGGTGCTCAGATTGTCTCCAGTTAGACAGTGGGAGACCTTTAAGACCTTCAAGTGATAGACATACTCTATCACTCTTGGAGCATTGCCTTTCTTTCTGGCCAAAAAGATGTTCCAAGATTTTTTCTGTGCCCCAGTTTTATGATTAGCCATTTCTCCAAGGAGCCCCATTTTCTGTAGTCAAAAATTGTAAGAAAAAAACAAGAAAAAAAAATGGTAAGAAACCAAGATCTGTATGCTACATGTATTCATTGCTATTGGGATGTCATAGCACAAGTCACTTCAGTGGACAGGGCTAGGAAATGTATGTACATATAAATATACAGATAGACATATATATGCATGTGTATGCACACAAACATACATTTATAATTGAGATATTCACGCACCATAAAATTCACACCTTTGAATAAGTGTACAATTTAGTGGTTTTTAGTATTTTCAAGAGTTTATGCAACCATCACCACTATTTAATTCCAGAACATTGCCATCACTCCAGAAAGAAACCCTGTATTCATTAGAAGTCATACCCCATCATCCCTGCCCTCAGCCCTTGGCAGTCATTAAACTTTCTGTCTCTGTGGGTTTGCAAGGTTTTGTTGTTGTTGTTTGTTATAGTAGTTTGGTTGGTAACTTTTGTGAACTAATTCTGTGAAGTCTATTTTCTTTGTCATGTGTGGCCATTGAAGTTGCTGCTTGGTGGTCAGCTAATGATTGGACAGAGATTTCCTTATGCCTGTACCAGTAAGTTTCCCATTCTTTGTCATGGGGCTCTGTGTGTGTAATTAGGTATGTCTTTATTACTCAACCAGCCAGTTGAGAACTCTGTTTTGCCTTCATTTTCTGCTTGTGCAGACTCTCAAGGTCAGCCAGAGATGAGAGCTTAAAGCCTTCTCAGGCCTTTCCTGAGCATACACAAAGCTTTGGGCATCTCTACAGCCTTATGGATAGGTATGGCCCTATAAATTCCCAGAAGTATGTCTGGGTCTTTCATAGCCCTTATGGACATGTTGTTTCCAAGCTTTTCCTTTTAAGCCTTTTCATTATAATCTCTTGCCTACTCCAACTTTTTTTTTTTTTTTTTTTTTTTTTTTTTGGCTGTGTTGGGTCTTCATTGTGGTGCACGGGCTTCTCATTGTGGTGCACGGGCTTCTCATTGTGGTGGCTTCTCTTGTTGCTGAGCACAGGCTCTAGGCATGCGAGCTTCAGTAGTTGTGGCATGTGGGCTCAGTAGTTGTGGCGCACGAGCTTAGTTACTCCACAACATGTGGGATCTTCCCGGACCAGGGCTCAAACCTGTGTCCCCTGCATTGGCAGGAGGATTCTTAAGCACTGCACCACAGGGAAGTCCCTCTACTCCAACTTTTATCTGCCACCTCAGACAGTCACAATATTAAACAGTTGCCTGTAATTGTTTTTGACAAATGCCCCTGGGGGAAAAGGCTTTTATATTGAGTGAGCCTTGCAGATAGAATCTTTGGGGAACCACTGGACAGGTAAAATAATAATTCTCTGGGAGTGATTCTTTGCAGGAGCTCTAGCCCCATTGTGCTCCCTCTGGTGGCTGCTAGGCTGCTTGTTTTCATTGCAAATTCAGCCTCTTTAGTTTTCAAGGTCATAATGTTGCTGCAGAGCAGGGGATGGAACTATGGCAAGTTAAAAATTCCACAAAGTTCCTTGTTCTTACCAAGATTCAGTTGTTTTTCGGGAGTGAATGTTCCTCAGGCTGCTGTAAACCTTTGGTCAATATCCAGAGCTCTGTAAAAGTTGATTATGACAACTTTTGATATTTCTCTTGTTGTTAAGGAGAAGCACATTTTTGGAGATCCTTACTCTGACTTTCTTTGCTGATGTTTACCGCCCACATTTTTTTTAAATTGAAGTATAATTGTTTAACAATGTTGTGTTAGTTTCTGCTGTACAGCAAAGTGAATCATCTATACATATACATATATCCCCTCCTTTTTGGATTTCCTTCCCATTTAGGTCACCACAGAGCATTGAGTAGAGTTCCCTGTGCTATACAGTAGGTTCTCATTAGTTATCTGTTTTATACATGGTAGTATATATATGTCAATCCCAATCTCCAGTTCATCCCACTCCCTCTTTCCCCCCTTGGTGTCCATACGTTTGTTCTCTACATCTGTGTCTCTATTTCTGCTTTGCAAATAGGTTCATCTGTACCATTTTTCTGTATTCCACATATATGTGTTAATATACGATATTTGTTTTTCTCTTTCTGGCTTACTTCATTCTGTATGACAGTCTCTAGGCCCATCCATGTCTCTGCAGATGGCACAATTGCGTTCCTTCTTATAGCTGAGTAATATTCCATTGTATATATGTACCACATCTTCTTTATCCATTCCTCTGTTGATGGACATTTAGGTTGCTTCCATGTCCTGGCTATTGTAAATAGTGTTGCAATGAACACTGGGGTGCATGTGTCTTTTGGAATTATGGTTTTCTCCAGGTATATGCCCAGGAGTGGGATTGCTGGGTCATATGGTAGTTCTGTTTTTAGTTTTTTAAGGAACCTCCATAATGTTCTCCATTGTGGCTGTATCAATTTACATTCCCACCAATAGTATAAAAGGGTTCCCTTTTCTTCACAGCATTTATTGTTTGTAGGTTTTTTGATGATAGCAATTCTGACCGGTGTGAGGTGATACCTCATTGTGGTTTTGACTTGCATTTCTCTAATGATTAGTAATGTTGAGCGTCTTTTCATGTGCCTCTTGGCCATCTGTATGTCTTCTTTGGAGAACTGTCTATTTAGGTCTTCTGCCCATTTTTTGTTTGTTTTTTTGATATTGAGCTGCATGAGCTGTTTGTATATTTTGGAGATTAATCCCTGTCAGTTGCTTCATTTGCAAATATTTTCTCCCATTCTGAGGGATGTCTTTTCATCTTATTTATGGTTTCCTTTGCTGTGCAAAAGCCACATTTGTTTTTATATCTGTTTATATGTGTTGAAAACTATGGAGTCATAGGAATACTTCCAATTTCAGTCCAACACCAGAGGATTAATTCTAGTGTTCTTCGTTCCTGCATTTGTAACTCCCTTCTCTGGCAATGAGAAACCTAGCTCCCGTAATCCTTAATATTTATCCATTAGATCTACGTTCCTGTATGTAACCAATCTCCCATTGCTGCTGTCAATTCTGTCTTGCACAAATGGACTTTACCATGGTAAGGCTCTAACACCCCATGCCAGAATGTCACCCTGCAGGTACTCCTCATCCTGTCAGCCACTGATTCCCCTTTTTGGGCCACCACTTCTCCACATGGATGGCCTTGTTATTCTGGTTAGGGTCTGATATACCATGCCAGGCCACCCCTGTGTGTGTCTGTCTTGCTCTCATTAATGGTACCAGGAAGGAAATGGTAGCTTAATGATGTTTTAAAGATGAATTTTATTATCCTTTCTGTCTTTCATGAGTTTTTCTTGTGAGAGTTTATAAAGATTTATTAGACTTACACTGGCAAATCTGGCTTCAAAGAGTGGGGAAAAAAAGGTACAACTTACATCTCTAAACAAATTGGTGGGGTTTTATTTTTTGGCATCTGTAGAAAACTGATCATTCTCAAGAAGTCAGTGAACCTAAGAATCCGTAAGAAATTTTGGTAGTGAGTAAGACCCCTTTCAGACAGCTTCATATTCATTCTGAAGATGGCTCAAATGGGATATTTGGGAAAAGGGCGTAGTAATCCTCCTTGATGTCAGCTTGTCATTGCTACCATTTATTCAGCACTTCATTGTGTGCTAGGCACTCTGTTTAATTCTCAGAAAGCTTATATGGTGGTTTCTATTACTACCTTTGTGTTATAGATGAAGATAATTGCTCCCCTTTATCACAAAAGTCCTCAGAAGATTTGACTATACTTGCTGTAACCATTTCTTCTTCTCCAACGCTTTCCCAAACTTATATCAGTCAGGATTTCACCTGTATCACTGCACTGAAAATGGTCCAGTCAGAAACCAAATGTATTCCAAATCATAAAGGTTCATCAGTCTCTTCTACCTCAGTTAGGAGTAACTCCATTCTCCAGCTGCTCAGCTGGAAACCTTGAATCATCCTTGACTCTCCTTTTTTTCTCTTACACTACATGTTAAGAAAGTAACAACTGTTACCTACCATCAGGGGCAGCAGTCGCAGGATGTCAACCCACCGCATGGTTTGTAGGTGTTGGGGTTACTAAGAAAGATACGACTCACACGGGCACTGGAAGGAACAATGCTTTATTCTCATAGAAAAGAGCACGCAAGATCAGCTTCAGTAGCGAGTGTCAGTCCCCTGTGGTGAGCAAGTCTTACCCTGCAGCTGTCGCAGGGAGATGGTCTGCATGAACCCTACTTGTGCTGCAGGGAAGGACCACATTCCCTCCTCACTGAAAATATAGAAAAAAGTGGGGTTGGCTAGGTGCCATATGACACACATACTTAAGCAGAGCAAAGAAGTACACATCAAGCCTGGAAAAGGGAAAGATATTCCCAAACAAGGCAGTAAGCCCAGCAAAAGCTGTGAGGGCTCCTTATCTCCACGTGTAGAAATGTTCCAGACCTATGGCACACTCTTTTACCACCATGCAAAGGTCGACAGGGTGTGCATGACTGCCTTTCACAATACCACACATCTATCCATTAGGACATCTTTTTGGCTCTGTCTTCAAAATATACCCAGAACCTGACTGTTTATCACCACTTCCACTGTAGCCACCCTGGTCTAAACTATAATTACCTACCTGGTCTTTCTGCTTCCAGTGGCTCTCTGTCTTATTCATTTTAAAAGCCAAAGTCTTTATAGTGGTTTACAAGGCTGTAAATTTCATGTATTACTATTCTTTTCATCATGCATTCTGCCCTAGCCATACATACCAGACTTGCTCATGCGTCAGAGCCCTGGCACTGGCTGTTCCCTCTGCTTGGAACAATCTACTAACAGAGATCTACGTGGCTTGCTCTTTTACCTCTCTCGACTTCTTGCTCTACTGTTACTTTCTCGGTATGGCCTGCCCTAACCACCCTACTTAAAATTGCAATCTCCTCTTAGCCCAGAGCTCCTTAGCCCCTTTCCCTGCTTTACTTTTTGCCAGTGCACTTATTACTTTCAAACATATGTGTATGTATGTTTGCATGTATGTTGGTATTTATTTAGGCTGTTATCTCTTTCCACTAGAAAATAAGCTTTATGAGAGCAAAGTGGGTTTTTTTTAACATCTTTATTGGAATATAATTGCTTTACAATGTTGTGTTACTTTCTGCTATATAACAAAGTGAATCAGCTATACATATACATACATCTCCATATCCCCTCCCTCTTGCGTCTCCCTCCCACCCTCCCTATCCCACCCCTGTAGGTGGACACAAAGCACCGAGCTGATCTCCCTGTGCTATGCGACTGCTTCCCACTAACTACCTATTTTACATTTGGTAGTGTATATATGCCCATGCTACTGTCTCACTTCATCCCAGCTTACCCTTCCCCCTTCCCATGTCCTCAAGTCCATTCTCTACGTCTGTGTCTTTATTCCTGTCCTGCTCCTAGGTTCTTCAGAACCTTTTTTTTTTTTGATTCCATATATATGCATTAGCACACGGTATTTGTTTTTCTCTTTCTAACTTACTTCACTCTGTAGGACAGATTCTAGGTCCATCCACCTCGCTACAAATAACTCAATTTTGTTTCTTCTTATGGCTGAGTAATATTCCATTGTATATATGTGCCACATCTTCTTTATCCATTCATGTGTTGATGGACACTTAGGTTGCTTCCATGTCCTGGCTATTGTAAATAGAGCTGCAATGAACATTGTGGTACATGACTCTTTTTGAATTATGGTGAGAGCAAAATGTTTTTGTCCATTTTTTTCACTGCTTTGACCAGTCTTTCACATAGTAGACTCTCAATAAATATTTGTTGCCTCAAAGAATTGAGACTTAGGGAATTTAAATAATTCTGATAAATGGCAGAGCTGGAATTTGAAGTATTTGGCATTAAGATCCACTATTAGAAAATTTTTAAGTAAACTTTTTAACAGTCAATTATTTTAGAGTTACTGTCCTGGTCATTGCAGTTAGGGGCTAATTTTGTGATTTCACCTAATCTGAGAACCTCATAACCATATTGCTTTAATGGTAAAGCGCATGCTGATTTTCACAGAAAATAATGGTAAATGAATGGTTAATCACTGTGGACTACTGGTACTGAATGGTAAAGAAATTTTTTTAAAAAACATGTCATTGATAATATTCTAAAAGCTTGAGTGAAAGGAATATGATAAGGAATATTGGGTACTGAAAATTTTTAATAAAAATATTGA
The DNA here is from genome assembly GCF_005190385.1 of Monodon monoceros. NCBI lineage: Eukaryota > Metazoa > Chordata > Mammalia > Artiodactyla > Monodontidae > Monodon > Monodon monoceros. The sequence goes on along the minus strand of NW_021703774.1, from coordinate 53,344,040 downwards.
TTTATAACCAAATTTTAAAACTTTAAATTGTAGTGTGGGGATACATTCACATTGTTTTCATTTACTTGCTTTTTCTGATGTTTGTGGCCCTTCTTAAAATTAATAATTTATCAATAACAATTTTGGCTTTATTAATTAAAAATGCTTTGTATCGGGCTTCCCTGGTGGCGCAGTGGTTGAGAGTCCGCCTGCCGATGCAGGGGCCATGGGTTTGTGCCCCAGTCCGGGAAGATCCCACATGCCGCAGAGCGGCTGGGCCTTTGAGCCATGGCCGCTGGGCCTGCGCGTCCAGAGCCTGTGCTCCGCAACGGGAGAGGCCACAACAGTGAGAGGCCCGCGTACCGCAAAAAAAAAAAAAAAAAAAAGCTTTGTATCAATTTGCGTTTTGTAGACTAATTCAGAAATAAATGATTTCAGCTTAATTCTGGATATGAGTGTGTGTGTGTGTATCCAAAAAGATATATATCTTCAAGAAGATATGTAGACATGGATAGATGCAGATATTGTTCTAAGCAGATACACACACACACACAAAGTCAGTCCTCATTATTCACAGATTCCATATTTGCAGATTTATCTACTTGCTAAGATTTATTTGTAACCCCCAAATCAATACTCTTGGTTCTTTTGTGGTCATTCTCTGATGTGCCCATGTGCAGTGTGGAAAATTTGAGTCGCCTGATGCGTATGTTCCAAGTTTAGATGAAACTGGGTACTGTTCTGCCTTCTTGTTTCAACTCTAATACTATACCAAAGTGTCTTTTTTTTTTTTTTTTTTTTTTTTTTTGCGGTACGCGGGTCTCTCACTGTTGTGGCCTCTCCCGTTGCGGAGCACAGGCTCCGGACACGCAGGCTCAGCGGCCATGGCTCACGGGCCCAGCCGCTCCGCGGCATGTGGGATCTTCCCAGACCGGGGCACAAACCCATGTCCCCTGCATTGGCAGGCGGACTCTCAACTACTGCACAACCAGGGAAGCCCCCAAGTGTCTTTTTGTGGTATAGTTAGTGCCACGTTTTTGTGCTTTAGGTGATTTTGCTGTTTAAAATGTCCCCCAAGTGTCATGCTAAGTGTCTAGTGTTGCTGAGCACAGGAAGGATGTGATGTGCCTTAGGGAGGAAATACATGTGTTAGATGAATTTCGTTCAGGCGTGCGTGACAGCACTGTTGACAGTGATTTCTGTATTAATGAGTCAACAATAAATATTAAATAAGGTGCATTTAAATAGAAACACACGTAACACAAGGTTATGTATTGATCAGTTGCTGAAAATGTGACCAGAGACTTGCAGAAGCCTAACACACTCTATCCCCTACGGACAGTGGTTGAGTATCTGCTAATTCAGTGTTTGCAGAAACTTCATAGAACATATCTACTGTAAGTAATGAGAATCTACTGTACATATATACAGTTTTCTCCAAGAAGAGAACTTTTCATTGGTTGTCTATTTCACTATTTTAATCATTATATTGAACCCCAGTGAAGCTCAGTGTGTGTCTTTCATATATTTATATTCTAGAGATGTCACCCAAATTGAAATCTTAACACAAACCATTGAATGGAATGTTACTAATAAGTAATTTTTTAAAACTTTAATTAAAATTTTAAAATTATGAAATATATCATACATTCAAATGAGTAAACATAATTTGTATTTATGAGTTTTAAAAGTCAATAATAGGAGAAACATCCTTGTACATACAACTTAGGAAATATATTATTACCAATATCTTTGAATACTCCAGGTGCTCCTCTCAGATTCAGTGTTCCATCACCCAAGTCAACCACTGTGCTAAACTTTGTGATTATCATTCCTCTGCATTCTTGAATGAAAGCTCTCTCTCTCTGTTTAGTTTGTGAATATTTATTGAATACATAGCAAAAGGAAAAATTTATGTTTTATCCTTAGGTTTTATTGTTGCTCACCTAAACTCTGCCACATATGTCAACAATCATTAAGATCTAGAGACTGTATAGTGACAGTAGCTAAGGCCTTGAGCTCTGGAGCTGCCTGAGTTTGAATTCTGGCCTGCTGCTTACTAACTGGGTTACCTGGCACAAGTTGTTTACTTTTCCTTTGCCTCAGTTTCTTCGTCTATAAAATGGGGATATTAAGAGTACTTACCTCAGAGGTTGTTTTAAGGGTTAAATAAATTACTATATATATAAATATCTGAAAAAATAGATAGTAGTTATTGATAAATAAATGTTACTGGCTAGTTAACAATTAGAAAAATTAATGCTAAAAGTTATTTGAAAAGCCACTTGTATTCTTGTGCTGTATTAAATAATCTTTTCTTTAAATGTTATCCTAATCTCTTTTAGACAACCATGTGTTTTAATGATTCTTGTCACCCTGTGATCTCTTTTCGTTTAGCTTATTGTGGCATTACTTTAAAATAGTCTTTCTTGGGTATCTCTTTTTTTGTCTCTCAGTTTGTGAGAACAGGTCTCTTTTCAGTTTGTAAATGGGTTTATTCCGCATATTTTATATTTGGTTGTTTCTCCCTAACATACTCACGTAAGGGCTACTGAGCAATAATCCAAAGGCTGATTTGTTTGTTTGTTTGTTTGTTCGTTTTGACCTCATGTTGGCCGAAGTTCATTGTACTGATAGATGAAACAGTTAGTCTAACTAATAAATGGCAAATTGTTTTACATAAATGTCAAGCTCCTGTTAAAGTGAGGAGATCTGAGTTAATATTTCCTGTTCTCAGTATTGTCCTTAGAGCTATGTTCAATTGTGTGACAGCTCAATATTTAGGTTAGTGTTTGGAGAAACATGAAATGTTATGGTTAAAACTGGTGAACTTAACTACTGTCTATGATAGCCGGTAAATCAGCAAACACAGCAGTACTTTAGCGGTACCAAGAAGCTAAATGGGAATCTGTTTGAGAAGTTTAATCCCTTCTTGCATGCCCACATAGCAGCCTTTCTATCTTGTTAGAGAACATCTTCTGATTTCCTTTTCATTTTTCCTGTGAGTCTGACCTTCCTTCATCTTCAAGTGTGATTGTCTGATATGTTGCCTATTTCTGGGACAAAAGAGAAACAGCATTCTGTATTTCCTGTACCAATCTGATAAAGGTTAGTGTGTGAGAGTGTTTTGGGAGAAATAAGGTTGTAGATAAGTCTTTAGACAATCTAGCTGTAAGACTAAAAACATTCCTTAATGATTTTAAGGTCATTCAAGAGCAGTAGTGGTTATTGTATATTTTGGGCTGGCAAACAAAGTCCCACTACCCTGTGGAAAATTATTTTCAAAGTTAGCATCCCTATCGATGCATAACAATTATTCACAAGATAAAAAAAGTTAAGTGTTTTCCATATTAATTTCAATAAGGAGAACTTACATTATATATAAATGTTAGCACCAACATGATTAAGCTTTAACAGCTATCTCTGTTTACATGTCTAAGTTTTACCTGTAGTCAGTATGTTAATAAACATGCATATTACATAAAGAAATTGAAAGTTCTCCTTCCCTAAACCCATGAGTTATGGATTGAAAAATATTAAGCTGCCCTTGGTCAGATTGTCATTTCTTTTGAGAGTATGGAATCTTATTTCCTATCTCCCTTGACCCCCAAGGCAAATCAGAAAATAGGCCCTCCTTCATTTTGGGAAAACACAATCTATAGCAGTGGTGTAATAAAGGTATTAAGTGTACAGACTCTGTATTTGAAAAGATTTGGGTTCAAATTCTGGCTCTAGCTATGTGACCTTGCCCAAGTTAATTACCCTCTCTAAATGTCACTTTTCTTATCTCATAGGCTTTGTGAGGATTAATTGAGAATGTAGAAAAGCACTTATCACAGTGTCTGGCACTGTCTGCCTTTGTACATACCTTTTGCCTGCAGCATACCTGAAGCATCTCTGTACTCTTCCTTCAAGAATGTGAGGCCAGGCTTGCAGCAATTATGGTCATATCCTCTTCTTTAAGATTAAGACAGTATCACCTTGTCTGAGATGCCTCCCTTGCCTTTGTCTCTATTCCTGGCATTATGACCTGGTTACCCACCCTTTCCCTCTGATCTTCCACATAACTATGAGAACTTATCTCACTGTGTACTTTTTCATTGTACATGCTGAACTCTTGTGCAAGACTCTGAGCTGAGGAGTATAGACCATATCTTTTCATCTTGGTGTCTACCTCAGCACAATGTTTGATTATATAATAGGTGCTCAGTAAATAGTGACTTGCTGAATGAATATATAAAGCTCTCTTGGGACCCCAGCCAGAAGAGTAGTCTATAGTCCAGATCAGAGGGAAGAGACAGAATACAGACACAGATTTTTTTCCCCCAAAAGATACAAAAAATTTTCAAATACACAGAAAAACTCTAAGACTTGTACAGTGAACATCCATAAACCTGTCACCTAGATTCTATAATATTTTGTTACTTTTTTATCACATATGTCTCTGTCCATCTACCCTTATATTCAATTAATTAATCCATTTTAACACTTTAAAGTATTTTAATACTTTAAAGTAAATTGCAGGTCCCTGCCAGGACCTGGCCCCACCCACCACCAGCTGGCAGCCTCCACATGCGGAGGTCCTGGCAGCCAACCAGGTCAGGGGCCAGCCTTGACTACCAGTGCACCCTGCCACAACAGAAGGGTCCCACATAGGGGATACCCCTAGAGCATAAAGTTCTGGTGACCAGAAGGGAGTGTGCTGCTGTGCCCCATAAGACAGCTCCTACCTAAAGCCACTTCTCAAATACTGGGAAACATAACTGACCTGCCTAATACACAGAAATAAACACAGAGAATTAGGCAAAATTAGGAGGTAGAGGAATATGTTCCAAATGAAGGAACACGGCAAAACCTCAGCAAAAGAACTAAACAAGGAGGAGGTAAGCAATCTACCCAATAAAAAGTTCAAGGTAATAATCATAAAGATATTCAACAAACTCAGGAGAAGAATGGGTGAACACAGTGAAAATTTTAAGAGTTAGAAAATATAAAGAAGAACCAAATAGCTGAACAAATAAATACAGTAGGAGAAATCAACAGTAAATCAGATGATACAAAGGAATAGATCAGTGAACTGAAGACAAAGTAGTAGAAATAACCTAAGCTGAACAGAAAAGAGGAAAAAGAATTTTTTAAAATGAGGATAGTTTAGGAGACCTGTGGGACAACCTAACATTCACATTATAGGGGTCCCAGAGAGAGAAGAGAGCAGGGGGTTAGAGAATTTTTTTGAAGACATAATAGCTGAAAATGTCCATAACCCATGAAAGCAAACAGACATCTAGGTCCAGGAAGCATAGAGAGTCCCAAACAAGATGGACCCAAAGAGGTCCACATTAAAATTAAAATGTCAGAAATTAAAGATAGAGAATCTTAAAAGCATCAAGAGAGAAGCAACAAGTTATGTACAAGGGAACCCATACATAAGGCTATCAGCTGACTTTTCAGCAGAAACTTTCAGGCCAGAAGGAAGTGGCACGATATATTCAAAGTGATTAAAGAATAAAATCTACAAGAAAAAATACTCTGCCCAACAAGCTTATCATTCAGATTTGAAAGAGAGAGAATCAGTTTTACAGACAAGCAAAAACTAAAAAAGTTGAGCACCACTAAATGAGCTATACAGGAAATGCTAAAGGGAACTCACTAACCAGAAAAGATCATAAATTTAAATACAAAAATTACAAAAGGAAAAATCTCATCAATAAAGACAAACATACAATAAAGGTAGTAAATCATCCACTTGTAAAGCTAGTACAAAAGTTAAAAGAAAAAAATAGTAAAGTCATCTATATCCACAGTAAGTAGTTAAGGGATACACAAAACAAAAAATGTAAAATATCATGTCAAAAACATTAAAGTTGGGGATGGGTGAGTAAAAATGCATTCCATCTTAAGTGATCATCAGCTTATCATATATACATATAGGTTGTTGTATATGAATCTCATGGTAACTGCAAACCAAAAATCTATAATAGATACACATGAAAAAAAGAGAAAGGAATCTAAGCATAACACTAAAAATAGTAATCAAATCAATAAGGAAGAGAGCAAAAGAAGAAAAAGGAACAAAAAAGAACTGCAAAACAACCAGAAAATAGTTAACAAAATAGCAATATGTACATACCCATCAAAAACTGCTTTAAAGGTAAATGGACTAAATGCTCCAATCAAAAGACATAGAGTGGTGGAATGGATTTAAAAACAGTAAGATTCATATATGCTGCCTATAAGAGACTCACTTTGTATCTAAAGACACAGATGGTGAAAGTGATAGGATGGAAAAAGATATTTCATAAAAATGGAAATAAAAAAAGAAAGCTGGGCTAGCAATACTTATATCAGACAAAATATAGTTTAAAACAAAGACTGTAACAAGAGACAAAGAAGGACATTATTTAATGATAAAGGGATCAGTCCAAGAAGAAGATATAACAATTATAAATATATATGCACCCAACACAGGAAGACCTAAATACATAAAGCCAGTATTAACAAACATAAATGGAGAAATTGATAGTGCAGATGGAAAATTAACCCGGATAGATCACATACTAGGCCACAAAGCAAGTCTTAATAAATTTAAGCAGATTAAAATCATATCAAGCATCTTTTCTGACCACAATGATATGAGACTAGAAATTAACTACAAGAAAAAAACTGCAAAAAACACAAATATATGGAGGCTAAACAGTATGCTACCCAACAACCAATCGGTACTGAAGAAATCAGAGAGGAAATTTTAAAATACCTGGAGACAAATGAAATTGAACAGTATGTGCTCTCTCCCTTCCCAGCACTGGCACCCTCTCCCCAGAGGGATGGTGTTTGAGCAAGAGGTGCTGGTGTGGGCATTTGGGGTAGGTCAGGGCTTGGACTGTGGCAGTCCAATTGGGGTCTGAGACCCAGACTGCTTCTGGCACACTGCCTGTGTAAATAATGGTTCCCTCTGCCTGCTCAGATGCTGCTTTGGGTCTGAGCCATCTCTGTGTCTCACAGCCAAGCTTCCTCCTCAACCATGGCAGCCCTCACCCCAGTGTGGAGCTGTGTTGTGAAGAAAGCAGGGCTAGAGTGTTCATTTGGTTCAAATGGGGGCACACACTGGAGTGGTCACGGGAAGGTGGCCAGCCACCCATGCAGTTTACCAACCACCCTCTCTGTCCTGCTTCAGGAGCGAGCGTGTTCATGCTTCTTACAAGTGAAGTCCAGTCTTTTCACAGCCCTCCTGTTAGTCCCATTGGCCCTCCAACCAGCCAAGGAGCTTGTCTTTCCTGTGTTGGTCCCCAAGGCTGTGGCACCCAGTATGTGGCTCACATCACTCACTCTCCAGGGAGGATCTCTGCTCATGTAATCTCCCTTTTCCTCTGAGTCTCCTCTTAGTGGTACAGGTCTCAATCTGATCACTTCTCTTCCCTTCCTACTCAATTCTTTATGGATCTTTCTTACAGTCTTGGTTGTACAGGAGTCTTTCTGCCAGTGTCCAGTTAGTTGTCAGTGACAGTTGTTCCACAAGTGGATGTATTTTTGATGTGTTCATGGGGAGAGGTGAGTTCCACATCCTCCTAATCCACTGTTTTCATCTCCTCTACACTTGGCCACGTTCCCATTGCCCATTCATAGATATTTCTTTGTAAAGTGTCTTTTCATATCTTCTTTCCATTTTTAACTTAGGTTGTTTGACATTGAGTTGTAGGAGTTCTTTATATATTCTGATTCAAGACTTTGTTTAGATATATTTGCAAATATTTTCCCAGTCTGTGGTTTACCTATTTATTTTCTTAATGGTGTCCTTTTGTCAGTGGAGGTTTCTAAATTTTGATGATGTCTACTGTATCGGTTTATTTTTTTAATAGTTAATGTGTCTGTGCCCTGGCTAAGAAACCTTTGCATTTACCAAGTTACAAAGATGTTCTGTGTTTTCACTGAGTAGCTTTATAGTTTTAGTTTTATGTTTAGGAGCATAGTACATTTAGAATTAATTTTTCCATATGAAGTGAAGTAGGGATCAAGGTTCATTTATTTCCCCCATATGGATATCCAATTGTTTGAGCACATTTGTTGAAACAATTTTTATATATTTACGTTTTTACATATATAAAAAATTTTCCTTTCCTCAATGTATTATCTTGGTAACTTTGTTGAAATTAAATGACTGTATGAGTGTGGCTCTACTTCTAGACTTTTTATTCTGTTCTATTAATTATTTGTCTATATATGTATCAGTTTTACCTTGTCTTGGATATTGTAAATACTTTTACACTAAGTGTAGTAAAGGCTTCTCTTCTGTTATTCTTTTTTTCTAGTGTTTTCATTCTCGCTTTCTAGATGTTATGGTCACCCCAATCTGTTCCCTGGTTCTTCAAACGAATAAGTCTACAGTTTTATATCCAAGTTTTAGCCATCCACACTGGTGCATGACCTCCAGCAAAAGCCATAAAGAATGAGAATTTTACCGTGTCATTCCCTTCATCCAAGTTTATTTTCCCCTCCAGTTTCTTCCTGCTTTTTTGTTCAGTGCCTTCAGATAGTTGTTTTATATATTTGTCTCAGTATAGTTTAAATTTGTTACTGGGGGGGAAGGTTGGTCCAGTAGGAATTACTTCTCCATTATAGAAGTGGTACTCAGATGGTTTTTGAAAGTCAGTCTGAAAGCAGGCGTCTGGCCAGAAAAGCAATTAAAATGAGGAGTGGAGAGAGGTATGGTGCAAAGAGAGGCAAGTTTCAGATAGAGGGAAAGGATTTGGTTCAACTCACAGAAGGCTTAGAATAAAGCCAAACAGTGCTTAGAAGAACTCCAAGGGAAAGAACTTGCTAGAGCATTGTGTTTTTCAAACTGTGAATCATAAAATCAAATTTGGTAGGTGGCCTCTGAAAAGTCATTTTTGTTGCTAACCTAATCCAAAGCCATAACACAATTAGAAAGTAAGATCAGTACATTGCTGATTTGAACTTTTATTCTCAGCTCTCCAGTTAGAGAATAGTTTGTGAGGTCATTGAGTTCATACCTTCTTTGGTGTGTTGTGGACCTTCATTTTATATTGGACTTCTCTTGTAACACAAACGAGCATATAAATAGCACACTTCTCAGTAAACATGAAATATATAAAGATGGATCAAACATTTGTCAAAGTTTTGTCAGGGTTGATGAAGCATGATTGACTTCAGAGATCCCCAGTTTTAAGGAATTCTCAACTTAGACATCTTTTATGGGGAAGGGAAACCTTGAAAATATATCTCTTATCAACAGATCTCAGAGTTCCTTGTTCATGGAAAAGGAAGTGATGGAGTACCATCAGGAATGCACTAAATAGGGATAGTATTAGAACCTTTCCCCTCTTTCTTTGTTATTTTTTCCTTCTCTTTTCTCTCTGTAACTCTCCCTCCACCCTAACTCACACATACACACACACACACACACCCATGAGCTCTGGATAAAAGTACAAATAAGGACTCATAACTATATAAATCAAAGAAAATTAAATAAGTAAAAGGATGCTAATCCATCTTTCAGTTTCTAAAATTAGGCTGAGCTCTGGAAACTGGTTATAATGAAGAAAAGCTTCTTTTAAATTCTTTAGCTAATGATTCCATGATATAATTCGTCTCTTATTAGAAGAGAGTGTCATAATATCAACATTGGCAGAAGAAGGTTAAAAGATAACAATAGTACTTCAAAAGACACCATTAAGAGCATGAGAAGGCAGGTCACACACTGAGAGAAAATATTGGTAATACATATGTCAGACAATGATCTTGTCAACAGAATGTATAAAGAACTCCCATGAATCAGCAATAACAAGATGAACAGCCCAATTAAACAAATGAGCAAGAACTTGACGAGATAATCACAAAAGAATATGTATCAGTTGCCTAAAAGCACATGATAATATGCTCTATGTCATTAGCCATCAGAGAAATTTAAGTCAAAACCACAGGAATTAATAAAAGGAAAAAGACTGGCAATGTCAAGTATTGACAAGGATCTGAAGCAGTGAATACTCTTATATTTTGCTGGTGTGGATGCAATAATTGAACAACCACCTTGCAAAATAGTTTGGCAGTATCTTATAAAGTTAAACATACCCCTATCGTTTGAACTGTGAACCCCCACTCCTCGGTATTTACCCAAGGGAAATGAAAACCTATGTACACAAAAAGCCTTGTGTATACAAACCAGCTTTATTTGTACTAGCTCCAAACTGGGAAAAAACCCAAATGTTTATCAATGAGAGAATGGATAGACCAATTGTGGTATGTTCATACAGTGGAATACTACCCACTGATTAAAAGGGATGAACTACTGATGCATGCAACAACATGGAAGAATCTCAGAAACATTATGCTGAGTGAAAGAGGCCAGACACAAAAGAGTATATATTATATTAATCCACTTATATGAAATTCTTTAAAAAATGCAAAGCTGGGGCTTCCCTGGTGGCGCAGTGGTTGAGAGTCCGCCTGCCGATGCAGGGGACACGGGTTCGTGCCCCGGTCCGGGAAGATCCCACATGCCGCGCAGCGGCTGGGCCCGTGAGCCATGGCTGCTGAGCCTGCACGTCCAGAGCCTGTGCTCTGCAATGGGAGAGGCCACAGCAGTGAGAGGCCCGCGTACCGCAAAAAAAAAAAAAAAAAAGCAAAGCTAATAATAGATTGTGAAAACAATCAGATTACTGGTGGCCTGGGGTGGAGGTGGTTTGACTGCAAAGAGGCATGAGGAACATTCTAGAATGATGGAAATATTCTATAATGACGCGGTTACATAAATGACTCAAAGGAATTATGAAATTAAAAGGTATGCATTTCACTGAATTTAAGCTATATTTCAGTAAAGTTTTTTTAAGTAAAAAAAGAGTTCTAGTCCCTGTACTCTGACTACCTTGGCATATGGGAGATACCCCACTTACCCTCCCTATGGTAACCATTCCTATTTATCTTTGATAACCATTGCCCTGGACAGAGAGTTTTGGTTTTCTTTTTTTTTTTTTGCGGTACGCGGACCTCTCACTGTTGTGGCCTCTCCCGTTGCGGAGCACAGGCTCCGATGCACAGACTCAGCAGCCATGGCTCACGGGCCTAGCCACTCCGCGGCATGTGGGATCTTGCCGGACCGGGGCACGAACCCGTGTCCCCTGCATCTGCAGGCGGACTCTCAACCACTGCGCCACCAGGGAAGCCCCAGAGAGTATTTTTATACTCACAAAGTCATAGTGCATTAAATGGAGATTCCCCTCACTTTAATGAAGCACAACAGATAGGTGGGATACATGGAATGGGATACATGTCCAGGATTTAAACAGCACAGTTGGGGTGTTTGTCTTTTAAAAATAAATGTAGGAGCATCTGAATGATTTTTGTTTTTGTTGTTCTAAATCAGGGATCAGGAAACTATAGCCTACACTGTCTGACTTTGTACTACCCTTAATCCACAAAAGCCACAAATGGTTTTTATATTGTAAGGGGTTGTTTAAGAAAAGAAAAACAATATACAACAGATATGTAAGTGTCCCTCAAAGCCTAAAATATTTACTATTTGGACTTTTACAGCAAAACCTTACTGATTCCTATACTGTAGGCTGATCAGCATGGTCCACCTACTGTAATTGATTGAACCTCTTAAAAACTTGAACAGGGTATTTTTTTAAAAAAAATTGTAGTCTCAGCAGTTTGAAGTATTAAGCATACAACCTTATTTCCTTTCCTATAAAGACTAAGGTGAATATTAAGTTGAATGGTATGATAGCTGCTTCTCTAGGGATACTATGTTTCCTGTGAATGGGCCACTGGCTCTGTACTAGCAGCCTGGTTAGAATGATGTTGAAGATGGTAAATAGGCAGAACATTTCGTGATAGTGTGTGGCATGTGTGGCAAGAGGCTCTCTCCCAGCCATTCTGCTAAAAATGCAGGGCAATACTAAATGTTTCCGATTTGCCCTAGTGGTATAGATGGGAGGAATCACCCTTTAGCCTCTGGAAAGTGCGAGAGTAGTTTAGAAGGTGTCTGAGAACATGTAGAGGCTAGAGAGGGTGATTTTTTTTTTTTTTTCTGTTAGGTTAGGGGATCTGCACTGCACTCTCGCAGCATTAAGGTTTCCCCCGTATGGTGCATTAGAATTCCCACATCAACTGTAGAACCTTCCCACCCTCTTCCACTATTTGCTTCTGCCTCCCACAGTCTCATTTACCTGACCACAAACCATAATGGATCTTTAAAAATTAATTTAGGTGCTCTGAGCATCTCTTTATTCCAGATTCTAAAGATGAACCTGGGGATAATGGTACATCTAGAATTGCTTTAGGAAATGTACAGCCTCTTTGAGGGATCCCACTGTGCTAATGGCTCACACATCCAAATTGAGGGATCATTGAAATTGTGGTGGACAGGCCAGGGACAAGAACAAGCAGCAGCTTGATGTGAGCTAGCGCTTAGGTTAAACTCCGTGAATGTTTATGATTCTTCTTTCTTTTCATCTTTTCTCTAGGCCTACTCTGTCTATGACGAAGACATTGGGTACTGTCAAGGACAGTCTTTTCTTGCTGCTGTGTTGCTGCTGCATGTAAGTAATTTTCCATGTAATAAAGGGCATGGTGCTGCCAAGTTTATTTTATTTGATGCTTGGTTTTGTTTTCCCTTCTTATTCTCCATTGACCTGATGGAGATTACACATGGCATATCTTTTTAAAAATGTTCTTTTGGTGATAAAGTAAGAGATCTGATGTCACGAACAGGACAGTTTCTCAGTAGAATTAATTTTGCTGGCTAGTAGGGCATAAATTGCTTATTTGGAGTTATTTTTAACTAGAACCCTCTAGAATTAAAGAAGTCAATGTAACTGCCCAAACATGAGCAGGACCAGAGCCATGATGAAGGAATGTGACAAGGAAGTCTTTTATCTTTTTTGTGATTTATTTTTGTATACTCTCTTTTCTCTTAGTCACCTTCATTTAACAGAACATTTATTGAGAATCAGTTGTCAGTACTGGGCTAGGAAGTGGGATTACAAATACGAATAATTTATCGTTTGTGTTCTCAAAGGCTTCATGGGCTAGGATGGGGCACAGGTAATGTACGCACGTACCTATTATTTTAGTTCTTTTTATGTATCTGTGCTGATTTTTGTGATGATCACTATAGAGGAGCTTATAGTGTGCTAAGTGAAAGCGATGCACAGAATAAGAGAATAGAGAGGAGAATTATCCAACGCAGCTCTGCCAGAACTTTCAGAAAAGACTTTCTAGAGGAGGTGGTAGCTTTGCCAGGACATAAATAATTGAGGTTGGGGGAGGTGAGCTGGGTAAGAGAGGGAGTAGAGATTGGTAGAGAAAAGGAGCAACATGAGCAAATGTATGGAAACACAAAGGGCACAGCATATAAAGGGAACAGTATGAAATGATTGTTCCTTTACTGTTGCTATAGAAATTGTATGCAGAGAGAGGTATGAGGTAAAAATGGTCATATGGGCAGGGACCAAATTATGAAGACTTTTTAATAATGTCAAGAAATGTGGGCTTTATGCTAAAGCTAATGAGGAGCCATTGATCAGTTCGAAGCAAGGGAATGACAATCAGATGTTCACTTCAGATAAATTATTATATCCATGTAGAGAGTTGAACTGAAGGGAGCAAGCAATAGCAGAGAGACCAGTTAGGAAACATCAATCTAAATGAGAGATGTTGAGACCCAGAGAAAAAAACAATTAAAAACATGCAGGAGGGGACTTCCCTGGTGGCGCAGTGGTTAAGAGTCCACCTGCCAATTCAGGGGACACGGGTTCGAGCCCTGGTCTGGGAAGATCCCACATGCCGCAGAGCAACTAAGCCCGTGCGCCACAGCTACTGAGCCTGTGCTCTAGAGCCTGCGAGCCACAACTACTGAGCCTGTGTGCCACAGCTGCTGAAGCCCATGCACCTAGAGCTGGTGCTCTGCAACAAGAGAAGCCACCGCAATGAGAAGCCCGCGCACCGCAGCAAAGCGCAGCCCCTGCTCGCCGCAACTAGAGAAAGCCTGCACGCAGCAACGAAGACCCAATGCAGCCAAAAATAAATAAATACATACATAAATTTATTTTAAAAAATATCTAAAAACATGCAGGAGGCAAAATTGGTAGGTTTCATGGATGGATTGACAAAGGAAGGGTCAAAGGTAACATGTCTAGTTTTCTTGCTTAGGTGACTGGATGAAGTATGGTATTTTGAGCTGAGATAGAAAACACGTCCGTTGAGATTGAATGGAGAAGAAAGGTTAGGAGTTGATGATGAATTTTGTTTTGAAATTTGGTGGAGGTGGTATTTTGGGGATATCTGAGTAAAGCTGTCCAGCAACCAACTGTTTACTGGAGACTGACACTGGGGGAGGAATCAAAGCTGAAATCATGAGAGTGGATTAGACCATATAAGAAGAATAAATAGAAGAAGAAGAACAGAATAGATCCCAGGAATGCCAGATATTTAGAGGGCTGATGAGGAAGAGGAATCCTTGAAGAATTTCTGGATTTTCAACAGAGAAGCAGCATTGTATAATGTCAAATGCAGCAGAGAGGTCCAGCAAGTTTAAAACAAAAGCATTTCTTTTAGGTTTGCATTCTGGAAACGAAGAACAATTATAATAGACTCGTGGTCCTAATGCTGACCATTTGATTTTAATGATACTAATAATATATGGTGGTTCTATTGTGATTATTCACTTTAACTTTGACTTCTTTCTCTGTGGCATCGTTATCTGTTTATGGTCTTTTTGATCTTCTCCTTGCCGTCCTTTTTTTTGTCATCTCCACAGCCCATGTTCTTCAGATTTCTTGTGATAATCAAGTACTTTATAGTCACAAATTCTTGGAGCCTTTGTTCTATTACTAAACCCACCTAGTAGTTAGAATAGTCAGGTCCCTACCACAGGGGGCTGGAGACTATAAACAGTGACATAGACGTGTTCACCAAGTTTCATAACCACCATTCGTCTAAAAGGAGATTTTATGATCATTCTGACGAGCAGCTGATGTCCAAGCCATGGATAGTGAAGCTTTATCTTCCACAAAGTAATCTTTGAATATGTCACAGTTCAGCATTTTAGACCTGTAGCCCCATTAAACACATTATAATATATTGATTAAACTTCAGTGAGAAGAATATCACTCCAGGAAATCTGTTCTGAGACTTAACAGAAGTTTAGTTAACTGTAAGTTCATATTTCTCTGGACATACTTCCTCCCCGAAAAAAAAGAGAGGCAGTGATTCAAATAACTAGGAAACTCAAATAACCCAGATTTTTTTTTTTTTTTTTTTACATTATCTACTGTCCTATTACAAGGGTCATGGAAAGTCGGCCATTGTAAACATATACAACAAAATTACCTCCAAAGTATGTGACAAGATGAATAGAAATTCAGTTTAGTTTCTACACTTTCTACATTAATAGAACTATGCAGTTGTTGCCATGGCTTGTAAAAATAACTGGAAATATACAAATGCCTTCAGAATCCTGGAGGAAAGATGAACTGATATTCAGTGTTAATGAAAAAAATCTTACATTGTAATTTTTAATTAAAAGTATATGTGATAATTCTGTTAATCAGCATATTTCATTGACTGACCAACCCATCCATTAACCAATTTAAATAAGAGAAGTTAACTGTAATGTTTTCTTATCCATATTTAATTTTGCCTCTGTGGTTTAAATAGGTAGAAGAATACACTCTAGCTTAAACAATTCATCAAATACACTATCTCGGGTTCCAGGGAGATATGTTATTAGGGTCTTACTGACTAATTTTTTATCAGTTACGTAAGCTATTGCTTCTTTTTGCTGCCAGACATCCTTTGGCAACTCCATATTAATCATTGTCAGGACCTGCTTCTTTTTGGGATGCTGTCTTTTCCTCACCCATGGTCATTTATATTTCACATTCACTGCCTAAGAGGAAAGAAAGACCAAAAATGAAAGTAGGATCAAGAACAAAAATTTAGAATTTTAAAGTTTTTCCATGTCTAGATAGTTTTAAGAAATAAGTATCTTCTCCTGGTGCTTGGAAATTTCCAGAAGCTTTGATAATAGCTTTGTAACTTGTAGTAGTTTAAGCAGTGGAAGAATTAAGTGTTTATCACATAGATGCTGTTATATCTATTGATGGAATTATAAGAAATTTATCATTTACAGTTCGGAAAAACTGTTACAGCACAGATTGCTTGTAACCATTATAGCGTTTATCTGCCTTTGAAGTTAAATATGTAATAATTATCAGTAATATCATCATTATATTATTAGTGTAATAAATAATGTCCTCTTATATATTTCATTTATGCTAAGAATCGTATAAAATATTTTAGATAATTTTTAACCCCAATATATTTCTCTCACATATTTATTGTCAAGCAGCTTTAAGGTTTTTTTTTTAATTGAACATATACTTTTTTAGACTTTCAGAAAATTATGCTCCTTTTTAAGGTTAAATCACTCTATGTAAACTAATATCAACATGTATGGAAGCTTTCCAACTGCAAAAAGCATTATTTTTGGATAACCCAGAATGTTTAAAAGTATTGTTTTTTTTCAAAAACTGTAACCAGGCACAACTCGTTTGGAAACCAGTTTGGCTTTTATCTGATAAAGATATGCATACCAGACAGCTCCACTCCTAGATATATACTTTAGTCAAATTTATGAACATGTACACTAAAATCATGTATTAAAATTGTTTTAGGATCAGTGTTTATAATAGTCGAACAACTCAAATGCCCACTATTATAATGTCTAATATTAGAATTATAATTAGAAATTAAAATGGATAAATTGTGGTATATTCATTTTGTGGAACACTATACAGCAAGTAAAGAAACGTTTCACACTACGTAGGCTAATGTGAATGAATCATACAAACATAATGTTTAGTAAGAAAGCAAATTATTGGTATCATTTGGTATGATTCCATTTTAGCATAATTCAATAACAGACAAAAGTAAACTCTATTTTAGGATGCTCCATGCATGGAAAATATAAATAATACCAGTGAAGTGATTACTGTTCAAATCAGGACAGTGATTTCTCTGAGGAGAAATTGGGAGTCGTGCCTGGGTGAGGACACATAGGGATCTTCAGGAGTATTAACAGTATTCTAGTTCTTAATCTGTTTTTACTTCATAATTGTATATTCATTGAAGTATAAATTTAACTTTTATATATTCTTCTGTGTGCCATATTTCAAAATAATATAAGGTTTAAAAATTACAGATCTTTAAATGCTTCCCCCCAAAAAAGACAAGTTTCAGGTAAGATTTAACCAGTGGGCATCAGAAATGAGAAGCAGAGCTACTTCTTAGTTTTCCTGAAAATAAGGATTCTACAGAGTCCAAGGTAACAAAATAGAGGCTTCCTAGTGTCTTTATATGTATATATAAGTGAAAATATTTGTGCCATTATATTATTTAGGAATCTTTCTGCTACATGTGACGTAACATTAACTAAAAGTAGTTTAAATTAAAAAGGAAATATATTGGCTCACATAACTGGGAAGTCCAGAGCAGAGATGCTTTTGATATGGTTGGATTCCAGAGTTCATACTTTGTCATCAGAAATCTGTGTCTCTGTATCTCTGTTCTGCTTAAATTTTCTTGCCTTAACTTATATGGGCAGGCCACAAAGTGGGCAGCCTGGCTGCAGACTGGCCCGGCTTCATATCCTTTCAGTTTTACAACTTCATTTAAAAGGGATCATCTTTTGCTATAGCTCCTGTACTTAAACAAACAAACAAACAAAACAAAACAAATAAGCAAACAAAAACCCGGAAGGATTCTGGTTGGCCTGCCTTGGGAATCTGCCATCCTTGAATCAATTACTAAGGGCAGGAAGGTAAGGTATCTGGTTGGGCTGGCCCAGTCTTGAGTCCACCTCAGTGCTGACAGTGAACTGGATCAACTCCTCCTGAAAAATGGAATGGTTTTCCTAAAAGAAAGGAGATTTTGACATCAGATGATAGGGAGATGGGATGCTAGACAGATACATCACGTTACCTTATAGTGATTCTTTACAATAAGAGTTTTAGTATATTTTAAATAAGCCCTTCTGTATTCCCAAATCACTTTTTCCTTATAAATCCAAGAGGTTTTCCTGTTCTCTGTTAATTCTTGCATCAGTGCTTTGGAGCCATTACCCAGCATCTTCTCTTTGTGTCCTATAAATATACTCAAGACATTTTACCTTAAAAAAAAAATCCTCTTTTGATCCTCCCATTTAGCTCTCTCAGGTTTCTTTGCCCTTTCAAAGCTGAACTCCTTCAAAGGATAGTAAAAAGCACAACTGTGAATTTGAATTGTGGTTTAATACCTTTCAAGTTACATGACCTTGGACAAGTTTCCTGAGCTTCAGTTTCTTCATTTATAATATAAAGTGAAAATAATATTATCATCCTTCTAGGGTTTTTATGAATATTGAATACCTTGTATTATAAGTGTAGAGTCTTATTTTGTATCTGGCACAAAAAGAGTGCAGCCAGGGGATTAAGTCCAGGCTTTTGGCAGTTCTGCTGGATTTAGATCCTCTGTCAGTGGGGCATAATGTCTGTAGAGCCTGTTCTACTGCCCTGCCCAGGCAGGGACGCAAATTCACAGGCCCCACACAATTGCCAGTTTAGGCTTCAGTCCTGACCTTCTAGGAAGTTTGTCCAGAGAACCAGAGCAGCTGCAGATCCCATCTTACAGCCCTGCTCAGTCAGAAAGCCAAGGTAGCAGCCCTGCCCAACTGTTAGGCATAGCCTCTGCCCCTGCATAACCAGGTAGCCTGAAGAGTCACCCTGGGCAGCCTCAGAGCCCAGCCTATAGTACCATCAAGCCATGAAGCCGAGCCTACAGTCCTGCCTAATTGCTAAACACAGCCTGCGGCCTCATCTAGTCAAGGAGCCTGGATAGTAACCCTACCTGACCACACAGCGAAGTCTTTAGCCCCACCCAGCTGTGTGATATAGCTGGAAGCCCTTCTTGATTAGAGAGCCCATTCTGTTATCTTGCCCAACAGTGGAACACAGCCAACAGCCTATCTGATCATGAAGCCAAGCCTGTGGTCCTGCCCAACTTCGAAGCACAGCCCGTTGCCCCACCTAAACAGAGTCCAGCCAGTGGCACCATCTGGTGGGGAGCACAACCTGATACCTCATCCAACCAGGAGCTATTGCAGAACTCAGTCCATAGCTCTTCCTAATTGTAGAGTCTACCCAATGGTGCCACCCTGCCAGGGAACATAGCCTGTGAACTTGCCTATCCAGAGGTGATTGCAGAGCCCCGCTAGTGGCCAATCTGACCATGGAGCACAGCCAGCAGCCCCACCCAATCAGCGAGTTCACCCAATGGCCCTGATTGTATGTGGATCCCAACCAGCAGGCCCACCTAACCACAGAGCCAACCCAGTGTCACCACCACTCCCTACCCCAACCTCAGAGCATGAACAGTGGCCTCTCCCAACTAAAGACTTTGAGATCAAGTCCTGCTTTTCCCCATGGATGCTACCAGCATTATTCCAAACTGAGCTAACTGGTGAAGGTCTTTCCATGCCACAGCAAACCTGTAATGTCTGTAAGAGGGAGACTGCTTACTCAAATGTGCAGATAGCAATGCAGAGGATCAAGGATCATGCAGAATCAGGTAAACATGACATTACCAAAGGAAACCAATAAAGATCAAATAACTGACTCTAAAGAAATAGAGATCTATGAACTATTTGACAGAGAATTCAGAATAATCCTCTAAAAGAAGTTTGGTGAACTACAAGGACACACAGACAACTAAATGAAGTTAGGAAAGCAGTGATGAAAAAAACAAGTTCAACAAAACAATAGAAATGTCAAACAGATAGAAATCCTAGATCTGAAAAGTACAATGACAGAACTGATGACTTCAATAGAGAGCTACAACACACTCAGCCAAACATAAGAAAGAATTAGTGAACTAGAAGGTAGGTCATTTGAAATACAAGTCAGAGGAACAAAAAGAAAAAGAGTGGAGAAAGACTTATTGGATACTATGAAATTAAACAATCTATACATTATGGGAATCCTAGAAATAAAAGAGAAAGAGAAGGGGACAGAAATCTATTTAAAGCAATAATGGATGAAAACTTCCCAAACTTAGGGGGAGAATGAACTTCCAGATTTATGAGGCCCAAAAGACCTCAGTGGTTAGAATCTGAAAAGGGCTGCACCAAGACACATTATATTTAAATTGCCAGAAATTGAAGACAAAGAATTTTGAATGCAGCAAGAGAAAAGCTACTCATCATATATAAGACTATTTACAGAGTCATAAGACTATTTAGTTTCTCAATAGAAACACTGTAGGCCAGGAAGAAGTGGGATGATATATTCAAAATAGTGAAAGAAAAAAACTGTCAACCAAGAATACTATACCTGGTAAAGCTGTCCTTTGTAAATGAAATAGAGATAAAGACTTTCCCAAACAAACAAAAGCTGAGGGAGTTCATCATCACTAGACCTGCCTTTCAAGAAATACTAAAGGGCATTCTTCAAGCTGAAATAAAAGGATGCTGATTAACATCATAGAAACATGAATGTGTAAAATTCACTGGTAATGGTAAATACACAGTTAAAGTCAGATTCTCTAATACATAATGGTAGTACATAATTCATTTACAACTCTTTTTAAAAAGTTACAAAACATGGGCTTCCCTGGTGGCGCAGTGGTTGAGAATCCGCCTGCTGATGCAGGGGACACGGGTTCGTGCCCCGGTCCAGGAAGATCCCACATGCCGCGGAGCGGCTGGACCCGTGAGCCATGGCTGCTGAGCCTGCACGTCCGGAGCCTGTGCTCCGCAACGAGAGAGGCCACAACAGTGAGAGGCCCACATACCGCAAAAAAAAAAAAAGTTACAAAACAAGTGTATTAAAAATAACCTCAACTACAGCAATTTTTATCACAATATATATAAAAAAGATGTAAATTGTAACATCAGTAACTTAAAGTGTGAGGTGGGAAGAAATAAAAGTATGAAGTTTTTGTATGCTATCAAAGTTAAGTTGTTATCAACTTAAAATAGGATGTTATAACTATAAGATGTTTTATGTAAGACTCTTGTTAACCATAAAGCAAAAACCGACAGTAGATTCACCAAAGAAAAGAGAATCAAAGCATACCATTACAAAGGATCATCAAATCACAAAGGAAGACTGTAAGAGCGGAAGCAAGGAGCAAAGGATTTACAAAAAAGAACACAATTAACAAAATGTTAATAGTGAGTCCTTATCTATCAATAATACTTTAAATGGATAAATTATTTAATCAAAAGATGTGGAATGGCTGACTGGACAAAGGAAAAAAAGAAGCAGGATCCAATGGTATACTGCCTAAAGAGTCTCACTTTAGCTTTAAGGACACACATAGACTGAGAGTGAAGGGGTAGAAAAAGATATTTCAAGTAAGTGATAACCAAAAGAAAGTAGAGGTAGCTATATGCTTATATCAGACAAAATAGACTTTAAGGTAAAAATGTTCAAAACAGAAGAAGAAAGTTGTATAATGATAAAGGAGTCAAACCATCAAGAAGATATAACAAATTTTAAAATTTGTATGCACTCACCTGTATGTTCAGAGCACCTAAATATATAAAGCAAATAGAAACATAACTAAAAGAAGAAATAAATAGCAATACAGTAATATTTGGGTACTTCAGTACCCCACTCTCAACAATGGATAGATATCCAGGCAGAGAATCAATACGGAAACAGCAGATTTTAGCAGTACTGTAGACCAAATAGACCTAACATATACACAGAACAGTCCATCCACCAGCAGCAACACATTCTTCTCAAGCACACATGGAACATTTTCTAGGATAGATCACATGTTAGGTCACAGAAAAAGTCTCAACAAATTTGAGATAGAAGTTATATAAAGTATCTTTTACAACCACAGTGTTATGAAACTAGAAGCTAATAACAGGACGAAAGCTGGAAAATTCACAAATGTGTGCAAATTAAAAACACACTCCTGAACATACAATGGATGAAAAAAGAGAAATTAAAGAATATATATCTTGGGCTCCCCTGGTGGCACAGTGGTTGAGAGTCCGCCTGCCGATGCAGGGGACATGGGTTCGTGCCCCGGTCCAGGAAGATCCCACATGCCACAGAGCAGCTGGGCCCGTGAGCCATGGCCGCTGAGCCTGCGCGACCAGAGCCTGTGCTCCGCAATGGGAGAGGCCACAACAGTGAGAGGCCCACATATCGCAGAAAAAAAGAAAAATCTTGAGACAAGTGAAAATAGAAACACAACATATCAAAACTTATAGGAGGCAGCAAAAGGAGTTCTAAGAGGGAATCTTATAGTGACAAATGCATACATCAGGAAAAGAGAAATATCTCAAATGAACAACCTAACTTTACACCTCAAGGAACTGGAAAAAGTAGTACAGACTAAGACCAAAGTTAGTAGAAGGAAGGAAATAATAAAGACTATAAGACAAATAAAGTAGAGAATAGAAAAACAATGGGAAAGATTGACAAAACTAAGAGTTGATTCTTCGAAAAGATAAGCAAAATTATATACTTTTAGCTAGATTAACTAAAAAAAAAAGAGGGTGCAAATAAAATTATTTAAAAAGAGGAGACATTACAGCTGATACCTCAGAAATACAAAGGATCGTAAGAGACTACTGTGAAAAATTATACACCGACAAATTGGATAACCTAGAAAAAATGAATAAATTTCTAGAAACACACAAGACTCAAGAAATAGAAAATCTGAATAGACCGGTAACAAGTAAGGAGATTAAATCAAGAATCAAAACTCCCCCAACAAATAAAAGCCTGGGACAAGATGGTTTCACTGGTGCATACTACCAAACATTAAAACCAAACATTTTAAGAAGCATTAGTACCAATCTTTCTCAAACTCTTCCAGAAAAATTGAAAAGGAGGGAAAACTCCCAAACTCATTTTACAAGGCAAGCTTTACCCTGATACCAAAACCAGAGAAGGATACTACAAGAAAAGAAAACTGTAAGCCAACATCCCTGATGACATTGAAAAGTTCTCAACAAAAATACTGGCAAACTAAATTGAACAACACATTAAAAGGATCATATTCCATGATCAAATGGGATTCATCCCTGGGATGCAAGGATGGTTCAACATATGCAAGTCATAAAAGTTATGTATCACATTAATAAAATCACATATAATCATCTCAATAGATGCAGAAAAGCATTTGACAAAATTCAACATCCATGCGTGAGAAAAGCTGTCAACATACTGGGTATAGATGACACGTACCTCAACATAATAAAGGCCATATATGACAAGCCAGCAGCTAACATACTCAATGGTGAAAGGTTGAAAACTTTTTTTCTGGACATACAGATGGCCATCAGGTACATGAAAAAGTGCTCAATATCACCAGTCATTAGTGAAGTGCAAATTAAAACCACAACAAAATATCACCTTACACCTGTTAGAATAGCTATCATCAAAAAGACAAGAATTAACAAGTGTTGGGAGGATATGGAGAATAGGGATCCCTTGTGCACTGTTGGTGGGAATGTGAATTGGTGCAGCTACTGTGGAAAACAGTATGGAGGTTCCTCAAAGAGTCAAAAATAGAACTACCATTTGATCCAGCAGTTCCACTTCTGAGTATTTATTCAAAGGAAACAAAGACACTAACTCAAAGAGATGTCTTCACCCCACATTCATTGCAGCATTAGTTGCAATAGTGACACATGGAAACAATCTAAGTGTCTATTGAGTGATGGATGGATAAAGAAAATGTGGTATATACATATAGGGGAATACTATTTAGCCATAAAAAGGAAATTCTGTTATTTGTGACAACGTGGATGAACCTTGAGGGCTTTATGCTAAGTGAAGTAAGTCAGTCAGAGAAAGACATGTATGATCTCACTTATATGTGGAAACTGAAAACGTTTGTTGATGGTTGGGACTTCCCTGGTGGTCCAGTGGTTGACTGCATGCTTCCACTGCAGGGGACATGGGTTCGCTCCCTGGTAGGGGAACTAAGATCCCACAGGCCCTGTGGCGTGGCCACAAGATTTAAAAAAACAAAAAAAGACAAAGAGGAGGTTGATGGTCGCCAGGTGTGGGAGATGTGGAAAATGGGTGAGTGTGGTGAAAGAGTACAAACTTCCAGTTATTAGATTAATAAGTTCAGGGGATGTAATGTACAGCATAGTAACTGTAGTTGACAATACTGTATTGTATATTTGAAAATTGCTTACCACAAAAAAGACAAAAATTCTCACCATAAAAAACAAAAATCGTAACTATGTGAGATGATATATGTATATATACATAAATAAAATCATCACTTTGTACACCTTAAACTTACACAATGTTGTATGTCAATTATATCTCAATAAAGCTGGGAAAAATTAAATGATATAAACTTACAATTACATATATTAAAAACAGAAAGTGGTAGATACTAATTATTTTGCCACATTTAACTGTTATCTATACTTTTTAGTCTGTTTATGTCTGTTTTATCTGATGGAAGTCGCATATAATGATGTGTTGTTGAGCATTGCTTCTCAACTCCAGTTTATTTATTTTCTATATTTGATGAGTTATGGTAATGGCCAACTACTGCTAACGTTACAGCTAGGTCCCTATTACCCAACTTCTTATTATAATTATTAGTATTATATTTATTTGCATTAACAAAGCTATAATTTATTGTTGTAAGTTTTTCTGCCATCATTGAAGTCATTAGTAGCCACTAGTGATTATTGTTTATAATTTCCAAAGTATGTTTTTATCATATATCTTATGTTTTACAATACCATCAATCTAGGCTCAGCCTTCACTCCCTGTTATTGACACTTCACTGAGGTGTATTTCAAAAACATGCATTGTCTTATCCTTCAAAGCAAAACACCATTATAAGTCTATGTGTGAACTTCCTTTTTTCTCTGCAGTGTAAATGTCAATCGGTATTTGTTGTCTAGCTATATTTTATACATGTTTAGATATTCTCATTTTTAAAATCTTTGACATTTTTGCTAATTTTGTGTGCTCACCCTGCTTGCTGCTAGTAATAATGAATACATTAATTGAAGAAAGAGAAATACCAAGGGAAGCTTAATTAGACATGCTAAATAGATCCCATTTCATCTTTAAACCAGAAAGAGAAGGTTGAATTTCCACTTTCCAAAGGATTATAACTATTTCCCATTACTTTCTCACTCATTTTGTTAGCAACCATTTTTCTGTTTTCACAGGGATTCATTTTTAGTCACTTTCATGTTGAGGTAGTATCTGAGATCCCATAAGAGCTTATTATGTCTGACCTTAGTCTTCACAGATAGCCAGTATTGATTCTACTCAGCTGGACTGGTATTTTGTAGGTTTAGTCTACTGTTTTCATGTAACACGTGAACTAACTAAAAATCAAAACCTTGGCTATATTGCTGAAGCTAGACCTGAAGGATACTAACTCCAAGGCTGCCCCCCACCCAAAATATAGATATACTTTTAAAAATAGGCTGGGATTGTCAGTTTTATTTTTAGGGATCAAGTTCAAACTTTCAAATGCTTTTGTTTTTAAAGAACATTTATTAAATATATTGTTTGTATATGTGTGAGAGACAGACAGTTGAATGGGGAAGGTGGTGGAGGGAGATAGAGACAGAGATGGGTGCCGGGAGAGAGGGAGAATGAGTGTGACTGAATGAATATGAATAAATTTAAGCTCCATATCTAAAAGCAAAGCAGAAATTTATGTCTATTTGTCATTTTCTTAAATAGTTTATCCTGATAAAGCTCATATCTGGCCATCCCTCTATTTGCACTGTAACTGTAGCGACATCTAACACCTCTTCCACACTCCCATCCTCCCCTACTCCACGACTTCTGTGTCTGTATCAGACTCAAGTAGAGTTGCCTATTTCCTTGTCCTTTGGGAAGGCACTCTACTTTCACCTCTGTATCCAGGGCCTAGAACAAACAGTACATTGCATCTTATATGTTCAGTGACTGCATGTATGAATGCTGAAGGGTGTTTAAACTTTTGTTTTAATGGTCTCACCACATTCAAGGAAATAAAGGTTAATCCCTTTTATACCTTGTATATTCAACTAGTCATCACTTACTTAGGAAGAGGGAAAAGTTGAGTGAACTAGTTTCTCTAGGGCTGGTTACAGTTATCTTACGGGCAGCATTTTTGTATAGCCATTTTAGTAGAAATCAGGGAGAAGACAAAGAGGCTTATAACTTGGTAGTAAGAGAAGTATTGTAGACTGTTCATGTGCACATTAGTGTCACTTGAAGCTTCAATGACAGAATTGCTAAAGGGGTAAAAAATACAGTGTGCTTACGTTCTAAATAACTGCATAAAAACTGAAAAATGTCTGCTGACTTGAACAGCTGGGGTCAAAGCCAAGGCCCCCAAATCATAGGTAAAAAAGAAATAAGCAAATATTTAGAGAAGCAAAATGACAACAGCTAACTGTACTTATTTAACTTTAGGAGATTTTATTTAACTAATTTACATATTTCATGGTTTATAGTAGAAAACAGAAGTGGTCAGTTTGTATAGGAACTTAAACAGTTACATTTCTAAGTGGGTAAACAGAACTCTACTTGATTTAATTATTCAGGCAGGAAGTTGGTCTAACAAATGTGTCAAATACCGAAATCAGCCAAGGTCAGACTTTCAAAGAAGTGACATTTAAAGTAAATGTTTACATAATAGTTACATCCTAGGACCTTGAGTAAGGACAACTTTTTCTGTTTGCTTGGTACAAATTCTAAAATATTGAATATGTCCCTCTCTAAATTCTTTCAGCTTATTGATACCATAATTTAGAGATTGGTTCTTTTGATTTCAGATTTTATTCTCTGTTCAGATAAAAATATCTGGGAAGGTATATCAGATTTTATTTGTCATTTAAATCTTAATGAGAGAAGCTCATAAGCTTCTGAAACAGCTGAAGACCTTTTTATAGACAGAAAAATAGCAACATCAAGATTCTGGGAGGACAGTATCATACTATCTATCAAAATTAAAAATGCATTTTATCCTTTGACTCAGCAATCCCTCTTTTGGGAAATTATTGAGGGAGAAAAGCAAGGTGCATAGCAATGTATTTAGAATGCTATCTTTTATATAGGAAAGGGAAAAAATAAAATAAGAAATGTAATTCTTTTATTTGCATAAAGAAACACTGGCAGGATATATGAGAAATTATTGAGTAGTTAATGAGATTATGCAAAAGAGGTTGGGGGGACAGATACAGGGATTAGTGGATATAGGGATAGAGAGGAGTGAGACTTTTTTTAACCTTTATATACTTCTAAATTGTTTTGAATTTTTACATCATCTGACTGTATTACCTATTTTTAAGATGGCTTAAGAGTGAATGACAAGGTGATTAAAGTTAGCAAAAGAGGGAAATTCATCTCAACTAGGGAAGCTTGAAACTTGGAACACAGATTTTACCTGTGTCACTGCAGAAAGCTGGCTCTGGAGAATTTCATTCACTAGTGGCCTTCAACCACTAATACAGGGGACTAATAACATGAAGGAATGTTTCTGACATTCTGGTCAAATGCCACTCAGTCATGTTCTGTATGTATATGTTTTCCTGTAGATGCCAGAGGAACAAGCATTCTGTGTTTTGGTGAAAATCATGTATGACTATGGTTTACGAGACCTCTACAAAAACAACTTTGAAGATCTTCACTGCAAGTTCTATCAGTTGGAGAGACTAATGCAGGTAAATAAACATTAGGAAGTTTTATCACTCAGGGATTTGTTGACTTACAGGGAAAGTCCAATAAAATTGAAAAATAATGGTTTATGAAAATCTAATGGAAAGTTACAGAAAAGGTAAATGGATTTGGTTTCTGACCAATATCTACGGTGGTCTTAATATCATAAAATATTTATTTAACTACTTGACCATTTATAAAAATAGTCTTCCATTTAAAATATTCAACTTAATACACTTTGAAGTGCGAATATGGTGAATTAAGTCAGTAAAGAGATTTCCCAGTATTATTTGTAAATAAATGAAGATATTTACATAATAAAAGCTGAAATACTTAAGATTTTTCTCAATATTAATTAGCACCAGTACCATATTTAGGTCCACATGTAGAGAACACTTTAAAGAGACAGAAAGATATTGATGAAATTAAAAACCACCTAAAGTATTGTAGTGTAGGGACATACTTTAAATTTTTTCCTCTGTAATTTCCAGATCTCAAACCATGTTGTTAACTATTTCATAATGTATATGTGTAAATTATATGTATGAGAAATAGGTATTCTTTTATATATCTGTCATAAAAAAGATTGTGAGCAGGGACAAAATTATTGTCTAGTGCTGTTAAAGGAATTACTGAGTAGCTTTGAAATTCCACCTAAGGTTGTAAATCTTAAATTTGTAATGGGTCTATGCAACATGTTTATATGGCTTTCTCTATAAGAGGTATTGGGAATCCAAGAGAAATGTGAAGAAAATACATGATTGAATTGATTCCATATTGGGGAAAAGTAAAGTGGTTGGGGAGGAAGGTTACTGGGATGTGGCAGTAGAGGATACTGGTAGGAGCTTATTGACATGACTTGTCAGGAGATCAGTAGGTGTCTAAGGGGGAACTGAAGCCAATAGGAGACAAAGACTAGAACAGGGAAGTGGAAGGCAGAGAGTTTGCAGTGAGGTTAAGGACAGCTGTATTAGGAGAAGGGAATACAGGAGGGTAGAAGACCTGAAATGTGAAGAAGAAATAAAGGGGGAGGAGGATGTCAAAAGAACTGTAAGCACAATGACAAATGGGCATTGAGGGGGGAAAAGACTGTGTAGAAGAATCTGGTAACTATGGACAGTACAAGCAATGGGCTCTTGTTTAGAGATTTAATTCCTCCAAGTAAATATTTGGGATTCTTCACATTTTTTGTCTTTCATTTACCTTTCATTTTTAAAAGTTCATATTTTTTCAAAGGTCAGTATTCTTAAGAGCTTTGAGAGTCAAATAAAAGTACCTGATAAATGAATAGCATGTTCATGGTACTATGAAGAAACCCAAATGCATTTTCTGTTAGCACTTTTGTCTGTTAACTGAATGACCACTTCAATACCCCATTAAAAGTACCTGATGGGTACATTGGGGTGTTTTTCAAAGAGCATCTTGTACAAAAATTTTATTTCTGTGGTCTGTCTATGAAAACAAAACTAAAGTGGGCTTTTATATATCTTTGCCTTTGTCTTTCAGTTATGGGAATAGCTATGCTAATGCTTTATACTTTGCCTTTCATGCTTTTGAAAAGCATTTACTTGTATAAGTCGGGGAAAAAGAGGGTTTTTCCTCTTTTTCCCAGTATTTTTCCCAGGAGACATCCAATTTCATACATTATATACTTGTACAATTTCTGTACTTTGTAATTTTTAATATGTTGAAGATAGACTGTTAAAAGTACGGTTATGTTTTGGGCTTCAGTACCATAATGTACTGAAGTAATATCATAGAACCCAGATGATGTTTATATTAAATGGTCTTCAAAGAAAAGATACATTTCTTTTTTGGCTAGTTAGGAGTTCAACCCTGAATGGAGTGCTGTGACTTGACCGTGGAGTCCTGATACTCACTAGACCACAGGTGTTCTGTCAGAGCAAGCATTTCCCAAGAAACAGGAACAGTCAAGTGAGCAAGAGTTGATCTTTGTTATTTGTTCATAACACGTCTTTCTTGTTCTCTGTCATATGCCCAGTTCTCATCTCCTATCATCACTTCTATGTAGTTATATAAAAGTCAACAAATGCTGTAGTAAATTGAGAGTGATCATAGCAAGCTTGTCATAAATCGCAGTTGTGGCAGGAAATGAGGCATCTTCAGTGTTCCTCCCCCCACAATTTTCCACTTTGACTTTCAGGAGCAGTTACCGGACCTGCACGGCCATTTTTCTGATCTGAACCTGGAAGCTCATATGTATGCATCCCAGTGGTTTCTCACTCTTTTTACTGCCAAGTTCCCACTCTGCATGGTCTTCCACATCATTGACTTACTGCTTTGTGAGGTAGAGTGACTCCCATCTCTCCTATTTAAGTCAAAATAGAAAATAGTTTCTACTTAACATGATTAACAATTTTCTTCATTTTCTTTTTACCTTAAAAAAGAACATTAAGCCATAAATACTGACCAAAAAGTTCTATTTGAATTTTTAGTAAAGACTACTTTAATTGTAATTTTATTATTTGTGAGAAATGAAAATGTTAGGCATATATAATTTCTACAAATTAAAATGAGGTAATTAAATTTGTATCATTAAATTCACAATAAGCCTATATCTGTATAATTATGCATTACTAATACCAAGGACCTTTAAAGTTAAATAAGTGAAATTAGAATCAGGTGTGTTTTTAATGGTAATGTAATTATACTCCAAGAGTGAATATAAATGAAAAATTTATGGTAATTAAGTTCTCAATTCATATCTCTTCCTGTGTGTTGTTTGAGACTCCTACCAGACAATTGAGAAGTGATAAACTAAAGCTTCTATATCATATAATTATATGTTTAGACAGTAGAATATTTCAAAAATTAGTTTGCAGAATTCCTTAGGTATCTATATTTGTTTCCTTTATTGTTTTTAGTTCCTTAGATGGCTGTATTTATTTACTTTACTCTTTTAAAGATGTAAGTAATATTACACTCACATACATCATTTACTGCCCATCAAAATGTTTGTCTTCGCGGTGATGAAAACGTTGCTGGATAAGAAAAACTTTTTTATTAGGAATATAAATGTATATAAAAATATAACTGTCTTAATGTAAAAAGCTGGAGTAATCAAAAGTATAAACTTAATATAATCTAGACAGTTTTATATTACAATATTTTTTAAC
Source organism: Monodon monoceros (assembly GCF_005190385.1). Classification (NCBI taxonomy): domain Eukaryota; kingdom Metazoa; phylum Chordata; class Mammalia; order Artiodactyla; family Monodontidae; genus Monodon; species Monodon monoceros. Next base: position 53,313,205 of record NW_021703774.1, on the reverse strand, counting down.
ACAAAGTTTCTTCTTCCTTAGAAGAAAAGTCTAACTATTTTAATCACCCCAGGAACTAGAAATTTCATTATAAAAATAAGGTTAAAAAAGATAAAAACGTATAAGCTATATAAAGCATAACTGTTACTTTTCAGCCTACTTACTGCAGTAACCATCTGATATGCAAGCACAGCTGGGTTTTGCTCTTCAAAGGTTCTAGCTGGCAGAAGCACAACATATGAAGGGTGCAGAGCATTTTGTAAACATGTAAGATTTTAAAACATTTGTAATATATTTTGATAAAGAAGATTTGAGTGACTCGCTGAGAGACACAGAATATGTTCCCGAATTCTGAATATTGTAACAGCCAGAGTACCTGACTGATGACACATTAATTCTATTTGTCTTACTTACAAATTAGTTCCTAAAATGCCTATTTAAATTAAACCTAAAGGAAGAATGCAAAATTAGGAGCTAAAACCTTATTCAAAGTCAAAATGGTGTGATCACAGCATGCACAAAGCAAACTGGACATTTGTACTAAAAACTCTACTTTGCCTGATTATCCAAATGGGTGTGGTGAACAGTTCTGACTCCTCTAATTTAGTTTAATATTCTTTGAAAGTAAAACCAAATTCATTGAGTTCTGTAATCTTAAAACAAGGTGATACTAAAAGTTAGTTTTGATAAATATTTATAGGTCTTACTTATTGCACACTGATCTGAGTTCAGTATTTCATGGTATTTATAAAAATAGGAAAAGTGGGGGCATGACATTTTAACAGTTTTATCTTTATATATAGCAAGAGATTGCAAATGCTTATTATCATTGCTTCATGTTTTTTGCTGATATTATCTAACTTCAGAGTAGATTGGTTCGGTGGTGTTCATTATAGAAAAGAGAATGAAATGAATATGCTTAATCATACCAGTTAAATTGGATTTCTTGGTCACTTTTGGTAAAGTAGTAACACTGGAATAGTGACTTTGTAAAATTGTCTCTACCTGAATGGTGCCATACCTGACACTGGAGCACTGTCCACGGGTCTTCTGGAACCCAGATTCATAATTCCTCAGGAAATTTCATCTTGAAGATATTTGAATTTCTAATATCAGTTGCTAAAAAAAATTAGCAACATTTATGGTAAGGAAAAGAAAAGTAAATTTATAAGCCTTCTCATCAGTTGTCAGCTGCGATTCATAATCACAGTGTTTGAAAGCTCTTAATGCTCATTAAAATTAATAAGAGCATCATACATGTTACTTTTTATTCCCTTAAACCTGTACTCTGCAGCTTTTTAAGGAAGTTGCATAGCTTTCCAAAACAGAGTAAGTTGTAATCACAGCATCATGGTAACCAAGGAAATAAATGATAACATCCCTTAACAAAGTAAATAGCCTTTCAAAATAAAGTTTATTGGGAACAGTATTGTAGTGTGCTTCAGGATATTTGTTCTTTCCACTAAGTCATCTTTGTCAGAGGATTAATTTGCAAAGGAAACTTTTAGATAAACTTTTATTTCCTGCTTGTCTGTGTTTTCTCTTTGCCCCTTTCCTCCTTGTAGTTAATAAAATATTTATATCAAGGCTATTCTTTCATGTGTGATAAAATATTCCAAAAGAAGAAATGGAAACATAGTCTTAAATAGAATCATCCATAGGTATTTGTTTTCGTCATATTCTCTCTTTTTAAAGAAAACAATTTAAATCTTGATGGTTATGAATTAATATTGAGTTACAAATGGAAGGCTTGGAAATTCTTAGATGGAAAAAGTGTTGATTTTTCAAAGTTCATTATTCTGACAAAAAAAATGTATTGGTCTGCAGAATATTTTGCGCAAAGATCCTATTGCAAAATGAGAAAGTCATTGAGCTTGAAATTTTACTCTTAGAAAGTATATCCTCATTTCATGTTTTCCTAAGTTAAATGTTTTTAAGGATTTCTTCATTCATTCTGAGGTTAAGAATATGAAGTTAATGAAGTAGCAGAAAAGGGAAGAATTTTAGTAGACTCTGACAATGCAGTTGGAATCAAAAACTAGTTATCGGTAGTTTTATTTAAAATATTTACTTAAAGCTAAATATGCGGTGACTAGGGTTAATTCTTTTGTTTGGTGAAGATGGATTGCAACAGGATTTGAAACTAGAGTTGAAAATACATTTTCTTATATTGAGATGAATGGAACTCTGTAAATTGACATTTAGCCCAAAATTGAAATGAAAAAAAATTCTTTTTAAAGAACAAAGCCTCCTATGTTTATTATCTGTCTCTGTTTATATGGAGGGATAAGAAGATGGCTAAAAGTATTAATTACAGTGTAAATGCTATGCTGTTAATCCCCCAAGAATAAAACATTGGTTTTTAAAGAACCTTTTATTTAAATATAACAGAATAAAAGAAAATGTGCAAAAATTAGTGTAAAACATGCTGATTTTTAACAAACCGAACATACTAATGTAGCAAGTACCCAGATAAAAGAAAAAGAACATTACCTGCATTTCATAAGCCCTCCTCCCCTCAGTCACTACTCCTCTGAAGAGTGATCACTATCCTGACTTTTAACACCTAGATTAGTGTTAATTGGTTTTGAACTTTATATAAATGGCATCATACAATATGAACTGTTTTTCATCTAGCTTCTTCATTCATCATTATGTTTGTGAGACTCATCCATATAGTGCATCTAGGCATGGTTTATTTCAATTTTGTGAATATGCTACAATTTATTTGTTCTTCCATTCTATTGTTGATGGGCGTTTGGGTCGTTTCCCGATTAGGGCTATTATGAATAGTGTTGCTATGAACATTCTTGAACTTGTCTTTTGGTAAACATGTGTACGCATTTCTTTTTTTTTTTATTTTTTCTATTTTTTATTTTTGCGGTATGCTGGCCTCTCACTGTTGTGGCCTCTCCCGTTGCGGAGCACAGGCTCCGGACGCGCAGGCTCAGCGGCCATGGCTCACAGGCCCAGCCGTTCCGCGGCATGTGGGATCTTCCCGGACCCGGGGCACGACCCCGCGCCCCCTGCATCGGCAGGCGGACTCTCAACCACTGCGCCACCAGGGAAGCCCGTGTACCCATTTCAGTGGGTACACGTCTAGGAGTGAAATTTCTGGGTTAGGGCATATGTAAGCTAGGGTTTTGTAGATGCTACCAAACAGCTTTGTAAAGGATTTTGAGCATCGCCTTTTGTGTTGTTTTTATTCAGTAAAAGTCTTCCTTGTGATCAGGGGCAGATTTTTTGTTTTCTATTTTTTTTTTTTGGTAGATGGCAGGTCCTAGATCAGATTAGTGTTCAATGAACATGGAACAAAATGAATCTCATTTGGTGATTGAAGTCATTCACTTAATCTCTGAAGTTGCGTACAGATGGGAACTAAGAGCTGGATCTAAGACCCAAATCACTTTTGTGCTTATATGAGGTCAGTTACCCTGATGTGGAAAATTCAGCAATGTATTCAGTTATAGAAGAAGCAACATAGAGACAGCTTAACATTGGCGTTGAGGTATTTGGCTTTTTAGTTAACCCTTCCTGTATCACTTTCTTCACATTACTTTACCAATATATGTCTTGGTTTTCTTCTCTGTAAAATGAAGCTGACAATACCTAGCTCCTGGGTTTATTTTAAGGATTAAATGCAATTATAGATATAAAGTGTCTAGCACTCTGTCTGCTACGTAATAAATATTTACTTAATAATATTACCTTCCATTCTGCTCCATCCACCTGTATAGTCCTTTTAGTTGCTTCTCAATTTATTCAACTAACAACCAGCTTTAGGGATTCTTAAGAGAGGGTTAACTAGCTGTTGGTTCGTTATTACCTTTCTAACCACCTTTGTTTTCCCCCCAGTTGAGGCGCCTCTTTGCTAAAACCAAAAATTTAGCCATTGACCTTAATAGAAGTTTTATTCTATTTCTTATTGACTATAGTGATTTCAAGTAGTCCTCCAAAAGTGTTTTTTCTTCCACCTTCTTTCAAAAGACATGAGGAAAGCAGTGTTTCTTTTAGTCTTGACAAGATAACTGACAGCTGTTTAAAGCTGACTCTTCCCAGATAGTTCAGGTTTTAGAGTATCAAATACATTCAGCTTTATATAGTAACTTGGTATTTCATGAAATTTAAGGAAATCATTGACCCTTCAAATTGGAGTATATTTCCTGCCTCTCCTTTCTTCTTAGGGTGATGAGAAAAGAAATGACAGTACGGGATATCTGATTGAATACCACCAAGTATAATCCCCCTTTCAAAGCAGTTTTCTAAAGCTGTTATCTGAAGAATAGATTCATTGTATAATATCTTTACTCTTTGCCCCCATTTTCCTCCCTCAAATAGTGATACACTGAATTTTTAATTGAGATATAGTTGACATATAACATTGTGTAAGCTTGTATCACAGTGTATCACAACATGTTAGTTTGATACATTTATGTATTGCACTATGATTACTACAGTAGCATTAACACCTTTATCAAGTAATACATTGAATTTAAAGCACATCACAATGGGCTGATATAAGGAAGATTAAGAACATAAACATAAAATTTTCTGAAAACTTTAAGAATAGTAATTGGTCACAAGAGAGGAAAAAAATGCTTTGACTAACCAATAAATACTGTAGAGGCTATTTTAATGTTTTACTTATCAGTAGAAATCCTCAGGACTAGAAAAAACTCTAAAATCTCGTTTCTGGCTGCTAATATCTTTCCTACCTACTAGGGTCTTTATGGTTCTCACATCACTTGTCTTAACAGCTCTTTCTTGTGTTTTTGTTAATTTTGACATTACAGAAAGAGGCAGAAACCTCAAGTTAAAAAATGGCAGAACGACTATCTGTGCTTCCTGTGACTTTGAGAGGAATATTCATTTATTCAACAAATGTTTATTGAACTCTTACTAATGCTTGGCACCATTCAAGTTCAGGCATACAACAGTAAATAAAAAACAGATAAAACTCTTGCCCTCATTAAGTTTTTATCCTTGTGGAAAAGGCAGACAATAAACAAATGACTAAGTAGAATATACAGTGTATCAGAGGTGTTAAATGCTATGGAGAAAGATAAAGGAAAGAAGAGAAATATGGCAGATCTTAACAGGGTCTTTTGACCATGGTAGAGAATTTAGGTTTTACTGGACTGAGATGGGAAACCACTGGAGAGGTTGAGTATAGGAATGACATGCTCTGATATATGTTTTATCCTGAACTCAGGTTACATTGTTGAAAAAAGATGTGGGGAGAATTTGAAGGGAGAAGTGGGAGACCAGTTAGAGACAATTGAGGTAATCTGTGGTGTTTGGACCAAGCAGTGGCAGTGGAGGTAGTGAAAAGTGGTTGAACTCTGGACAGATTTCAAAGGTAGAGGAAACAGGATGTGCTAATGGAGAATCTGGGGTAAGTTTTATTGATTACATGTTTTCATTTAAGGTAGTAGTGAGAGGGAAGGATGGCTGGTTGTGTAGCTTCCATGCTTCAGGGAGCATCTTGGAGACAGATGATGCTGTGGAGTGAATGGGGAATGTTAGTGTTACATGCTTTGCTCTGGAAGTGCTTGGATTACAAATTCTCTGCAGTGTTTTTCCAGAAGCAGGTTTTGGTGCCCCTGGGAACATTTAAGGTCAATTTTTAAATAAGAAATATAGAGGGTGGAATAATTATGAACGATGATCAATAGGGGAATAAGCATGCTAAACCTAGTACTTTAAAATACAGCTGCATATTTACTGCTAAAAATAGAAGTGGTATTTTGCTTCAATAAAATCAGACTCACATTACTGTGAAGACTCACAAAGACTTTATATACCTTGAACCTGTTCAGTAACCCATAGTATTTAGTTGTTGAGTGTTTAGTTCTCATAATCAGAGCAAAGATCACTGACTTAAAGTTGTGGAGTGACAGATTTTTTTCCAATAAAAATCTTTCAGTTCATCATAAATTGGAATAACTAAAGTTACTTTATAGTATTTTTGGTGGCAGAAACACTCATAACAGTTAAACTGTACATACATGGATTGAATAAAATAACCAAACATAGTCTATTATTTTTATGATTAAATATTTAAAATATACCCACAGACATAGAAAACAAACTTATGGTTACCAAAGGGGAAAGGTGGCAGGGGGAGGGATAAATTAGGATTTTGTGATTAACATGCACATACTACTATATATAAAATAGATAACCAACAAGGACCTACTGTATAACACAGGGAAGTCTACTCACTATCCTGTATTAACCTATATAGGAAAAGAAGCTGAAAAAGAGTAGATATATGTTTATGCATAACTGAATCACTTTGCTGTACACTTAAAACTAACACAACATTGTGAATCAACTATACTCCAATATAAAATAAAAATTTTTTAAAGAATAATAAAAAAATTAAACATACCAAAAAATCATAAAGACATACAGTAAACTCCTGTGTCTACCTGTCTGGTTAAGAAATAAAACAATACCAACAACGTTAGCTTTGTATATTATTATCTCTTCCTGATCACACCTCCCGCCTTTTGCCTTCCTCAGAGGAACCATTCAGTGTTTATCATTCCCATGTATGTCTATATGTATGCTATGTATCTCTGAGCAATTTCCAATTGAACATATTTGGAAAATATTATTGTACTCACTGGTTTATCAAGTCTACTTCCAAAATATTTTTTGAAAGCAAAATGTGTCTTCTCCTCAGTATCATGTCCTATTCAGTAACCTCCTAACTCATCTTACCGCTTGACCTTCTTTTATCCCATTATTCTCCACAGCATCCAGAGAAATTTTCATAAAACCCAGATCAGGTCATGTAATTCCTCTGCTGAAAATGCTTCAGTGATTTCCCACTAAATAAAACTTGAATTGTTTCACTTGGTCTGTAATCTTACTCCTGCTTCCTCCACAGTGGTGTCCCTGGGTCAGTCTTCCCCTTACTCACTGTACATCCAACCCTGGCCTTTTAGTTTCTGAAACACTTAAGATCTTTTCAGGTTGAAAATGTTTGTGTAGCCTTTCCCTTCTGCCTACAGTGTGTTCTTCATTCTACCTGGCTTACTCCTTCAGGTCTAACTTTAAATGTTTCTTCCTCTAAGAAGTTTTCCCTGATCACCCATTCTTAAGTAGTGCATCCTTTTACCTTCTCTGATAGCACCCTGTAGTTGGTGGTTATTTATTTATTTACTGTGTATTACTTTTCAAATACCTATTTCTTCTACTAGATTATACATTTCTGAAAAGAGAAGCCATGTCTGTTTCATGTCCTACTGTATACCTAGTCAACTTGTAGACACACAGGAAATACCTGTTGAAGGAAAGTAGGAATGAAGAATTAATGGACAAAATGATTTTTATTGTCCTCATGTAGATGTTTTTATGAAATCCTATGGGCTGAAAAATAACTGTGCCCTTGATTCTTAAGAGAAAAAAAATAAGTTAATATATTTAGGAATTCCTTCTCTTTTAGTTAAGAAATTTTAAGAAACAGAAATCCAGACGTAGTAGCTCAAGTACAGTGGGGGTTTATTATAAATATAGAGGGAACCCAGGAAAAGATGAGAAAGTAGACCTCAGGAAGGACAGGTGCCACAGAAACTCCAGGCACTCATCTGTATTGGTCTCTCTCTGTTTATGAATTGGATGTTCGCCCTTCTTTCATGACCTACATCTTTGTAGATTTGTTTGTACAGGGCCTAAAATATCTCAGAAACGTCTGCCATTACCTTTCAGCTCTAGGATCAACAGCTCTTGGATCAACAGCTCTTGGCAAGCTCCTTATATTTTTAAGATGAAACTCTTGAGGGATAACCTAATTGGTCCGGCTTGTATTTTAAATAAGCCCCCATAGTCATGGGTCAAAGGTATGGGTCACCTTAGGCTAGTTGTCCATCTCTTGTCCAATATTCTGTGATAAGGGTTAGCCTTGGGGGGAGTCACATGACACCTACAGCCCACTCAACAGGAACTCTACATGGAAGCAGATTTTCGGAGAAGGGTCACTGGTGGATCTGGAAAAACAAAACATTTCTAGGTGCATATACTTCATGGATTGAAATTATTAGTGTTAACTGCTTTGAAATTTGGCATTTGATAAATATTTATTAAATACATATTTATTCTCGAAATTGTATTATCAATCTCAAAATTACATCTCAAAAATGTATTATCCAGCTGTAGATATTTATTTAATTAGAATGAAGAGTAGCACAGTTTTAATATAGAGTATAATCTTAAAAATTATGGTCCTCAGGGTTGAAGTGGTAGCAGTGTTCCAAATCATTTTCATGATATAGTTTTTCAAGTAGGGTTTTGAGTAAAGGCAGCATGTAACTTCAGTCTCTGTAAATTATTTTAATAATTATCTGCAAAGCAATATAAAGTATTTGAATGCTTCCCATTGTGTGGAAATTGGATTGTGAAAGCATCTTCTAACTAATACTAGTTTAAAGACCTCCATTGCTATTATTCATAACAACAGTCTCTGATTTATAAATTATTTAGATTGTACAGTAGAGATGAAACTCTATCATACAGTGTCAGCTGGAAGTAGATTGGAAATGAGACCTTTTTTTGGAGAGTAGTTCCTTACCCTTACCATTCAGTTTTATTCATACCCAATTTTTGCTGATAAACTTTAAGGCTTCCCTTTTTAAGTCTCAAATATTTGAGGACAGGATACTGGCAGGCTTTTCTGGGGAGTAATTCTGGGCCACACACTTCCCTAAAAGTTTTACATCCCTGTCACACTTCTTACCTTCTCCAAACAGACTGCTGCCCTTCATCTTCCTCATATAGTTGGCCAATTAGAAATAGTTTTTTTGATAGTCTGATTATTCTTGTCCATTTCTATAGCAAATAGACCAGTGATCTTTGCCTCTCTTAAGAAATCTGCATTATCTACTCTCATTTAAAGATTGGAGTCTTATCGCTTCTCAACATTGGTTGAGGTCTCTCAGTCCAAGAATTTGTTGACCTTGTATCTCAGTTGCTCCTTCTATGATCTAGCAGAATTTTCATCATGAAATGGCTTCTTCTGATGTTCCTGGGATTCTTTTCTAGCTTCCCTTTTCAGGTACTTTACCATCAGCATCCATTGTTGGGCATTTTTAACCAAACAATGATTTGACCTTTACATTATTTACCCAGAGCAATCATATCTAGACATAAAATAACCACCTACCACTACTAGAATTGCTGATTGCATTGGTTAAAAAAAGAGGCATAGTGGAACATTCTGGTCTCCTGCTTTTTGGATTGTCTCACCAGGGTTTTCAGAAGCTCTTATTTTTTTTAGAAGTCTACTTGACATTTTGCTTCTTGTCCATGTCCTAGTAATATAGCCCACTTTGCTCTTCTTTGTGAGGAATAATGCCAGAAAAATTTCCATAATTGAATAGAACAATTTCCTGCATGTTGCACTGGCTCATTGACCTACTGAGTTGCAGCTTAGGCTGTGTCACAGTCTGGTGGTTGTTTCTTACAGCATTTAGTGGTCATGGTCTAGTTGTTCTCCAACATCCCAATGAAGTAGGCACATACTACTTATGACTAGTTCTCTTGTTTATGCTAATTGACAGATAGGCAAGAGACCATTTTGTTCATAAGAATCCTTAATACAGAGAAAAACTAGTGCATTCTTAGTATTCAGAATCTGCCTTCCTGTAAATCTGTTGAAAAGATTATTTGTTAATATTATTATATGACTCTTTGTAAAAAGATGAACAATAGATATCCAGCAGTACTGATAAAACCTCTAATTTAAATGCTCTTTTTTTTCTATTCAATAGAATAAAACACATTATTATCTAATTATCTAATAATTAATGTGTTCAACTTGAAATGTAAACAGCTTAAAATAAGTGACTGGGTTGAAGCTAATAGTGCTAAATAAACACATTCAGATACAATGAGTCAACCTTGAAATACACAAAATTATCAGGCTTCTGAAAAATAGGTCATCTTTAGAAGATATTACTTTGCCTACTCACCTATATAGAAATATGATCCATTTCTTGTCCCAGATATTACTTTTCCCCCAAAATCAGTTTAGTTTTTCTGTCGTTGCTGTTTATGTCTGATAGTGCACTGCATGGAAATTTTGCAAATATCCCTTGTTCTGTGAGAACCTTCTTGTTAATATTAGAAGAGCATGATGATACAGTGCAATACTGAAAGAAAAGAAGTCTCCCTGTTAGCTGATTAGTTATAGGAATAGATATATAGATTAATGGATTAGAATTGAGAGTTCAGAAATATACATTTTTGGGTAACTGACTTTTGACAAGGGTGCCAAGACAATTCAATAGGGAGATAACGGTCTTTCCAACAAAGTTGCTGGGATAATTGGATATTGACATAAAAGAATGAAGTTGTATGCCTACCTCATACCATATGTAAGAATTAACTCAAAAAATAAATCATAGGCCTAAATGTAAGAGTTAAAACTATAAAACTCTTAGAAGAAAATCTAAGTGTAAATCTTCATGACCTTGGATTACACAATGGTTTCTTACATATGACATTTAAATCACAGCAACAAAAGAATAGATAGATTAGATTTTGTCAAAATTAAAAATTTTTATGTTTCAAAGGACACTATCGAGAAAGTGAAAAAAACAGACCACAGAAGGGCAGAGAATATTTGTAAATCCCATGTCTGATAAGGGCTTTGTATCTAAAATATATAAAGAACTCTTGCAACTTACTGATAAAAGACAGATAGCCCAATTTAAAAGTGGGCAAAGAATCTGAATAGACATTTCTCCAAAGAAGATATGCAAATGGTCAATAAGTACATTAAGAGATCTTTGACATCATGAGTCATCAGGGAAATGCAAACTAAAAGCACAGAGAGATACGACTTCACACTCACTAGGATAGGTAGGTATAATCAAAAAGGACAAAAACTAGCATTGGTGAGGATGTGAAGACACTGGAACCCTCATAAATTGCTGGTGAGAATGTAAAGTGGTATAGTTACTTTGAAAAGCAGTTTGGAAATTACTCAAAAAATTAAAAATAGAGTTACCATATTACCCAGCAGTGCAATACACACACACACACACACACACACACACACACACACACACAAAAGAACTAAAACCATAAGTTTACCAAAAAAAACCCACCTTGTATACTAATGGTCATACCAGCATTATTTGTAATTAACTAAAAAGTGGAAGCAACCCAAATGTCCAACAACTGATGAATGAAACAATGTTGTATACCCATATTGTGGAATGTTATTCAGCTTTAGAAAGGAATGGTGTGCTGATACATGATACAACATGGATAAACCTTGAAAACATTATACTAAGTGAAAGGATCCAGACAAAAAGGACATATAGGGCTTCCCTGGTGGCGCAGTGGTTGAGAGTCCGCCTGCCGATGCAGGGGACACAGGTTCGTGCCCCGGTCCGGGAAGATCCCACATGCCGCGGAGCGGCTAAGCCCGTGAGCCATGGCTGCTGAGCCTGCGTGTCCGGAGCCTGTGCTCCGCAATGGGAGAGGCCACAACAGTGAGAGGCCCGCGTACTGCAAAGAAAAAAAAAGACACATATTGTATAATTTCATTTATATGCAAATCCATGGAGACAGAAAGTATTGATAGATTAGTATTTGCCAGGAACTAGGGGGAAGAGGGATTAGATACAAGGTTTCTTTTTGGGGTGATGAAGAGTTTGGGAATTAGATAGTGGGGATGGTTGTACAGTTTTTTGAATACACTGAAAACCACCGATGTGTACACCTTTAAAGGATGAATATTACGGAATTTGAATTATATCTCAACTTGGAATGGGGGTGAGGAGTGCTTGATAAATATACAAATTTTATAGATCCATCTTAGATTCAAGATTCATGGAAGATATGACCCTAGAAATCTACATGTTTAACAAATGTTTCCAAATTTTAAAATTCTCTAAAGTTTAAGGAATGCTCATTTAATAGTTTTATGTACTTGTACACTGAAATGTGTTTGGGCTAAAGGATGTATACTCTGTGATTATTTTAATCAGCCATAGCAGCAGTAGCAGAGAGTCATTGGGGGATCTGTCTTCTGTCCCATATGGGAGTTATTGAATGGCACAGGCGTAGTCCTTTTTCTGGAGGATTGAGAAGAGTGAAATGGAGAAGCGTGAGATAGTGCACTTTTTCATTTCTTAGAATTCATTACTTTGGCAAATTCTAGGAAGTGAAATAGTAGTCTAAGGTAATGAATTCAGAGAAACACAGAACTTAAGGGAAATACCCAGCAGTGTTTATGTGTTTGCTTTATTTTCAGGTTGATTCTGGGGGTAAAAGCCTTGTTCTGTTGATTTTTTTCAAGGGTATTTTGGTCATCTGTTACCATGGGCCTATCAACAAAGCCAAGTTGACAGAAAACAGATGTGAATTTTAACAGCTAAACTTCCTCAGCATTGGCACCTGGATCAGTTTTGTTGCACGGCAATGCTGCAGCAAGAGAAATTATGATTAAAAATAGGCAGATATTTTATTTCATGAAGATTTAGGTGAAGAATAAGGTGGAACCTTTTAGAGTTAGCAATTGTCAAGTAGGGAATGAAATGAATATGCAGTCTTCTCAATACAGACTATTTGTGAGGGTTATTCAGATTTTTACTTTCACCAAGTCAGAAAATGATAATATGATCATTAATAATATGCTATATATATATAAAGCTTAAAAATCTCTTTTGAAAATCGAAAACTTCTCCTTCTCATAAAGTATCAAAGCTTTGCAAAAATCAGATTCACAAGTATCTCTTTTTTACAAAGAGAAGTATGGCTTGATACTCAATTCTTTGTGGTCGATATCAGGCACTGACTAAGCCTATTTCTTTCTTTGACAAGAGGAATAGATGATCAAGCTTAAAAGATTCTACACTTACATAAATGGTTTATTAGAATGGTTTTGTTATACGTAAGCCCAGTAGCATGCTGTAGGATAAGTATTTTGTTCAGATAGGGTGTGGGAGCATGACTGTGACCGGCTTTCCCACTTTTTTTTATGTCATGCTCCACCAGTACTATTAAATGGCAAATAGGAGTCGTTTGTGCCTTAACCTGAAGAAGAGGGAATTTTTTTCCAAATACGGAACTTCAAATGCTTGCTTATGCTTGTTGTGTACAAATTGATCTAGGCTGAGCCCTAAGCCAACATTTATTGTGGTCTGGTTTAGGCCACTCACACAGTACTTGATGGTGGAGACAAAGAACTAACAAATATTTTTGAAAGGAGACAAGTTGGGGTGATTGCATACAAATAAGATAGAAAGACTCTTGTATTATGTTGAACCACAGAAGTGTGCCATTTTTGTAAATCAAAAGTCTTTGAATATTGGCAATATCTTATGGTTCAACCTAATATTATATTTGAGAATAGTGATATATTAGGGATGAGCTCATAAGAAAAGGAACACCTGATCCAAACTGGAGGGAGGTCCACTGTCATATTGTCACTGTCCATATTGTCACTATTTATATAATAAATGAATGAAGTCCTCTGTGTTGTCTTTTTGACACACTTATTGTCTATCTTGTGTCTGACAGTTTTCCAAACTCAAAGCTTCTTTAAAGTTGCATATCATATATTAAATTCATTTTTGAATTTTGCATTTTGCTGCACAGTAGAGTCAGAGCTGTTTTACTATAAATATTTTTTTTCTAAAAATGTTTAAGTAAAAACTGTTTGTCCAAGGACATGTAGCATATTTGCTTTGGCTTTTCCTTCCCTCACACATAACTCGCTGTACCTCGGATTTGGCATCTGCAATTTGGGAAGCACAGTTATATAAGTGGGAAGCCACTGAAACTTTGAATCAGAGTAATGGCATGATGAAATAGATGTTTTAGAAAGGTAATTCTGGGAAAGCCAAAATAGTTGTGTAATATCAACTGACATATATTCCAGTGACAATTCAGCATTAAGAATGAATGCTGGGGGCTTTCCTGGTGGTGCAGTGGTTGAGAGTCCGCCTGCCGATGCAGGGGACGAGGGTTCGTGCCCCAGTCCAGGAAGATCCCACATGCCGCGGAGCGGCTGGGCCCATGAGCCATGGCCACTGAGCCTGTGAGTCCGGAGCCTGTGCTCTGCAATGGGAGAGGGCACCACAGTAAGAGGCCCGCATACCGCAAAAAATAAAAACAAAAAACCAGAATGAATGCTGACGTTGTAGATTGTGGCTTGTACAAATCTATCCTCTTGCCTTTTATCTTTTGCAGTAAGTATACATTTATGAGTATGGGGTATAATGCCAAATTGTCTTAACAGTACTACATTTTTGTATAATTATAGGGAAAGTAACACATTATATACAATGTATGCAAAAATTTTAATTAGATTTTTATAGCGTTTTTTCATATGGTTTCTTTTATTTGGGGGGGATAGGAGTTCACAGAAGACATTAGTTAGTGTGTTGCATTATGTCAGCAGGATAACTAGATTTTTAAAGGTTGGGCTATTAAAGGTTTATATGAGAGTCTAAAAGGATTCATGACTAATTTGCTTTCAAAGGCATTGAAAAGGAGTGAAAAGTAGACAACTGTCTAGTTCCAAACATGAATATGAGACAAACTAGTACTTATAACAGGAGGATGCCAGGAAAGCCAGAAAAGGAGCAGCATATGCTTCCAAATTGTTTTGAAGCAAAGCTTTGTCTTTTGTCTCTAGAAAAATAATAACCAGTAATTTATCAATTCAACATTTAGGGGACCGGAGATACTCACTAAAGGGAAATGGCTTATTTATTCATCCAGTCATTCATTTATTTAATAAATATGTCCTGACACTGAGCTAGACCTAACAGATATCATGGCTAATAGAATAGACATTATCTTTCCATCCATGGAGTTAACAGGCTAATGAGCAGACAAAAATAATAAATAAATACAAAAACATATATGATTATGCATTTTGATAAATGCTATAAAGGGAAAGTACAGCTGCCTCAAGATTTTGTAATAAGTAAACCTATTTTAGATTAGGGTTTTAGGAGTGGTCTCTCTGAGTAAGTGACATTTAGAGCTGAGATCTGAGAGATGAGTAGGAGAATTCCCAGTGATGGGTGGGGAAGGTGCATGTGTGAGGCTTTCGAGTGGGAGGATATCAAAGAAAGCCAGAACTTCTAGATCACAGAGAGCAGTTGGCCAAGAGGTAGGTGGACCCAGATAATACAGAGCTTGGCAGCCATGTTGAGGAAGACCTGGGATTTCTTTCCAAGTGCAGTGAGGAGCCAGTGAAGACCTTTAAGCATGGAATTGCATGGTCTGATTTAAGTGTTTCAGAGATGAGTATGGCTGTTGTGAATGCGTTGAAGGGGGATGAGAAGACCAAGGAGACAAGTTAGGGACTACTGCTCAGAGAAGAGCCGATGGTAGTTAGTTGAAAGTGGCAGCAGAGGAGATGAAGGGTAGTAGATGAATTCATATTTCAGAAAAGAGGCCATGGTTGTTGTTAAGGGCATGGTTAAGGATTGGAGAGCTTGTTGATGGATTCTGACAGCTCAATGAGAAAAGATGAGGTAGGGTAGAATAGGGTTGAATTGAATCAGAGAAGAATGCCTACCTAGAATCAAGAGCATGTTGTTAAATAAATTTTTATTTTGCCTTTATTTATTGTTTGGACCTAAAATGAACAACTGAAGGTCAAAGCTATCTGTAAGTTAAACTCTTAAGAAGTATTATTGCTATATTTTACTCAGGAAAAATACCTGTCTGAGACAATGGAAAACATCACCTTCTTCCCAAAGCATTACATACATAGTTTAAAGGTTGAGAAACAGGAAAATATTACAGGATAATTTTTGATGAGTTGTTGTTGTTTTGGTTTTTTTTTTTTTAACTAATGAAAACATGATCTTCTGTTCTCTCCCCTACGAGTTTTTTGTTTGGAAAAAGAGATTTAGTGAAATTTAGACTTACAAATTGGAAGCATCAATAAGGTATAACCTTCTACATCACTTTTTAGTTTACGTCTTTTAACCTTTCATTTCATTCTATAACTTTTATAAAAATTGTGCCTATGGAGTCTGTTTTCTGTCTTTTTAAAAAGATAGTTCAGGGCTTCCCTGGTGGCGCAGTGGTTGAGAGTCCGCCTGCCTATGCAGGGGACACGGGTTTGTGCCCGGGTCCGGGAGGATCCCACGTGCCGCGGAGCGGCTGGGCCCGTGAGCTATGGCCGCTGGGCCTGCGCGTCCAGAGCCTGTGCTCCGCAGCGGGAGAGGCCACAGCAGTGAGAGGCCCGCGTACCGGGAAAAAAAAAAAAAAAATGATAGTCCAGGTGCTTTATGTTTCCAGGAATGAAATAGCCTCTGAAGTACTGTCGATTTGCTTGCTGTGTGACTGGGTCAAAGAAGGAAAGGGCTCATTTACACTCGAACAGTGTTTTGATTTAGCATAGCTCCCAGGTTTTTATCGTGTTCTGGGACAATGCTTGGGAGCGTTGGAGTCAATAAGATGTATATTAGATTTGTTCGTTTAATAATTTAGCACTTTGAGTTTTCCCTTTGAATTTTTATTTTTCCAGAAATCTCTCCTGGGTTGAGGTTTTTATGTTACGATTCATGTTAGGATTGATAGAGGCTAACACCTCTATTAAACAGCTTTATTTATAAATTGGTTTGCAGTAGACTTTTTATAAATTAGGATACTTCTTTCTTCTTTTACTTCCTCACACAATTTTTCATCAGCCAGGCTGGATCAAAAGTAACTTTCTCACCTAAAGTGAATTTTCAAAATGAAGTCTTTTAAATTATCTGTCACTGTTATGAAGCTAATTAGAAAATTTGAGTTATTTCAAAACGATATCAATTTTGACAGCTTGACCTTTATGACTTTTTTGCCATTCTTTCACTGATGCATGGTGCCATCTGCTGTTTGTGGGAAGTAGATTATAGTTTGAATCATGAGGCAGAATAGATATATAATGTCTAAAAGAAGAATGCAAAAATAGATGAAATGGAAAAATACAGGAGTATGACCTGTTTGAAACTTTGAGGCCTATGGTTTATTTGCTTATTTTTTTAATGTAAAATAATTTTTTAACTAATTTATTTTATTATTTATTAAGATATCATGTAAAACTGGTGGAAACATAGCTATGTGTTTTAAAAACATCTTAGAGAATTTGATTAATTCAAAGAAGAAAATTTAAAACCATAATGCTACTAACCATGAGATAATTAATATTAACATGTAAAATCATTAAAAAAATCTGGTTATCTCTAGTGTTTACATGAATCACAAGATTTTATGCTCATTATATTGTCTTAATTTTGCTTTCTTGCTCATATGTCTTAGGTTTCCTCTTAGAGTAGCACGGTTCTTGGCCCAGAGTAAATAATCAGTAAACATTTGTTTGTTGGTCGATTAAGCTTCACTTGGTTTGGTTTTTGTGACTACATTGGGCAGGTTTTCTGATATCCTTCTCCTGGCCTTGTAGAAGCAGAGCTTGGAGTGAGAAAGACCTGGTTTCCCAGCCAGGCACTGCTGCTTACAGGCTGTGCAGCCCTGGGCAAATCATTTCACTTCTTAGCAGCTCTGTTTCCTCCTCTGTAAAAGGAAGATAATACTATCCATCTTTTGGGTTGCTGTGAGAATTAAATGAGGTAATACTTGTCACATGCCTGGCACAGTCCTTTCTTTTTGTTAAAACGTTATTATGTACAAATTCAGTGAGTTTCCTTTTTACCTTAAAGATACCTTTGTCAAGAGTCAGATTTTGTTATTATAAAATCCAAAGAAGATATACAGATTGCCAAAAAACACATGAAAGGTTGCTCAATATCAGTAATCATTAGAGAAATGCAAATCAAAACCACAATGAAGTATCACCTCACACCGGTCAGAATGGCCATCATCAAAAAATCTACAAACAATAAATGCTGTAGAGGGTGTGGAGAAAAGGGAACCCTCCTACACTGTTGGTGGGAATGTAAATTGGTACAGCCACTATGGAGAACAGTATGGAGGTTCCTTAAAAAACTAAAAATAGAACTACCATACGACCAGCAATGCCACTACTGTGCATATACCCTGAGAAAGCCATAACTCAAAATGAGTCATGTACCACAATGTTCATCACAGCTCTGTTTACAATAGCCAGGACATGGAAGCAACCTAAGTGTCCATTGACAGATGAATGGATAAAGAAGATGTGGCACATATATACAGTGGAATATTACTCAGCCATAAAAAGAAACAAAATTGAGTTATTTGTAGTAAGGTGGATGGACCTAGAATCTGTCCTACAGAGTGAAGTAAGTCAGAAAGAGAAAAACAAATACCACATGCTAATACTATATGGAATCTAAAAAAAAAAAAAACGGTTCTGAAGAACTTAGGGGCAGGACAGAAATAAAGATGCAGACATAGAGAATGGACTTAAGAACACGGGGAGGGGGAAGGGTAAGCTGGGACAAAGTGAGAGAGTGGCATGGACATATATATACTACCAAATGTAAAATAGATAGCTAGTGGGAAGCAGCCGCATAGCACAGGGAGATCAGCTTGGTGCTTTGTGACCACCTAGAGGGGTGGGATAGGGAGGGTGGGAGGGAGGTACAAGAGGGAGGGGATATGGGGATATATGTATACGTATATCTGATTCACTTTGTTATACAGCAGAAACTAACACAACAATGGAAAACAATTATACGCCAATAAAGATGTTAAAAAATCCAGTAAAAGGAAAAAATTTAAAAACAAAACAAAAAATCATAAGCTCTTCCATTCGAAGGAACTTTAGCAAGTGGGTCTCAAATTTTATGATGCATTTGAATCACCTGGTGATCCTATTTAACTGTCACTCTTAGGTGATGCTGATAATGTCTCCACAGAGCACACTTTGTGTAGCAAGGCTTCAGAGAACAACAAACAAACAAAACAACTGGTAAAGCTCCCATTTTTCCTTCCACACATTTAATCTCATGTACGAACCATCAGAACTACATTTCTTTGTAGAGGAGAAAGGAAATCCAGAGTCTCTCTCCAGAAGACATGCAGACTAATTTCTTACTCTTCACTCTCAGCCGTAACATTGTGTAGAGAATGACATTCAAGACCTAATCATGTATTGCCCAAGCACTCTAACCTCCAGATACTTCATTGGAACCAATTCAAAATTCAACATCAATCTTTATTTCTATTTGTAATTTGTTACCCATTTATATTGCCTTTAAAATTTAAGCAAATTAGTTTCAACGTAAGTTCTAGAACAATACCTTGAATCAAGTAAGTCTTTTTTTTGGTGCATTGAGTATACAGTGCTTCTCCCTTGATGTTTGAATTTTGCCGCACACTGGTTGATTGTGTTTAAATCTGAATACTCAGTGAACCAGTGTGGGTTCACCAGGATATAATGTCTGTCCACATATTCTCTGAGAAGGAATGGCTTTGATTTTACCCAGGCATAGAATTGTTCACACTTGAGGGATCATCCAGCCCAGTCACACAGTTTCAGGGTCCTAAAGAAGATTAAAGCAGGCATAAAATAAATTCTGCTTTGGGACATATGAATTTGATTTAAAAAGTAAAAATTATTGCCTGGAGAATAATTTAATGGGCAGAACATTTTTTCCAAATTCAATATTAAGTGGAAGAACAACATTGCCCTTTTTGCCTGCCTCCCTCGAGGTGTTTCTAACAGCAACCTCCTTTTTTTTTTTTTTTTTAAATAAAATCCTGCTTTTACCTAGTGCCACTCACTGCCCTGAGAAGCATTGCTCTGAGACTACTAAAAGGTCATGAGGGCCACTAGGAATTGTATAGACAGTTTTTACTGTCATCCTATCTGCAGACAAGTAGATATCCCTCTAAAATGAGTACTTAGGATGTCTCGAAAAGCAACTTCCTACTTTGGTAACTTTTTCAGTGTTTTTAATTCTCTTGCTTTTCTCAACATTTTTGAAAAATAGATTACAATGCCTTTTTGACAAGTATTTTTTCAAGTGGCTAATCAGAAAACAAAACAAAGCAAAAATGAAACCTTTATAACATATATCTCCAACTTGAGAATTTTCTTTTTCATACTACTCCTGGCAGTCCATCTTTACTTTTATTAATGAACTCACCCACCATTTAAGTTTTCAAGATGCCTGGAAATTCCTCTAGTCTCAAAAAGGCTAGATTCTATAGGCATATTCTGTAAATGAGTCTTGGTTTCCAGACTCTGGCCCTGGTAATATTGGTGCCTTTCTTGCTACATCTTCTGGTGAACCAGAACTTAGAAGACAGCTGTATCTCTATAAATCAATCTGTTCTCTATTTGAAACCAGAAAATCAAGTGTGTCTACTATATCTAAATCATAAAGAATCATGGATTGTTCGACTTGGAAAGTACTCTATGGGTATTTTAAGGCAATAGCCCTTATTTAAAAAGAAGAGGACTTGTGTAAGTATGGCAGGACAAGCTCTAAGATCCATGGCTGATCTTAAGTTCAAAGCAGGAGAAGGCAGTTTGGTATTAGGAATTTAAATTGAATACTTTGAGTATAGTAGGTAACTCTTCAAAAGCTGTCTGCACTATTTGGACCGATGCTACAGTATACTATCTAATTGCATTTTTTATTAGGAGATTTATGAAGGCCTTGAAGAGAGTTCATAGGTAAACAGTGAAATAATTTACAATTAGTACATATGAGGACTGATTAAAGAATTCTTAAACTTGAAAAGGGTACATTCAAAAGTATCTCAGTGACATGAAAAATTGCAATCAGGTGTTCTCCATTTCCTTTGAGGACAGAACAAAAGGAAGTAAATATATACTATAGTAAAAGGAACAGCAGTTAGACGTGAAGCAGATCCACTCAGTGAAGCCAGTAAACTCTGCAGTAGAAGGAATATTTGGCTTCCTGGTTATCCTCCTCAAATTCTCTGGTTATTTTCAGTATCTGTTTCCTATGATTGGGATATGACATCTCAAGGCCTGAGTTGGAGGTACCTCTAAGATATCCTGTTCAGCCCAGTCATCTTGCACAGGCTGGCTAATATTGACTGTCAGAGGCAAAATAGCAGCCTATCCATGGCAAACTTCTGACATTATCAGTGCAACCAAGTTCTGTTTTATTTAAATGCTTTTTAAAACCTGCAACTAGCCATTAAGGAATAAATACTCAAAGACTAAATTAGTCAGCTTCTATCCTTTTCTAAGAAGCAAAACTAGAACCACCTCTCCTCTGTATTCAATTTTAGTTTATTAATCCTTTGATCTCTTTCTCCTGAAGTACTAGCTGCTTCTACTTCCTAGTGATCTAAGCTTTTCCTTTTAAGACTGAGTCTTTGATGTGATCAAATTGATTGGGAGAAAAATTTTTTTCAAGAAGTTATATAAGAAATGTATAGGTCAGCTTTTATCAAAATATGGAGCAAGTTCCTTAAGATCTCGAATAAATGAAATTTCATATAAAAATTCTGAGAAATTCAGTCTTGAAGACTTTACCATAATAATGTGTTCAGATATGTAATGCTGAGCTGTGTCAGGCATTGTTCTAAGTGCTTTACATATAACTCATTTAATCCTCATAACAACGCTCTGAGATAGGTCGCTTTTATGAGGAAATGGAGGCAGAGAGAGTTTAATTTCTCTAAGTCATCCAGGTAGGAGGAACTGAAAGGTCGCTTCAGACTTAGGAAGGCTGGCTCCAGAATCCATATCATAACCTCCCACACCCTACTGCGTTTTATGTCTTTAATGTTGCCCAGGTACCTCTCAAACTGACTGTAATGTGGACCAAGGTCTGGACAGTTGCAAGAGGCAAGGAGAGCCAGCAAGCAGTGGAGCACCTGCCTCCCTCTTCAGCTCAGTCTTCTCTGCTCACTTACACTTACCATCTCAGCTCTCCTGGATCCCATGCAGTTCCAGAGTGCACCATGCTTCTTTGTTTCTCTCTGACTTTACAGGTGTCATGCTATTGGTTTTCGGTGCCTCCCTCTCAGAACTTTAACCTGACCGATTTGTGTTTATTCCACAAATCTGTTCAAGCATCCACTGCTTTGTGAAGCCTTTCCCAGTTTACCCAAGAGGAACTCATGTTCCTACCTTTGGGCTCCCCCTATGTCATACACATACCTCTTTTGCTGTACTTCTATTCATTCATTTGACAACTATTTATTTCACACTATTATGTGCCAAGCACTGTTCTAAACAATGGGGAAATCAGTCATTCCAAGCTTCTGAATTAATAAAGCTATCTAAGTTTTTAAAAAAAGCAGGATTTTGAGCAGAGAAATGATTTGATCTAATGTCTCTTTTAAAAGGGTCACTTTGGTCAGAAAGAGAAAAACAAATATCGTATATTAATGCATATATGTGGAACCTAGAAAAATGATACAGATGAACTGGTTTGCAAGGCAGAAGTAGAGACACAGATGTAGAGAACAAACATATGGACACCAAGGGGGGAAAGTGGCGGGGGTGGGTGGTGGTGGTGGGATGAATTGGGAGATTGGGATTGACATATATACACTAATATGTATAAAATGGATAATTGATAAGAACCTTCTATATAAAAAATAAAATTTTTTTAAAAATTAAAAAAATAAAAGGGTCACTCTGGTTGCTGTTTTGACAATAGATTGTGGAGGGCCAAGAGGTAGTAGGGATACCAGAAGGCTATTGCATTAATCCAGGTCATGAGGGGATGGTGTCTTGGGCTAGGGTGGGAGAGATGATAAGAAATAGTTGATAAGAAATAGTTGAATTTTGGATATATTTTGAATGTAGATTCTACAGGATTTGCTGATGGATGGATTGTGGGTTGTGAGAGAAATAGAGGAAAATTCTAAAGTTTTTTGCATGAACAACTAGAAGAATGCAGTTGCATGTTAACTGAGGTGGCAAAGGTTGGAGGAAGAACAGGTTTGTGGGAAAAATAAAGAGTTCAGATTCAGACATATCCTATTCCTATATGGCCTTACAAACAGAGATCTTGAGGTAGCTGGATAAATGAGTCTGAATTCAAAGGAGATAGTGAGGCTAAAGATGCTGATTTTGGAGTCATCAGTATATAGTATGTATTTAAAGAGGACTTGATGGGGTCACCTAGGGAATGAGTGTCAATAAAGGAGGATCAAAGACTGAAGCTGTGGCACCCAACATTAGACAAGAAAGTATGGAGAATCCTGCAAAGGAAACTGTAGTGGGCAGCCTGATGGGGAATCATTTCATGCCTTTACTAGAGCATGTAATGTTCAAGGGCAGGACTGTGGTTTATTTATCTTTAGAGTTCCTACTACAGATGTTGGTAAGTGTTAGTATATTGAAAGAAAGAATAGCTCTTAGCAGGAACACCAAGCATGACTATAAAGACCCCAGAAAAGGGTAGTATTCAGAATGGAAGGTAGGTCCACTAAAGCTCCCTACCCAAATGGGTAGGATTTGGAAGCAGGACCTCATTTCCAAAGAGGGGACTAGTAACAGTAAAATAAGGTCCCTGTCCTAAAAACGCCTGGAGAATTGAGCAAGTTCTCAAGACAGCAACTTAGACAAAGGTAACAGTTCAGAACCAGAATTCAATGAGATGAAAACTTGGTCTTAGGAGAAGGTCAGATGTCATCTATTATAAATGAGGCACAAGATGAGATGAGCTAGAATCAAACCTATCTTGATACTCAGCCTCTTAAATACTGGCTTGTAGAAATCCTTACTCTCCTTTGAGACTGAGGCCATGTGCTAAAACCTCTAAGAATCAATGCACTAAGAATCAGAATCTTACAGGGTGGGATTCAGGAAGTGAACTTTCAACAAACCCCCCTTTATTATTTTTAACCAGTGTTCCGCATTTTATTATTTTAGAATCTTAACTCACAGAGAGGTTAAGACACTTACCTAAGCCAGTTGGTGGCAGAAATGGAATTATGATACAGATCTTTTAACTCCTGCTCTGAAACTTTCGGTTTACAGCATTAATGAATTTCTACAGTGAATTTCCAGATTGTTTACTAGGAGGCTTAATTTACTATGTTTAAATGGGAATGAATTTCACAGGGCTTCTGGAATTTTTGCAGCAACTACTATATTTCTGTTGCTACAGTGTCCTTTATTAATTAGGTCTCTTTGATTTGTTATAGCTCTCACTTTTAACTTGTTTGTTTTTGTTTTGTCATTTAGTAGATCTCAGACCAAATTAACTGAACTAATTCATCTATCTTTTCTTAAATGGAGACATCTCCTCACTATGGCAGGCAGATCTGTAATTTCTAGTATAGTTCCTTGATTTGAGGCCAGGATTTCTTGGAAAAGAACTTCCAGTATAAGTGATTCAATTATGTGCCTCCTTTAGATAGATACCTTTCTTTTGGTCAGCTCTTAATAAAGGAACAAGCTCTCCCCATCCATTTTATAGCTTAGCATAATTGTGAATGACCTGAATTATATCCTAGAGCAATCAAATGACTATACTTATGGTACCTGAAGTCCTCGCTGTTTTACTCCATGATAGCTAATTACTAACAAAAAATGATTTGCGGGCTTCCCTGGTGGCGCAGTGGTTGAGAGTCTGCCTGCCAATGCAGGGGACACAGGTTCATGCCCCGGTCCGGGAAGATCCCACATGCCACGGAGCGACTGGGCCCGTGAGCCATGGCCACTGGGCCTGTGCGTCCAGAGCCTGTGCTCCGCAACAGGAGAGGCCACAACAGTGAGAGGCCCGTGTACCACAAAAAAAAAAAAAATAAAAGATTTGCTGCATAAATCATAGTAGTTAATTGAAAATATACTGGAAGCTCATTTACCTTTTGCTTTCTAAAAAAGTGGATAATCATTATAGCTCACGGGTCAGAGGTTGTAGATTTTACATATCCATGATGTATGAATGGATAGGTGGAAAAGGGAAAGTTATACTCTAAATTATTAAGATTGCTGTGCAAAAATGCTTGACTAGGAACATCATAGAGCTATAGAAATAGGACCTTTGCCAACTTATAACTGTTTTTGTATTCAAGGAAAATCAATTGCTCATCAGAATATTTTGTTACATTTAAAAATGTGTCATTTCTGTATTGTAAACATTTTTAGTTTCAAAATTAAGTTTTCAGGTTGCAGTAAAAAATTATTAATTTCAAAACATGTATATTGTCTCTTCTAGTAAGGAATGTGGTTTCTGGTCAAGCAGGTAATATGTGTTTATGTTAAAATTTGGGGCACATTTGTAATTGATGAGCAAATGTTGATTTTCATTGGGTTTTTTTTTCTTTTTGGCCGTGCTGCTCGGCACGCGGGATCTTAGTTCCCCAACCAGGCATCAAACCCGTGCCCCCTGCATTGGAAGTGCAGAGTCTTAACCACTTGACCGCCAGAGAAGTTCTGATTTTCATTGGAATTTTTAAAGAAAATAATATTGATAGGTTGTTTTCTCTGAAATTTTTTCTATTACGTTTCATAAAATTGACCTGCTAAATTGACTTTTTTTTGCTTAGTTGTTCATTTTATGCTGTTCTTTTCTCACCATTAATCTGCCAAATTTTATCACTTTCAAATTTTCCTGTTTGCATTTTTATTAAGCTTAACTCATTTCATCGTATTTCCTGTAGATTTAAAAATAGCCAATTGTATAACTAACACAACATTGTAAAGCAATTACACTCCAATAAAGATATTAAAATTAATTAAAATAAAATAGCCAATTGTATAGTTTCCTATTAAAACAGAATAATACCACCTGTATATAAATATGTACACATATATACATGGACATAAATCACTGAAGACATTTGTGAAATTGGACACAAGTAACCTGTTTTCAACAACATTCAAAGGGACCACTTATTTTTTTTTTCTACTGGTGGGGTATATAGACTAGCCTGCAGTAGATCCCAGCATTTATGTTTTTATTAGTCATTTTCTCAGATATGCATCATATCTCTCTTTTTTTGCTGTACTCATTGAAATAAAAGGTCAGATATTTTCCATTATAAAATTCATCCATGCTAGAGGTTGTGAGTTTTCTATACATTATATTTTCTATATATTATATTTTAGTTTTGATTTATGTTAGAGTTATGTTCATATTTTATAGAGAATATAGTATGCTTTTTTAGAATTTGTCATATATTCATTTTTAAATGCATAAAATATAATTTACCTTGATATTTTAAGTACTTGATGAGATTTTTTGCATAATTCAAATAAAATCTGATATATTGATTTACTCGCTGTAGGAAGCATCAACTATCTTTTTTTTTTTTGCGGTACGCGGGCCTCTCACTCTTGTGGCCTCTCCCGTTGCGGAGCACAGGCTCCGGACGCGCAGGCTCAGTGGCCATGGCTCACGGGCCCAGCCGCTCCGCGGCATGTGGGATCTTCCCGCACCGGGGCACGAACCCGTGTCCCCTGCATCGGCAGGCGGACTCTCAGCCACTGCGCCACCAGGGAAGCCCCAACTATCTTTTCTTAGTGGATTGTTACCTACATGAATATACTTAAAGGACCATTCATTAGAGAATTGAATATGTTCCAGTTTTTTTATAACACATGATTGGTATTAATAGATTATGGAGAGATTATTTAACATCTTCATTTATTTGACCACAATTTCTAAAAAGCTATACTGAGCACCATATCAGTCTTTTTTTTAAAGATATATATATTTTTTTTTTTAAGATATATTTTTGATATATATTGTTTAAGATATATTCTATTTCTTTTTTTAAAATAATTAATTTTTATTTTGGACTGAGTTTAGTATTCGTTGCTGCGTGCGGGCTTTTCTCTAGTTGCGGCGAGCGAGGGCTACTCTTGGTTGCGGTGCGGGGACTTCTCATTGTGGTGGCTTCTCTTGTTGCGGAGCGTGGGCTCTAGGTGCGCAGGCTTAGTAGTTGTGGCTTGCAGGCTCTAGAGAGCAGGCTCAGTAGTTGTGGCGCACGGGCTTAGTTGCTCCGCGGCATGTGGGATCTTCCCGGACCAGGGCTTGAACCCCTGTCCCCTGCATTGGCAGGTGGATTCTTAACCACTGTGCCCCCAGGGAAGTCCAGTTGCTTCTGTTTCTATCATCATCATCTTCAGCTAGATTCCCTACCTTTTAATTAAATAATGCTGTAATGCAACTCACAGTATTTTTAGTGACATTTAATTTCGATGTTTGACTTTAAGAACGTTCCACATGTGACCTTTAGAAACATTTAAAATATTATGAAATAGCCAAAAGCAGACTTTGAGTTTTAAGATGTGCTTGTTAGAGGCATTGTGTGGTGATTCCCACACTGGCTGCATATTATAATCACCTGGCCCCACCCAGATCAATCAAATTAGACCTTGGGGTGTTAGGAAAGCTCCCTAGGTGATTCTAATGAGCAGTTGGCTTGCATTAGGTAATGCTCCGCTCTCAGTCTGAATTCAAATTAGAGGCTCTTGGAAAATTCTTAAAAATACAAGTGGCCAAGCTCTACCCTCAAGATTTTTTATTTCTTTGATCTGAGGTGGAACTCCTGCATTTGTGTGTTATAAAAGCATCCCAGGTGATTCTAATAAAAAGCCTGGACTGAGAACCACTCATCTAATGACAAAGAACTGGATTAGAGTCAGGAAGCTTGCCATTCCAGTTCTAATTCTGTGAATTAAAATAAATCAACTAGCATATTTGAGCTTCCTTTGTAAAATGGAGGTATTACTATCAGCTTGTCTGTGAACAGATATTGTTACAGTTGAATGAGACAGTGTACTCAGGAGTACTTTTCAGTAAAGCCTGTATGAGATGGTAGCAATTAAGGTTTACCATGGAATGGCTTCTGTAAAGCGGTGTGTTCAGTTTGGTACTAAGTCCTGTGTGGTTGTTGGCAGAAAGAAGCTACATCTATCTCAGGGGCAGAAAGAAATTTGGGCTCCTTGGTTATCCCCAGGGTATATCATTCTGATTTTTAAAGTTTGCACTGCATTTTTATTCAGACCAGGCTGCTAGTGGCTCTGGGTGGTAGGGGCCAGGCAGTGGAGAGAAAGATGGAGCTGCACCATCTGGAGATTTTTTAAATTTTGTAAATTCCTGTAATTAGTAATATTCTTCTTATACCCTGACAGAGACATGGTGGGCAACAATGGAGTTGTTTACCTGGTTTCAGTTTTCAGACTCTTTTTCAGTGCTTTCCTCCTGTATCTCTTCTACGTCTACTGTCCCTAGTGTTTAAGCTTCACCAGCATTTACCCATATACTGAGTGAGGACAGAGAAAGAGAAGGGGTCTCCAAAGATGAATACACTCACTAATGGTTTCCCACCATGACACAAACCTCAGGACTTCAGCCATGGAGGGGTAAGAATTAACTATGCAGGACCTTCCCTGGTGTGTTAGTCTAGGTGCAGCCATTCACTGGATTCATCAGCCAAGCAAAATTACATACAGTTTCTTTTTTTTTTTAACGTTAACAGCTGTTACTTTTTTTAAATTTTGTTTATTTATTTTTAGTTTTGGCCGTGTTATGTCTTTGTTTCTGCGCACGGGCTTTCTCTAGTTGCGGCGAGCACGGGCTACTCTTCGTTGCAGTGCGTGGGCTTCTCGTTGCAGTGGCTTCTCTTGTTGCGGAGCACAGGCTCTAGGCGTGTGGGCTTCAGTAGTTGTGGCACGTGGGCTGAGTAGATGTGGCTCACGGGCTCTAGAGCGCAGGCTCAGTAGTTGTGGTGCACGGGCTTAGTTGCTCTGCGGCATGTGGGATCTTCCCGGACCAGGGCTCGAACCCGTGTCCCCTGCATTGGCAGGTGGCTTCTTAACCACTGTGCCACCAGGGAAGCCCCTACATACAATTTCTTGAGGTTTTTAAATCCTCTCAACTGTATATTTGACTGAAAATTCTTGAGTTTTGTTTTTTGGTATGATTCTGCTTTGAGAGCACTTAAAATATCAGTTCCTTTTTATCTCTGAAGACCGTGATTAATGTGTAATTGGGTTTTTTTTCCTGATGCACTATAACCTAGTTTTCAGATTTGGAAAGAAGTAATGAACCTTCTGGGACAGAAAAAGATGAAAGATAACATGTATGTATTTTAGTGTTACTTTCCAGGAGCTCAATTTTTATATTTAAAAAGGAACTGAGCATAACATGTTTATCTTTCCAAATAACCTGAAAAGAAGGCTCAACAACCAAAAACAAAAAAAAGTATGTAGTTAATATCAAGAAATTGTGGAAACAAATTAGTCTGAAGAACATTTCATGAATTTTAATTCTCATTCAAGGTTTTTTTCCTTGATCCTAACAACCCTATTCATTTCATCAATTCATTCAACTAATTCTGAGCACCTACTCTGTTCCAGGTAGTGTCCCAAGGGATGGAAATATACCAGTAAAGACACAGGCAGGGTTCTGCCCTCATGTAACTTACAGGGAGATAGAGACCGGTAAATGAGTAGTTACACAGCAGTAGAATGAGTGCTGTGATATGGAGAACATAGGTGCTTTTAAAGATCACTACTGAGGAGTACCTAACCCAGCAATGAAAAGCCAAAAAGCCTCCCAGAGGAATTAGTGTCTAATCCCCGACCTAGACAAGGGGAACAGTAACTAAGAGAAGAGGGAAGAATGTTCCAGGTAGAGAAAAACACCATACAGTAAGGTCCAGAGGTTCAGGGCATGGTCTAATATGGGGGAATTCCTTGAGAAGAACCTATTTTTCATTTCCCCATAGCTATGAGATGACTAAGGAGGGTGGGATTTGGGGGGAGTGGGTACCACCAGTGAAATCCCTACAAGCAGCAGCGGGGAGAGTGCCGTTCCCTCTTGACATCGTGCATGATGGTACATGACACGGTAGCAGCCTACTGAGAGAGTTATCAAGGAAGACCTTATAGTTTACCGGTAGGTCTAAATCTTCCAGTTGGGATTCCCTGGATTAGCACCGTAAAGGAAAAAAACCTGCTTTTCCCTCCTGCTGTAGGGGAAAATCTCAGTTCAGTGTTATCTCCTGTGTTTCTTCTCTGTGTGTCTCCTTTGCTCTCATACTCCTGGCACACTCACACAGAACACTTCACTTCTGACGCTTTTAGTCTCCAAATGTGTGGATGTTTTTCCCCACACCAAGCAGTTCTCTGCAACACCAGCTGGGTGCCCTACAATTTAACTCAATTCCAACACTATCTACCTGGATATAGTGTCAGATCCCACAGGTTAAAGGCTCAGTCCCACAGCACCGTGCTCCCACCCTACTTCAGATGCCAGTTGCAAGTAATAGGTCCCCAGGTTACCCACAATTCTGTCCATTTTGGCTACAAATCAGAGGTTCTCATGACCCCTTCCCCAAGTTCAGTTAATTAGCTAGAGGGGCTCATAGAGCTCAGGGAAACATTTACTTACCTTTCCCAGTTTATTAAAGGATATGATAAAGGATACAGATGAATAGCCAGATGAAGAGATACATAAGACAAGGTCTGGGAGTGTCCCAAGCACAGGAGCTTTTGTCCCCGCGGAGTTTGGGGTACATTACTCTCCCCGTGTGGATGTGTTCGCCAACCTAGGAGCTCTCCAAATCCCATACTATTGGGATTTTTATGGAGGCTGCATAACACAGGCTTGGTTGATCATTAACTTCATTTTCAACCCTTCTCCCTTCTCAAGAGAGCGTGGGCCAGGTCCGGAAATTCCAAGCTTCTAATCATGGCTTGATCTTTCAGAGACCAGCCCTCATCCAGGAGCCATCCAGGAATCCACCCACAGTTCTTGCTTCACTAGAACAAAAGACACTCCTGTCACCCAGGAAATTACAAAGCTTCCGAGAGCTCTGTGTCAGGAACTAGTGTCAAAGACGAAATATTCGAACAGAGATGCTCCGAGTGTTCTTATCACTTTGGAAATTACAAGGGTTTCTGGAGCTCTGTGCCAACAACCCGGGCAGAGGCCAATATGTATTTTCTATTGTCTCACAAGCATGTATTTAATGCCGCTCAAGTTGATATATTAATATATACCTTGTAATGACAAATTGATACACTCTCATGTATCTCTTAGCTAATGGTCTTCTAGAGCCATGTTTAGTCTGAAGAGGCAGTATTAAAATATCTACATTGTTAATTCAGCTAACCTTTAAAATAATCTTATCCTGACTTTAAATTAACAGCTTCAAATTTGAGGAAAATGTATAGTGTACCATGGTCATTTCAAACACTATCTCTGGAGACAGACTGCCTGTCTTGAATCCCAGCTTCAAACATTTGTGTGTGATCTTGGGTGAATTAATGAACCTTCAGCAACTTGTTTCAGCTTCCACATCTCTCATACATCTACAACTCTCTCATCTCTCATTTTTTTATTTTAAAAGAAAGGCGGGGGTGTAGGTACAAGAACTCTAACAGAGTTCCTATACCTTCTGGCTTCTGGGTGAGTTGGGTCAAGGGAAACTCTAGCAGGAGATTGGAGGAAGGAGAGAATCAAGATCAGCTGGTAGTTAGGAATTGGTGAGAGTACTTTGTGCTTATGAAGGGAATCAAAAACACCCCTGCAGGGGCTTCCCTGGTGGCGCAGTGGTTGAGAGTCCGCCTGCCGATGCAGGGGACACGGGTTCGTGCCCCGGTCTGGGAGGATCCCACATGCCGCAGAGCGGCTGGGCCCGTGAGCCATGGCCGCTGAGCCTGCGCGTCCGGAGCCTGTGCTCCGCAATGGGAGAGGCCACAACAGTGAGAGGCCCGCGTTCTGCAAAAAAAAAAAAACAAACCCCAAAAAACAAAAAAAAACACCCCTGCAACCTGGGATCACTGACTGATAACTGTAGCTAGAAGACAGCATAATCCAAGGCACATCATGACTTGAGGGGATTTGAGGAGAGCAGAAAGGTGATTGCCAGTGTTCATTGCCAGTAGGACATCTTTATAGGAACTACAAAGTGCTTTCCAGGTTGCACCTCTCCTTTTTACCCAGGGGTGATATGTTGTCTGTTTACATTTTTATCTCCTATCCTAGTCTGGACGTCCCTTGGTAGAGGGATGATTTACCCATCCTTGTAAACGTACAAGTGCTTGTATATGCTAAGCAGTTCTCAGAATGCCTGGTACACAGATTTCATGAATACTTGTCAAAAGCTATAATTTAATTTTTTTCTCTTATTTTATATGCCTTGCTTCTGAAAGGTTTATTTAATTCAGATGACACTAACCTCTAAGAATTCTTCCCAGAGTCACTCATAATTGAGGACTCAGACTTTATAGATATACCTGTTTTCAGTACTTCACTCAAAAAACAAACCCAAGTCAAGCAAAGATAATCACCCACAACCAGACAGATGCATTCATGTTACATTCACTTTTCATCCCTCTCCATTCTTGAACTCTTCTTCACCACTCTGCTTATGAAAAATTAACAAATGATTCTATAACAAAAATGGACAATATATAATACAACTGGGGGAAAGGAAGGGTGGGAATCATCCAAGTTTTGTTAGATTTTATAATATATTAGTGAATTAGTAGTAGACATAAGGGAGGACTTATCCCTGAGGGTTTTGAAACATTAGGACTTACAGTGAATTTGTATTCAAGGCTGCTGTGAAAGTCCCTGAAATCTTTTTTTTAAAAGCTCCTTCTTGGTTTTCAGTGCTACAATCCTGACCTCTAGTGGAAATCCAGAAACAAACCAAAAGCCGAAACATCACATCATTTTACTTATTACTCCATCAAAGTCCATCATTTAGTCATCCTAAAAAACTGAACTTGTAAAGTGCTTACAATACGAGAAACACAGAATAAAGTAAAATACATTTTGGCTGACATTTACAGCATTCTTGTTATAGGAACTATATTTAAGAGCAGCCAGTATTTACTTCTTTATATTTGCATGGTAATTATCTGTCACTCTCTTTTTTCTGTGGAAAAAAAATGCATTACTTTATAGATCACAGAAGTAAGAAATTTAACAAAGAGAAGCTGAAGGGTTTCTTCTCAGGTTACCTGATGTGCATAACAAACTACATCAAACCTGAGTGGCTTTAAAACAATGATCTTAGAGCAAGACATAGTGATATTATGTAGCCTCCTGATGTGATGCGCTGACACAATATTGCTTCTGTGGTATATGTGCCAAGAATACATAATCTAAGTTTAATCATAAGGAAACATCAGAAAAATCAAATTGAGGGACATTCTACAAAATAACTGGCCAGTACTCTTTAAAAAAGTGTCAAGTTTGTGGAAGACAAAGACTGAATACCGTCCCAGATGAAAGACTAAGGAGACATGACAACTATTGGATCCTGGACCAGAAAAAAGACATTCGTGGGACATTTGACAAAATTTGAATATTATTTTCTTGGTTTTGATAGTTATACTGTGGTTATGTAAGATGTTAACATCTGATAAAGCCAGGTGAAGGGTATGCAGAAACTCTTGGTCCTATTTTTGCAAATTTTTTCTAAACCTGAAATTATCTCAAAATGAAAGGCGTTTAAAAATTTTAAATAGCCATTTATTTTGTTGACAATTTCATAAGTCAGGAATTTGAGAAGAATTTAGCTAATGTGCTTCATCTCTGATCTACATGGCATCTGCTGGGGCACCTGAGGCTGGAGGATTCACTTTCAAGATGACATCTTCACACACATATCTGGCATCTGGGTGATCCTTGCCTCTCCTTCTGTGCATGGCATCTTGTCCTGCAGGTCCCTTCTTCTTTTTTTGGCCTCTTAGAGCATGGGAGTCTAAGTGTAATTGCACTTCTTACATAGTGGTTGGCTTCCAAGAGCAAGCGCTCCATGAGATAGGACGTGGAAGCTGTCAGTCTCTTATGAGACCTGGGCCCAGAGTACTGGCATAGCTTCACTTCTACCATATTCTGTTGGTCAGAGCAGTAGCACAGTCTTCCCAGATTCAAGAGGAGAGGATCAAGACCCCACCTCTAAATGGGAGAAGTGTCCAAGAATTATGACTGTCTTTAATTCATAACAGATATCTCACCAAAATCTGCCTGACTTTGCAGTAGAGGTGGAATCAGTGAAAGAAGGCATGGTTTTGTTTTTTGGGGGGTCAGACATACATAAATTCTAGTCTTGTCTTTACCATTTACTAACAGTGTGATGTCTCCTAACCTCAGTTTCCTCATTTCTAAAATGGTGGCAGTAACACATACGCCATAGAGTTACTGAGAGAATTAGTGAAAAAATATACATAGAAAATGTAAGATGTGGCAGACAATAAATATGTGAACCTAATAATAATCACTAGCATTTACTGAATACTTAGCAAGTGCTCGATTCATTTGATACGCTTTTTATATGCTGTCTCATTTATTCATTGCCCCTTCCTCGGGTGACGTGTCCCATTGTTGGATGGGCCAGAAAGGGCAGCACCTATTTCCTCTAGCTTTAGTTGTATTTGCCTGAGAGCCTGCTCCATTTACCTGGTTTGATAATTATTCACTGCCTTGTTGTTTGGATTTCCATTTCCACATAGTACTTATTTCCCTTTTATTTTGATCCCTAAGGACCCAGGTGCTGAAGCACTTCTGGCACTTTTTGACACTACCTTTTCAGCATTTGTTCTCAGTGCTGTCAGTGCAGTTTTTGACAGCTTCTCACGCAATCTGTCAGCCCCCTGTGAGCCCACGATTGCCTGCTCATCAGAGCCAGAATGTTCAGTGTCTTTGTTTCAGTGAGTGCTCTGCTGTCAGCCTTCCTTTATGCAAGATTGTGGGTGCTCAGTTGTTGGCCTACCCAGGAACACGATGATCTGCACTTTGGAGCAATTATTTAATTTGGGGCAATTACTTGTAGGTGTTCTTCAAAGTGAAGGTTTTGCCAGGCTGTGACTGAATTTTGAAACAGCAGCTTCCCAATCAGTTAAGGAACTACTCCTTCACACACACAAGGCTGATCTCAGTCTGTTGTCACTGGAGGAAGGTGGTGACCCTTTCTTTTCACGGCAAGCTGAGTTTCTATTGCTTCACATCCTGCAGGCAGTCAGCTAATTTTTGTCTGTTTTCAATATGGAGACAAATAATAAAATTTGGTTTTGGTAGAAGTCACCTATTTGTTATCTTTCTCCTCCCTGCTCTCAAAATGCACTTGCCTTTAAATGGGAAGAATCACTTTAATCCTTTAGGAATTAGAGGCCGCATTAAATAATACCCAACTAAGTGATTCATTCATTCATTCATTCATTCATTTATTCCTTGAGCCATCTTCTCTAACTTAGCGGTTAAGAATATGAGTTCTAGAGTTATACTGTGTAAGTTTAAATCCATTTAATAGCTGTGTGACCTTGGGAAATTTAATTTGACTTCTCTAAATCTTAATTTTCTTGTGGGTAAAATGGAATTTCAGGTTGTCGTGGGATTAAGTAAGGACATATTTTTGGTGTAATTAATTTAGATCTTGGCACATAGAAAATATTCAGTGGATGTTGACTCATTTATTATCTTGCACTTGGAGTTAGACTTTGCACTATAAATAAGTAGCCGTAACAATGTATTTACTTGTTGTTTTTACTCTTAATAATTCTGCAAATGCTTTAACCCTTTCAATCCTATTAGGAACACTTATTTACCCCTCAGTAACAATCAAATTGCTACAAATTACATATTCCTGAAGGGGGAAGCATCTTGAAAATATATAACAATTTTTTTCTTTTAAAAATATATCTCAGCTCAATTAGGCAAAAGTTGGACCATGTAAAAGTAGGTGGACAATAAAATAATGGGGGATTTAGTTCATATGGTGGCTTGGGAGAGTGAAAGGTGGTTCGCTTTTAATTTACTTCATTGTTGGCTAGCAGGCTGAGGACCAAAGCTTGCACTGACATTGTCATCTTAAAAACAACCTATTGGAACTTCCCTGGTGGCACAGTGGTTAAGAATCCGCCTGCCAGTGCAGGGGACAGGGGTTCGAGCCCTGGTCTGGGAAGATCCCACATGCTGTGGAGCAGCTAAGCCCGTGCGCCACAGCTACTGAACCTGTACTCTAGAGCCTGCGAGCCACAACCAGTGAGCCTGCGGGCTGCAGCTACTGAAGCCCATGCGCCTAGAGCCCCTGCTCTGCAACAAGGGAAGCCACCGCAATGAGAAGCCTGTGCACCGCAACAAAGAGTAGCCCCAGCTCGCTGCAACTAGAGAAAGCCCACGCGTAGCAACGAAGACCCAATGCAGCCATAAATAAATATATAAATAAATAAGTAAATTTATTTAAAAAAAAAAAAAAAAAGCAACCTATTTGTAGTGCCCAAATGTTGGCCTGAGGAAGGTTACTGTAATTTAGTGATACCTCTCATTGTATCCCTAAATGGGAATAAGTCTTATTTAAAAGAGAAAAATAGATATTTTAAAATATCTGACTAAAGTTGCCTTTTTTATTCTCTTCTTAGGAAATCAGGATACATTTTGTAGTGAAGTAAAGCACTGGGTAGAATAGCAAGTTTTTCCTGATTTCCAACAACTTAAGAGGTCTAAAAATACCTTCGTTTGCACAGTCTGGCCACACTATTCTACTTCAGTTGAAGGCTTATGAAGTCTTTACTTTTCTTCATTTTTGTGGATAATATCTAGGGTTTCATGTAAGCAGGTGCAATAATACTTTATTATTATGAACTTATTTAAAGAGTTTACATATATAAAATTTTCTGATAACTGAAAGTTACCTCTTTAGCTTCCCAAACTTAAAGAAAATCTACTTTTTATTTAAAACACAGACTATGATCCCTTAAGCACGATGTTTCAAATATAATGTAAGCGTTCGTTAACATTGCTGAGATTATCACAGTGAACTAATGTTAACTATTGAAGGGCTATTGGCTCCACTAAATGAGCCCGGACAGCTACACATTTTTTTTAAAGTTTATCTTCTGTTTCTATCAGACCTAATATTTTGATTCTGGCAACTGTCTCAACAGGCTCTGTCCCTAACCCTATCTACCACATACTTTGGCTTTTACTTTGCTACTTCTGATATCTGTAAA
Organism: Monodon monoceros; assembly: GCF_005190385.1. Lineage (NCBI taxonomy): Eukaryota > Metazoa > Chordata > Mammalia > Artiodactyla > Monodontidae > Monodon > Monodon monoceros. Next base: position 53,276,394 of record NW_021703774.1, on the reverse strand, counting down.
CTATAAAATCGTATTACCAAACTAATTCTAAGTGTAAATGAAATTAAAATTGAATAAATTTTTTTCCTGGTATTAGTGAGAGCTATTTTGGCTGTCTAAAGATTTTTTTTTTTCTCCAAGTTCTTGTTTGTGTTTTCCATAGCTCAGTTGTCCAATAGTTTGACTTTGAGATCATTGAAAAACAAGGTTTCTTACTGTCATTTGATGGTGATTCTACAAATTGGTCTTGTTAGGTCCATATGGAAAAGAATAAATCCCAGAAAATTTGGGGATAGCTAGTATAGTTCATTCATTTGGTCATCATATAAGCCCTTATTAAGTACATTACGCCAACACTGTGTGGTGAAAATGCCCTTAAACTACACATTAGGAGGCTTGGCAAATGATCCTAGCCTGCTACTACTAAATGCATATATAACCTTAGGCTAGTCAAGTTCATATGCTGAAAAATGGGAATCATAATACAGGTTGTTATGTGGATCACTGAGATTTCACTCTTCCTGTGAAAGCAAGCAGGCAGGGGAAATTTCTGGCAGGGAGGTCGAGAACATAGCAGAGTTGGTTGTACATGGAGTGGAATACCCTGCAGGGGTTTGGGAAGGAGAGGGAAGAGTAGGAGACTGGTTTAGGAGAAAGGACCAGAGCATTTTTTTTTTTTTGCAGTACGCAGGCCTCTCACTGCTGTGGCCTCTCCCCTTGTGGAGCACAGGCTCTGGACGCGCAGGCTCAGCGGCCATGGCTCACGGGCCCAGGCGCTCCGTGGCATGTGGGATCTTCCCAGACCAGGGCACGAACCCATGTCCCCTGCATTGGCAGGCGGACTCACAACCACTGCACCACCAGGAAAGCCCCAGGACCAGAGCATTTTGAGGATTAGAGAACAAGAGACAAGAGATGTTTACATTGCCAGCAGTGACTAGAAAAACAAGAGCCAGAGACACTGTGGATTTAGTCCTGATGGAGGCTTGATCAGCACTCAGGTTGTGAGGATTCACTATGCCTAGCCGCTGTGACGTGGGGCTGGAGGATGTGTGTAGCAGGGCCTACAAGTGGGCAGCAGCTAGCGGGTGAGGACCCAAATTTAGATGAGGAAAGCAAATTCTGCTTAATTGTAACCCATGTTCTTTTGATTGTGATCGTGGTCTCCTTTTTTTCTCTAATTGTGATCAAAGCCAGTGTAGAATCCTTGCTTGGAGTGGTGATGCACTCTGTCAATTTGATTTTGTCTCCTGGCCTGATTATACTTCCTGCTGCTTTCTGATTCTTAAAGGATTAACTGAGTACACCCAAAACCTTCAACCAAAGATTTTGTGTTTATCATTCATCCCTTCTTACTATTATGTCATATGTTTGGTAGTTGAATATGAAAGATTAGCATATTATAACAGGAATGCACTCTAATTGTGAAACTGAGCAGGACCCTCTGGGGCTCCTGGGCACAGAAACCTTTCTGCGTCCCATGTTCCTTATTTGCAGGGAACAGACTCCAGCCTCCGTGACCTTCCTGAGTCCCCAAAGGCAGATTCCAACAGTTGCTAATCAGAGAAGGGAGAGGATTCAGAGACAAGGGAGGAGCACCAGAGAAGGCCACCTGAGGCCAGATTAAAGAAACCAGAGAAGCCCATCAAGAGATTACCTGAGACCAGATTAAAGGAGTGTAGGCCTTTCACACACCGTAATCTTATCAGCAACCCCACCCTTGAACTGTTGCTGTAAAACTCACCAAATCCTCCCAGTTGGGACACACCATTTTTCAGGACAGGAGCCGGCTGCGTCCCCCTTTGCCTGGCAAAGCAAAAAAACTATTGTTTTCTACTTCACCGAAAACTCTGTCTCCGAGATTCAATTTGGCACTGGTGCACAGAAGCCGAGTTTTCGGCATCAATTACCTAGTCCTAATTCTTGCTTCTGATTTTGGAGACAGTAAAAGGATGGTTTATTAAAGGTTCTTTGCATAACACATCTGGTACAGCTCTGTATCCAGAAGGTAGGTAGATTATATTTGTGACCAAGCTGAAGAGGGCACATCAAATAGACCCTGGACTTATGGGAGATGTCAGCTCAAATTTGAAAGGTCTTTCTTCTCATGTATGATGACTTGCATGACAAGGAAACTGCGTATTCTGTGGCAACTTTGTTTCTGACTCTGTCATCTTGAGCATTTAAGATTCCTGTCTCTTGACTTTAATATCTCAACATTTCTTCAGAGTCATTGGGCTGAACTCAGAGTCAAAATTCAGCCCCAGTATGGCTTCTTAACAAACTATTTAATTTCTTTATTCATGAAGAAATATTGCTCTGGTTTTCAGGAAAAAAGGGACAAGGGAGTCTAGCAAATAGCCCCTAATTACCACCTCTAGCTGTACACATACTACTTGAAAGCAAGCACTAAAACAAACAACGCAATAAGAACAGTAGGGGAAATCTAGTGTGATGCTTACAATCTGTCCCAGTTATCAGCAACACTATTTTTCTTTGTTTTGTTTTGTTCGCCACTGGCAGTTTAACCACATCACACAGATAAGACTTAACAAATTTCAATTAATCATTTTAGACTTCGGTGTCACTGCCATTTTGATCAAGGAACTTGACTTTTGCAAGCCCTGAGCCAATTTGTTGTAAAAGCAATAAATTTATGTGAGCATTAATTAGATAGCACCTAAAATTTATAATAAGCCTCTCATAGAAGAAAAAATACCTTTAGAAATCTCATGTTTAATTATTATTATATGTGAAAATGAAAACAGATTTTATTAATGATATACAGAAGTCTTGGGAAAATACTTAATAAAATAGTGATAGATGTGACAGTATTGATTTTGACTCTCTTTTTCTATTTCAGGGTTTGAACATAATCTTTCATGTAGCCTTGGCTCTCCTAAAGGTAAGTCTGTTTTTATGTTTAAGTTACCAAACTGTCTTACCTCTCTGCCCTTGGAACTGGGCATCATTCAATTTACAGCCTTTGCCTCATTCTAGATTCTTGAAAAAAAGAAAAAAAAACGACTTCTCTGAGGAACTCTGATCCTCTCTCCTTCCCCCATCCTTTTTTGTTGTTGTTTATTTCAAGTTTGGTTTTCTTATAATCCATTTAATCTTGCTATCACAGCACTTTTTCAAGTAAGGTAAAAATATTTCCATTCATTCAAGTTGTATGATATGAGAAAAAAACCTGTTTTCTGTCAAAATAATGCCAGCTTTCTTCTTAAAATACTTATCATAATAACATCCCTAAAGGTGCCTAAACATATAATTGAATTATTAGAATGCTTCTGTAATACACTGACTAAAAAAGAAACTGCTACATTTCAATTTGCAGTTCTTTCTCTGATAGCTAGAAATTTATAAGACATGTTAGAATTCAATTATAATTACCTTGTTGGATTTTATATCAACATATCAGTGCAGCTTTAAAAGTGTGGAAACAGCAAGACATTTGCTGCAGAGTTGATGAAAATAACCTGGTTGGTTTTTGTCCTTCAGTTAAAGATGAAGTTCTGTTATTGAAGGTGATAATTGCCTTGCTTATAAAAAGATGCAAGCTCACCCTTTTCCCAGTAAAATGTAATGGTTAAAACTGCAGACACCGGACTCAGACAGATTTGGTTCTAATATCAGCTCTAGTGTATGACTTTGGGCAAATTACTCAGACCCTGAATTTTGAGATAATAATGAAAACTAATTTATAGGATTGCTAGATGATATGATACATAAAATTCTCTTAACATAATGTCTGGAAAATTGTATCGCCTAATAAATGGTAGCTGTCATTACTGTGATTACTATTATATTGACGAAGTAATTCAGAATTTGTTACTAGATTCCCTATAATTCTTCCAGATTTCCCAAAAGATAATAATCTGAATCTTCAGAGAAGCTCCTGATATTTTAGGAGAGGTTCCATACTTAACCATTAAATACCTTGATTCAAAACAAAGGCATCACATAATATAGGCCCTATGCAACTCAAGATGTGGGCTGCTGCGCCTCATCTCTTATTCTGTTAAGCATTTGTTTTTTATGAAGTTCATAAACTGTACTTCAAACTTTTCATTAAATCATTTTGAGTTTAGATATGAACAGTTCATATGACAAAGTTACTTTAGAAGTTAAGGAAAATATTTTAAATATTTTCAATAAAGTAACAAGCGTCTTTGCATATATCTTTCAATGAAATCATGGATCTCCACCTCATTTTTTTTTCTTGTCATTAAAACAAATCAAATCCAAAAGATGCTTTCTGCAGAGGGCTGGAATAAGACTTTTAGACTGCCTAAGCAGTGAAAGTATTACATAATTAAGACTAAAAACAATATTAAACCATAAAGTGAGTATAAGGAAGTCCAACAAGGTTTTGATTTTTCCTATCATGTCTAATTTTTTGTTTCAGATACTACATCTTTCCCAAGATGCCTTTTCTCATTTTTAATGACCTTCCTTTACTAGTGCTCTTAGCCCTTGCTTAGTCTGTCTTTTGCGAGTAACCTAGGACTTTGTCTCTGGATATCAGACCTGTACTCCATGTCAGCCTAATAATTTATTCATCTGGTAAATTATCCCCCTGGCTGACAGGTTTTGGGTGCTTGATTGTATTGTTTTCATTTATTTATGGCCATGTTAACCCAGACATGGCCTGTGCAGGGGACATTCTCTGGCCACTGAGCAGAAAGGCTTTTGTATCTTCTCTAGCAATGCATGGATACTCATCTAATATCATCTTGGAGAATGTCTAGTTAGAGAAAATAAAAAGGAGAGCTTTCCCATTACTATAGGTTTATATTTATCTCTCTTCCTTGTTTGAATCCTGGAGCTGACCTCCCATAGAGACAGTACATATATAGGCTGCACTGAAGTGTACTTAATTGATCTGATTGCCCCACCTAGAAAAAGAACAAATACATTTGACAGTGACTAACTTTTAGCTTCTAATCTATCAGATAAAAGAATATAAACTTGTTTATATCAGAATAACACAATTAGGGGTAGTTCAAAATGCTTATGAACCCAGCCTAACTAATTTTCAGTATAGCTGCAGAGGGACTTTAGATTTCTCTGTATTTCTTGTGATGAGGGGAATCAGAAAGGGAAATAACATTACTTGAGCACTTACTGTGTGCTAAATGTTAACGTAGGTTATCTCATTAGCACACATCAAATGTGTTATTTGTAGGAGAATCATGAGCTGTGTTAGAGAAGATGATCTAATTCTCTCCCTCAGTTGATTATTGAGGAAGCCAAGGCCCCAGATGGCCTAAAATCTTTTGGCTTAGAAAAGGCAAAGCTGAATTTATAATTTTAAACAGCATAAACATAGGTAAATGTCTCTGTTGCTCAGTATGGTTTATAGACACCTACTTTCTGAATGGGAGCTACTTCCTTTTGGGTTAGAAACAGTCTACCAGGCAGCTGGAAAGCTATTGAGCTAAAAGAATGATTTGCTCTAGTAGGTAGCATCATTAAATCATTTAGGATGTTGGCAGTGTCCACTAGGTAGGTTGGATATATTCCTAAAAATCTAATTCACTTATTATATGAAACATTCAGTAGTCATAGCATAGTACATTATAATAGATTGGAGATGATCAGTCAGAATTAATCTTAGCCACTTCATGTTGGCAGAGAAAATTTCCAATCAGAATAGGCTCTTTGCTTTCCAACAATGATTAAGAAGTAAATGACAGAATGTTTTTCTCTCCCCCACCCCCAAGCTCATTTTGTGTCTTACATGTGCTGGGATTGACATACACACACTACTATATATAAAATAGATAACTAATAAAGACCTACCGTATAGCACAGGGAACTCTACTCAATATTCTATAATAACCTGTAAGGGAAAGGAATCTAAAAAAAAAGAGTAGATATATGTATATGTACAACTGATTCACTTTGCTGTACACCTGAAACTAACGCAACATTGTAAATCAGCTATACTCCAGTAGAAAAAAAGAAAAGTCCATTCATAACCCTACCCCAGAGGTAACCATAATAAAAATTGGGTATAAAATCTTTCTCCCATGCTTTAGTCTATTGAATATGTAAGCATGTATTACCTACCTACATATACACATAAATGTATGTATAAACAAATATGTTTTAATATGGCTTTGAGGGTTATAGATAAGAAGATGGGGAGGTAGTGGGTAAATCTAGAAGAACAATGTGAAAGGATGAACATATTTATTTTCTTTAAAAAAATGCTGTTGAACAAGACTGTTTTTCATTTAATAATATATTATGCATATCTTTCCTTGTCACTACACACATGTAGTGGTTAAAAGCATGGATGCTGGAGCCAGACTGGTTGAGTTTAAATCCCATCTCACACAATTTATCTGGTGATCTTAGGTAAATTACAGTTTCTCCATCTTTAAAATGGGGAGGTTAGTAATAGCTATCCCATAAGATTGTTGTTCAGGTTTAATGAGTTAATATACAGTTGGTGCCTGTAACTTAGTAAGCACTACAGTGCACCCAGGTGCTGTTATTACACATAGAACTTGCTTAGCCTTTTAAATGGCTGCTTATTTTTCTGATGTATCATAATTTATTTAACCATTTTATATTTAATTTTTATGGACATTAAAGTTGTTTCCAGAGTTTCCCGTTAAACAAAACTGTAACAAACATCCTTAAACGTCTATCTTTGCATATTTATCTAATAATATCTTTAGGATAAATTCCTAGGAATGTAATTGCTAGGTCAAACTATAATCACATTTTAATTTTCGATGCATATTGCAAAATTGCTTTCTGTTAGCAACCATACTCTTGAAAAAACAAAATTTCTAAATATGCACTTTTATGGACCCTGAAAGCAAGTTTTAAAACAAAGCAGCTTAAAAAGTAATTATTAATAATAATTTGTTTCGTTGTAAACAAATGAAACTCCTCAGACAGTTTTGAAGACTCCAATGTTATGTTCTTTTGTTTAGAAACATCTAGTTTTTTTAAGGAAGTCAGCTGATCCTGGCTAAATTTTAGAAGAATGAGCCTTAGCTTGGAGCGGCTTTATGTATTACGTGAAACTTCTTAAGTATATATCTCTGATGTTTTTGGCTTTTCAACCCTCTCCGCTATAGTGTGTTTCCTTATCATTCTGTTGAAGCGTTTTTGGTCGTCACTAATGAAATCTAGTAGACATCTTTCTATTTTTATCTAACTTGACCTCTCACCAGTTATCAAAGCAGCATGACATAGCACTTCCTTTTATCCTCCTCCCCCTCTTCCTCCTGAGGTCAAATCCCATCTCTGACAGTTTATCCAGTGATCTTAGGGAACTTAACAGTTTACCCATCTTTAAAATGGGGATATTAGTAATACCTATCACATAGGATTGTTGTTAGAGTTTAATGAGTTAATATATGATTGGTGCCTGTAACTTAGTAAGTACTACAGTGCATGCAGGTGCTACTATTACGCGTAGAGCTTCTCCTCTTCCTCCTCCTCCTCCTTTCCCTCTCCCTCCCCTCCCCCTCCCTCTTCTTCTCCTTCTCTCCTTTTTACATTCTCCTTTGGCTTCTTATTTTTTTATCTCCCTCTCTGCTTCTTCTCATTTTCCTTTACTCACTCCTTTTTTTGTCCCTAGTCATCAATTTGGCATTCCATTGACCTTCAGCCTTTATTCTGTTAATGTTACACATCACGTTGATTGATTTGCAGGTGTTAAACCACCCTTGCATCCTTGGGATAAATCCTACTTGATCATGGTGTATTTTTTTTAATGTACTGTTGAATTTGGTTTGCTAATATTTATTTATTTAGTTAGTTGCACTGGGTCTTAGTTGCAGCAGGCAGGCTCCTTAGTTGTGCCTCGTGAGCTCCTTAGTTGTGGCACGTGGGCTCCTTTTAGTTGCAGCAGGTAGAGTCCTTAGTTGCAGCTCTAGGGCTCCTTAGTTGCGGCTCACCTGCTCCTTAGTTGTGGCAGGAGGGCTTCTTAGTTGCAGCTCACAGGCTCCTTAGTTGCGGCATGTGAACTCTTAGTTGCAGCATGCATGTGGGATCTAGTTCCCTGACCAGGGATCGAACCCGGGCCCCCTGCATTGGGAGCACGGAATCTTATCCACTGTGCTACCAGGGAAGTCCCTGCTAATATATTTTGCTGAGGATTTTTGTATCCATGTTCATCAGCGTTATTAGCCTGAAATTTTCCTTTTTATAGTGTCTTTGTCTGGTTTGGTATTAGGGAAATGCTGGCATCATAAAGTGAGTTTGAAAGAGTTCCTTCCTCTTCAGTTTTTTGGAATAATTTGAGGAAAATAGGTATCAACTCTTCTTTAAATATTTGGTAGAATTCACCTGTGAAACCCTCTGGATGTGGACTTTTTTTTGTTGAGGGTTATTTGATTATGGGTTCAATTTCATTACTAGTAATCAGTCTGTTCAGATTTTCTGTTTCTTCATGATTCAGTCTTGGAAGATGGTATGTTTTTAGGAATTTATCCATTTCTTGTAGGTTGTCTAATTTGTTGGCATATAATTATTCATAGTATTCTCTTACGATCCTTTGTACTTTGTACTTCTGTACTTCTTTGTACAGAGCTTTGTACTTCTGTGATATTGGTAGTAATTTTTCCTCTTTCATTTCTGATTTTATTTATTTGGGCCCTCCTTCTTTTTTCTTGATGAGTGTGGCTGAAGGTTTATTGATTTTGTTTATCTTTCTAAAGAACCAGCTTTTAGTTTTATTGATCTTTTTTTTGGTCTCTATTTATTTCTCTTCTGGTTTTTATTATTTCCTTCCTTCTACTAACTTTTGGCTGTGTTTGTTCTTCTTTTTCTATTTCCTTTAAATGTAAAGTTAGGCTTTTTCAGTTAAGACTTTTCTTGTTTCTTGAAGTACACCTGTATTGCTGTGAACTTCCCTCTTAGAACTGCTTTTGCTGCATCTGAAAGATTTTAGAACATCATGTTTCCATTTCTGTTTGTCTCAAGGTTTTTAAAAATTTCCTCTTTGATTTCTCTATTGACCCATTGGTTGTTTAATAGCATGTTGTTTGGTCTGCATGTGTTTGTGTCTTTTCCAGTTTTCTTTTTTTTTTTTAAAGAAGATGTTGGGGGTAGGAGTTTATTAATTAATTAATTTATTTTTGCTATGTTGCATCTTCATTTCTGTGCCAGGGCTTTCTCTAGTTGTGGCAAGCGGGGGCCACTCTTCATCGCGGTGCGCAGGCCTCTCACTATGGTGGCCTCTCTTGTTGCGGAGCACAGGCTCCAGATGTGCAGGCTCAGTAGTTGTGGCTCACGGGCCTAGTTGCTCCGCAGCATGTGGGATCCTCCCAGACCAGGGCTCGAACCTATGTCCCCTGCATTAGCAGGCAGATTCTCAACCACTGCGCCACCAAGGAAGCCCCCAGTTTTCTTATAATTAATTTCTGGTTTCTTATCATTATGGTTGGAAGAGATTCTTGATAAGATTTTAATCTTCTTAAATGTATTGAGACTTGTTTTGTGGCCTAACGTGTGATCTATCCTGGAGAATGATTCACGTGCACTTGAAAAGAATGCATTGTGCTGTTTTTGGATGAAATATGCTGTATATCTCTATTAAGTCCCTTGATCATTTAAAACCAATATTCCCTTATTTATTTTCTGTCTGGATGCTCTACTCGTTCATGTAAGTGGCATAATTCAAGTCCCCTACTATATTTGTATTGCTGTCTATTTCTCTCTTTATTTCTATTAATATTTACTTTATATTGGATTGGCCAAAAAATTCATTTGGGTTTTCGTAAGGTGTTATGGAAGAACCCAAATGAACTTTTTGGTCAACCCAATATATTTAGGTGCTCCTATGTTGGGTGTATTAATTCTTGCAAATGTTATATCCTCTTGTTGGATTGACCCATTTATCATTATGTAATGTCCTCTTTGTCTCCTGTTACAGTCTTCGTTTTTTTTGTTTGTTTGTTTTTGTTTTTGCGGTACATGGGCCTCTCACTGTTGTGGCCTCTCCTGTTGCAGAGCACAGGCTCCAGACGCGCAGGCTCAGCGGCCATGGCTCACGGGCCCAGCTGCTCCGCGGCACGTGGGATCTTCCTGGACCGGGGCACGAACCCGTGTCCCCTGCGTCGGCAGGTGGACTCTCAACCACTGTGCCACCAGGGAAGCCCAAGTCTTCGTTTTAAAGTTCATTTTTCTGATATAAACATTGATATCCCAGCTTCTTTCTTTTTGTTTCCAATTGTATGGTATATCTTTTTCTATCCCTTCACTTTCAGTCTGCAACTGTCTTTAGGTTGAAGTGAGTCTCTTGTAGGCAGCATATAGGTCTTATTTTTTTAACCATTCAGCTATTCTGTGTCTTTTGTCTGGAGAATTTAGTCCATTGATGTTTAAAGTAATTTTTGATAAGTATGTACTTATTGTCATTTTGTTAATTTTTTTCTGGCTGTTTTTGTAGCTCCTCTCTGTTCCTTTCTTCTTCTCTTTCTCTCTTCCCTTGTGTTTTGATTGTTTTCTTTAGTATTATATTTAGATCCCTTTCTCATTTTCTTCTGTGTATTTACTATAAGTTCTCTCTTTTTGGTTACTGTGGGGTTTACATGTAACATCCTATGCATGTACAGTTCCTGCGTTTCATATTTTTGATGACACATTTTACATCTTTTTAGTTTATGTATCTCTTATTGTATTTTTAATTAATTTTAATAATTTTGTCTAACCCTTCATATATGCTTTGTAAGTGATTAATCCACTACCTTTAGTATTTGTTTACCTTTTTTGGTATGATTTTTACTTTCATATGTTCTCATTATTAGTGCCTTTCTTTTTTAGTTTAGGGAAGTCCCTTTAATGTTTCTTATAAGGCTACTTTAGTGGTGACAAACTCCTTTAGCTTTTGCTTATCTGGAAAACTCTTAATCTCTCCTTAAATTCTGAACAATAACTTTGCCAGGTAGAGAATTCTTGGTTGGCAGGGGTTTTTTTCTTTCAGCATTTTGAATATGTCATGCCACTCTTTTCTGGCCTGTTAAGTTTCTGCTGAAAAAGATCTGCTGATAGCCTTATGGGGTTTCCCTTGTAAGTAATAAGTTGCTTTTCTCTTGCTGGTTTTAAGAGTCTCTATCCTTAACTTTTACCATTTTAATTATAATGTGTCTCAGTGTGTTTCTCTTTGGATTCATCCTATTTGGAACTTTCTGGGCTTCCTGGACCTAGATGTATTTTTCCTTCCTCAAATTAGGGAAATTTTCACCTGTCATTTCTTCAAATAATTTTTCTGGCTTTTTCTTTTTCTCCTATCCTCTTGAGACCCCCTATTACGTAAATGTTATTTCATTTGATCTTGTCCCAGAGTCCCTTAATGTTTCCTCACTTTTTAAAAAAATTAATTAATTTATTTATTTTTGGCTGTGTGGGGTTCTTCGTTGCTGTGCACAGGCTTTCTCTAGTTGTGGCGAGTGGGGGCTACTCTTTGTTGCGGTGCACGTGGTTCTCATTGCGGTGGTTTCTCTTGTTGTGGAGCATGGGCTCTAGGTGTGTGGTCTTCAGTAGTTGTGGCACGAGGGCTCAGTAGTTGTGGCTTGTAGGCTCTAGAGCACAGGCTGAGTAGTTGTGGCGCAAGGGTTTAGTCGCTCTGCGGCATTTGGGATCTTCCCGGACCAGGGCTTGAACCTGTGTCCCCTGCATTGACAGGCGGATTCTTTTTTTTTTTTTTTTTTTTTTTTGCAGTATGCGGGCCTCTCACTGCTGTGGCCTCTCCTGTTGCGGAGTACAGGCTATGGACGCGCAGGCTCAGCGGCCATGGCTCATGGGCCCAGCCACTCCGCGGCATGTGGGATTCTCCTGGACCGGGGCACAAACCCGCATCCCCTGCATCAGCAGGCGGACTCTCAACCACTGCGCCACCAGGGAAGCCCGGCAGGCAGATTCTTAACCACTGCGCCACCAGGGAAGTCCCTTCCTCACTTTTTAAAGTTCTGTTTTCACTTTGCTGCTCTATCTGGGTGTTTTCCATTGCTTTGTCTTTCAGCTTACTGATTTGTGCTTGTATTTCATCCATTCTGCTGTTGAACCCTTCTAGTGTATTTTTCAGTTTAGTATAATTTCTGTTTCATTCTTTCTTATATTTTCTATATATTTGTTGAAGTTCTGTCTGTGTTCTTCCATTCTTCTCCTGAGATCAGTGAGCATCGTTATGATTGTTATTTTGAACTCTTTATTAGGTAGATTGCTTATCTCCATTTCATTAAGGTCTTTTTTTTCTGGGGATTTGCTATGTTCTTTGGTTTGGAACATATTCCTCTATCTCCTCATTTTGCCTGTCTCTCTGTGTTTGTCTGTATGTATTAGGGAAAATGCCTATCTCTCTCAGTCTTGAAGGAGTGGTCTTTGGTAGGAGCTGTTCCTTGTGGCCAAGAAGCACAATCTCTGCTGGCCACCAGAACCAGGCCCTCTATGGGTATCTGTCACGTGGGCTACATGCACCTGCTGCTTGTAATAGGGCTGAGACTGCTGTGAGGGGAGGGTGGAGCTCCAGGTGCTCACCTGCTCAATTGTGGCCCATCTGCTGCACAGGGAGAGTGGGACTCAGGGTCCTGGCCCAGCCTGGTTTCTGCTGGGCTGCTATGCAGGGAGGGCAGGACTCAGGGTGCTCATCTGTCCCAGCTCTGTGTGGAGTGGGAAAGGTTAAGAGCACTCACCCAACCAGTTGTGACTCATTTGCTGTGTAAGGGGGGCAAGGCTTAGGGTGCTCACCCAGCCCAGTTGCACCTCTATTACTTCTGTGCTAAGGTGGGACTTGGGAAGCTCTACTGTACTGGTTGTGGCTCAGTCTCTGCACAGGTTGTGTGGGGCTCAGGACACCCACCCGGGCTGGTTGTCTCTAGGCTACTGCATGGGGAGGGCAGGGCTCAGGACACTTGCCTGGACCAATTGTGACCCAACTGCTGCATGGGGAGGGCAGGGCTCAGGGTGCTCCAGAACAAAGTTGAATAAAAGTGGAAAGAGCCTACATCTTTGTCTTGTTCTTGATCTCATTTACTTTCAGAAAAGTTTTATTACTTAGATCTCCATTTCTGGATTACCACTACCACTACTATCACCACCACCTTTTTCTGCCACATGTGGTAGTAGTTCAACCATATTAAGGTGATGAACAAATTATTTGCTAAAGATCAAAATTGCCATGCATAAGTAGTAATGAAGCTCTTCCCCTTATTCTGGAGAAACCTTCATTGTACTCTTATATGTGATTTTTGTCTTTGTCATCACTGTGATTCAGACTAGATTTATAGGAAACTCCAGTACTTTTTTTTTCAGCTATATTGAAATATAATTGACTTTTTTACAGATTTTATTATTTTTAAAAGAAGAAGCTTTGTGTATGTCTGGGCATATGTAACCTACTTGCTTAATTAAAAATCTTTTTTCTCAGAGATTATTCATTTGTCCCTGCCTACTCCGTTTACTTCAGTGTTCAGCTTTTAGAAAGAAATAATTTCACATTACATGAGAAATAGAAAATATATTTGTGTTACAATACTTTCTTTTTTTTCCAGTTCAGCTTGTGTGATTCTGATTTGTATATCAAATAGAATCCAAATACTTAACTGAAACATCTCTTTCCTCAAATAAACTTCCCTCATATCAGTAGCTTGTTGCTACAGGTTTTTATGTCACTGAACCTTCTTTCCAGAAATCTGTCTGGAATTCCATTGGAGAAATAACCATTCATATTTCTTATTTTGGCCCCCGTCAAAAGCTTCCGGTTTACCCTGCTGTCAGTAGGCTGGAAGCTCTCTCATAAGCCATGCCCTGTGTGTCCTATCCTGCTTCCTTGTCCAGTGCCCCTTCTACAGTTAAAATAACCTCCTACCATTCCTTATTAGGACTTCCTTGTTTTCTCACCTTTAATAACCTGTTACTTTGTAATCTTCCACTTGCTATCTACCAACTCATCTTCCATTCCCTATTCAGAACTCTCCTAGGACACATGAAATGCATTGTATACTAATAACATTTGTTCATTTATTTGTTCATTCAGCAAATGACTTTTGAGCACCTATTGTGAGCCAGACACTGTGCTTAATGATATGGATACAACAGTAGACACATAGTCCCTTTTCTTAAGTTGTTTAAAGTAGTATCTGACAGTCCTCTTAATGCATGTGAACAAATAAAATCTTTTTCTCACTTCCCTTCTCCTCCCTCAAAAAAAAAAAAATCTTCCCACCAATCTACAGTAAGAGACTGTCCCAATTTATTTTAGTTATGTCACAGTATTGCAAGTCCCTACAGCAGTATAACTCAAAGTGATTCTTAACCATTAGTGTCCTCCAGAATCACCTAAGTCCCATGGAATTTGTTTAAATTGAACATTTCTGAATGCCTCCTCTCACCCATCCCTCACCCTCAAGATCTGATGCAGGCAGTTCTGGAACCAGAAGGGTAGGAATACTCATGAGTTACTTAGAGCAGGAATTCTCAGTCTTAACTCTACATCAGGATCTCCTGTATATTAGAGTTAGCTTTAAACATTTTCTGATTCTGAGTTGTACAGAACAATTTCATTTGAATATCTAGGTGGGACCCAAGCATCACTATTTTTAAAAACTCCCCAGGTGATCCCAGTGTGCAGCTAAGCATCTACTACACTGTGATCAAACATTCAAAATTAAATTATCTAAACAAAGTGGTAGTGAGGGAACAAGGAGAAGAAAACACATGTGCAATCAGAGGAAGCATTCAGTCACACTTAGAAAATGGCTGGTCCTTATTTTCATCATTATCAGTTGCTAATGTGTCTGTTTGGTCTCTGTGCTCCTCCATCTCCATGCCCGTTTTCTAGGATTGTACCAATTGCTCAGTGGGGCCTTGAGGTTCCTGAGGAGTATATTAAGGGGAGCCCCTTTAAAATGGAGACAAAAGAAGTACCTGGGTTGAGGTGTGGATTGTGATTCCGCTAATTCATGGTGGATTACCAAGGGTTGCTTTAACCAGAAAACCTAATTTATAAAGCATAACTCATCCACTATTAGTATCTTCAAACCAGGAAAAGAGTCTTAATAGAGAACCCCAGAATTCTAAAATTGGGCCCTGTTCCTATATCCAGAGAAGACCATAATTTGAAAAGACACATGCACCCCAATGTTCATTTCAGCACTATTTGCAATAGCCAGGTCATGGAAGCAACCCAAGTGTCTGTCGACAGATGAATGGATAAAGAAGATGTTGTGCGCGTATACACACACATACACACACACACACACACACACACACGTAATATATACACAATGGAGTATTACTCAGCCATAAAATGAATGAAATATTGCCCTTTGCAGCAACGTGGGTGGACTTAGAGATTATGGTACTAAGTGAAGGAAGTCAGAGAAAGACAAATATCATGTATCACTTATATGTGGAATCTAAAAAAAGGTTCAAATAAACTTACTTACAAAAAAGATAGACTCACAGACATAGAAAACAAACTTATGGTTACCAAAGGGGAAAGTGGGAGGGAGAGATAAATTAGGAGTTTGGGATCAAAATACATACACTACTGTATATAAAATAACCAACAAGGACCTACTGTATAGCACAGGGAACTATACTCAATATCTTGTAATAACCTATAATGGAAGAGAATGTTAAGAAAGAACATATATATATTTTTATATATATGTATAACTGAATCACTTTGCTATATATCTGAAACTAACACAACATTGTAAATAAACTATATTTCAGTAAAAATTTAAAAAAATAGAAACAAAAATGACCAATAAACATTAAAAAAGTAGGGAGTACCTGAGAACTCTGTGATGTAACCCATAAATAAAATAAAATAGGGCCTTGTTTATTTGAGAGAGTAAAAAGTCAGTTATTATTCAGCACTGTGCTGGCTGGTTAAGTATTCCTTTGACCTTTCAAAGTATAAGTCCCCTTTTCCTTTCTGTTGACATCGGAAAGAAAGATCAATTCATGTTCCAGAGATTCTCTCCCTGCAGGACCATATTTGAATACCATACAGGGTTAAAAAACAAGAAGTGAAGAGCAAAACACCTTGAAAATAGACAATGGATTTTAGTTCTCCCTAGTCTTTGATTCACCAACTTGGGTAAAAAAAATTTTGTTTCTGAGCTTGAAGATGGTGATCTGTGACAGACTGAAATTAGAACTGTGGTTTCTGCAGCTGCCATTCAGGTTACACAATTAGAAGGCTAAAGAACTGAAAAAATGAAGCAAGCCGTAAACATTCTTTTGGATTTGCTATGGGTTTTGTGCCTTCAGTTAGTTTTGTGACTTACATGAAGGAATGCCTATTGCCCTGTTGGTGGCAGCAAAACACTACTCCTTTGGAAAGCTAGTAGTCCTGCGCTCCAATTCTGTGACATTGGTATTCCTTTATATTGGTTTCCCCTTCCAACATAATTTGTTGTGTGAATATTTAGTTTGTTTTCAACTTTCCTCTGTTGTATGTTTAGTTTGAGGATAGGTTTGTTTTAGGATGCTATCCAGAAAACACTAAAACTACCAACAAACACAAATTTGAGCTTCTAACAAGTGCAAGATACTCAAGGAATTTTAAAGTTTTAAAGTTCCAGTAATCATACATTTTATGGATTAGGGATTTATATCAGAAAATATATATATATCATCATAGTACTATGTGTGTATTATATAACACTGCTAATTTGTTGAAGTGATTTCTCATTGTTTGTTTCTCATGAGACAATCCAAAATGCCAGGAAGGGAGAATGGTTGACTAAACATGCCATGTTCCAAGTTGTCAGTAATTAATATGAACTTAATGTATCCTAGGAAATATGGGGTCACTTGACAGAAATAAGAACAATAAAATTCAGTGTCCCCCTATGAGTATTCTTAGCACAAACACTCATGCTTTCTTCTCTTTTACTTAAAAAAATCCCTCTCCATCTTCCTCAGATATTCTCCTATCTTTAAAGAAGGTATGCTCTGCCTTCATTCCAAAGCTAACTTCCCACTTGCATTCTTGATGCCAACTTTCCTGCCTCCTTTTGGAGAAGCCTGTGATGGTTGGTTAGGTCACATATCCCACAGATGTTCAGTGAGTGCCTACTATTGACAGGTCCAGGGTCAGGTGTGGGAGCATCCAGGGATGCCAGTGTGTGTCCTCAAGTTGTCTTGAGTGTAATGGAGAAGGCAGACACGTAGACACTTATAATCCAGCATGATTGCCCTGGGGTTTTAAAAGGGAGCTTCAGGAGCCTGAAGGCAGGGCAACCATATTCGTTCTGGGGGAACCAGGAAAGATTTTTCAAAGGTGACTGAACTTTGAGGAGAGCATTTTAGGCAGCGTGAACAGCATGCAAAAGAGGCATGCAGAGGAACGGCTGAGACAAGTCCTTTGCTGTGGTGCATTTGAAGGTGATACATGAGATGAGGTTCTGAAGGGCTTTGATCACATTTC
This sequence comes from Monodon monoceros, assembly GCF_005190385.1. NCBI lineage: Eukaryota > Metazoa > Chordata > Mammalia > Artiodactyla > Monodontidae > Monodon > Monodon monoceros. The sequence goes on along the minus strand of NW_021703774.1, from coordinate 53,258,999 downwards.
TGCCACCAATTTAATGTGGGGTCTTAATCAAATCATCTCACCTTTCTAACACATAATTTTCTTATTTACAAATAAGGGGATAAGAAAATATGGTTTCTAAGGCTCTAAATTTCTGTCTTGCTGACTGCCAATCTTTGTTATATGTATGTATACGTGTGAATGTGTATAAATGTATGTGTATATACCCATATATATGTATATACACATACACACAATATATATGCTATACACAACCATCTCAGTCCTTTATTGAATAGATAAGTATTATCTTATAATTATCACATTTGTTGTTTAACTTCTTGGCTGAAGTTTATCTTTGTCTCTCTTACAAAAACAGTTTTCAGAGCAATAAAATTAGATGCAAAAGAATAATCAATCTGTTATAATTAAAAATGAATACCAGCAAATTGCTTATAGTCTCACTTAAAAGCCCCTTTTAGCAACATTCTTGAATGTGAACAACCCATTTGTTCTAAACTAGTAAAATTTCGTTGTGTGCATGTGTGTATGTGAGGGTTTGTGTTTAGTGCACACTCCTCTGTATTACCATTATTCTTACCAGGTGTTCCCAGACACCCGAGGAATATGTTGGATCCATATAAAAAAATGTAACGACTATCATCAATAATTCTGTAATCGTGCAGCATTTATCATTTGTGATGAACTCAAATGCATTTTAAAAATAATAAATAAAATTAATTATAACACACTCATTTGTAAAGCACTTAAAATGTGCCTGATGCTGTACTTTTAAACTAATCTTCATGACCTTTAGTTTTTTCTTTTTTAAAAAAATTGTAGTAAAATATACATAACACAAAATTGGCTATTTTTACTGTTTCTAAACATATAATTCAGTGACATTAATATATTCACATTGTTGTCCAATTGTCATTACCATCCATCTCCAGAGCTTTTTCATCTTCCCAAGTTGTAACTCTGAGCGCATTAAATAATTACTCCCTCTTTCCCCCACCCCCAGCACCTGGCAGCCACCATTCTACTTTCTGCCTCTATGAATTTGGCTACTTTAGGTACCCCATATAAGTAGAATTATACAGTATATGTCCTTTTGTAACTGGCTTATTTCACTTACCATAATGTATGACCTTTCACTTTAATCTTACAAAGATTGTTATGAGTCAATATCCTCATTTACAGATGAGGAAACAAAGGCTTTGAGAAGTTGAATAACTTGGCTAAAGTCATTCCTTTAGGTAAATGACACACTGGCCTCAGAATTGGGCCTGTCTTACTATAGAACCAATGTTCTTAACCACTAAACTGTAGATGTGTGTGTGTGTGTGTTACACTTTACAGTTACCCTGTGAAAAAGAGATTATTATTCTCATTTGATGCACAATCCCAGTAGCTCTCACCCAAAATTCCATGCTTTTTCACATTGTATAGCAGGAGACTCTTAAATTGTAGTGAAATCTGCTTCCATTTCACAAATCCATGTTGACGTTGTACTATGAATCAAAAAGTTTTCTATCCAAGTTGTTTGAAGACTGTGTAGGGGAGGGAGAAGTTTTCCTTGACCCTCTTAGGGTCCATGGCTGGATCTGAATATTGAATTGACAAAGACAGATTAACAAAAGAAAAGCTTACAAATTTATTTAATATGTTTTACATGGTATAGGAGCCTTCAAAAGATAGTGAAGACCTGAAGAACTGGCTAAACTTGAATGTTTTCATGCTAGGTTTGATGAAGAGTGGACAGTCGTGGAGAAATATGATAAACTGAGAAAAACTTTGCAAGACCTGTTTGTTTGAATTCTTTTCAGCATCCTTCTCTCTGGGAGAGAAGGATGGTTCTTCCTCCAGGTGTAGGAAGGGCACCTCTCACATGAGGGTGTTATGACCTGCTTCAGGGGGAAAGGGTAGGGAAAGACAATTTTCTCAAACTCCTTCAGCTTAAAATATTCAGTGTTCCAAGGTGCCATATTTTGGGGTAGTGTGTTTTGAACTCCTTCAACTGCATGTTTAAAGATAGTCATCCCAATTTTAAAATGTCACTGGTCGAATAGGACAGAAACAGAGCCAGAGCAACTAGGAGCCATTGTTATGTCAACAAATAATTGAATTTAGGCTAATGAAAACCAACTCACTATCAAGAATGATCATGAAATTAAAATATTCTCTGCTCTTAACTAACTAGAATAATATCTGATTCCTGAGTTCAGCCTATCCATTTCTTCTTTCATAGCCTTTAAGATGTATGAAGTCACCCTTGAATTCTGTTTAATGCCGTACTCAAACTCCATTTCACTCTGACCAATCATTGTGTGCGAGCTGATCATAGGGAGATGTTATCAAGAGCCGTTGTCAGAGGATGTCACTGCTCAATAAGTTTTTATGACCCTTTTTATCTGCAAGAGTTGCTGGTATTGCTTTTCAGCATGGAATAGACTAATTTTGTTCATTAAAGTGCTGACAGAGTTGATGACTCACTGTGGCAATCGATAGATATTATCACAATAGGATAACCAGTCAGAGGAAATTCAACTGAAGCATATAAAAATTTATTTGATACTTGGTTTATGCACGTTGAGAAAAGGTTAAAATATACCCCTTTTACCAGAAATACAATAACCAAACACTCCATAGGCTTGCTCTTTTTTCTCCTTTGCTGTTTTCCTTTGACTAGGGAAATTTGGGTTTGGCATAACCAGATGAATTTATAACAGAATCTTTTATTTGTGGCATATGTAACTTTGATTAATTAGGGTATAGGCTAAGCTGCTGTTTAAAAATAGAAAGAGCACATGAAAGGGAAACCATGAAAAATATGGTGGTTAAAATAAGATAGTTTATTTTTCTTTACACATACATACCAGTCCAGAAAGAAGAAGACTGGCCCAGAAAGGCAGGCAGCCCAGCCCATGAGATGACTTAGATTCCATATATGTTTTTGCTCTGCTGTCGCCTAGGACGTTGTCTTCATGTACATGGTTAAAACTAAGTCAATGCCATATCTAAGTTCCATTTCAGAGAGAGGGCAAAATTTTAAGCAAAAATGGAAAGCAAACAATTTTATTTTAAGCAAATAGTGAGGAATTAGAATATATTACTTTTGCTCATATTCCAACGACAAAATGTTTGTCCATGCCACACTTAGCTGCAAGGGAACTAAGAAATACAGTCTGTAGCTCAGCAGCCATGTGCCCTGTTAAAACAATTATGTCTATGGAAGAAGGGGGAAATTTTTTAGAGAACAATTTATAGTCAGTCGTAGTTTACCTGTCCCTCTGGCCATTCAATATCTATAGTCACCTTTATTTCCACGCGTAAATACTCCCTCCCTCCCAAGGGAGACATTCAAAGGCCCCATTCAGTTACTTCATCTGCTCAAAGTCAAGGCTCTCTGGATAATTCACAGTCCTGTATATCAGGCCTGGGATGATTCCTCGCAGTCCAGTGACAAGGTATCTGCTCATCTCACATCCAGTGTACAGAAGTGGTAGGCAAAAGTATAACTGCAGTAAAAACTCTCATTTTGAAAAGGGAAGAATGGGAAACACACCATAATCAGTGGGCCATAGAAATGTACAAGATTCCATGCTTTAGCAGTAGAGAAGCTTTCCTGGTTAGCCCATCTGGCTGCCCACTGGCTCTAATTTCTAACAGCTGTGCCATTATCCATTGTCCCCTGTGGCGACATCTAAGTTCCTGTTTGACAGTACACTCTCCTTGGAAGCTGTACAGTTTTCAGAGGTTGCCTCCTGTTTGTGGAGATTTGGAAGCCTGAGAGTTGTTTTAGTGATCAAATAAATAGGCTGGGTTTTTTTAGGCCAGCCTTTTGATTTCTTTTAGAAATTAATTCCCTCAATATTTTTGTAGACTTTTGGTTTTTTGGTTGCAGTCAGTTCATTATGAGTAAACAGATCCAAAGCTTTCCTCTAGACATAGTTCTTAAGTCTTCTTGTCTTATTTGTTTGTCTGTTTGTTTTTAGTGGCCCATTCTCTTCTTCCCCCATTTTAATAGTGGTTTCACTAAGGCCAGCTAAAACCACGAGTTTGAGTGGGAAGGCAACACCCTTAATTTGATCTTCGCCTCTTGGCTGTCTCTGTATTTTGGCTGAGAAGTCGTAATGAGAGATACTTATGGAAAAATATAGAGCCTGTTTATCCTTCTAGTACGGGGACGAGTTAGATTTTCCAGCTCTGAGGCCTCAGATCACTGTACTCGAGCAGTTTAGTTTATAGACCACTTTCCAACCACTTTCTTTAGAGTGACAGGTATCACAGACACATAATAGTGTACCTTTTAAGTTATCACAGGCCAACAGTTCTACCAATATTGTGACATGGCGTAAAAAGGATCACCAGTTTAACAGTTTGCAGTATATGTTCTCTTGCCTTGTCTTTCACTCAGACACAAAGCCGGAGAACCTAAGTTTTAAGTTTTAACTTTGGCAGCACCTCACTCCCGGGTACCAATTTCTGTATCAGAGTATAGGCTAAACTGCTGTACTAACCCAAAATACAGTGCCTTAAATAAGAAAGAAGGTTTTTGTTTTTAATGTGACAGACTGTAGAAATAGGCCGGGGGTACAGGCCTGCATGCAGCTCAGCTCCATCAGATCATTCAGGGACCTGAGTTCCTTTCATCCTATTTTTCTACAGCAGGGTTTCTCAAACTCAGTACAACTGACACTTTGGGCCAGCTAATTCTTTGTTATGAGTGGCTGTTTTATGCAGTACAGGATGTTTAGCAGTATTCCTGACCTCTATCTGATAGATGCCAGTAGTACTTCACCAGTGAAGACAGAAAGTCTCCAGACAATACCAAAAGTCCCCTGGGGGGCAAAATCACCCCTGGTTATGAAACATTACTTTATAACCTCTTAGAATCATCTTCATCTATGTGGTCAAAGCAGATTTTGATCCACAGTGAAGAGAAAAACCAGCTGATCAAAATAAGTCCACATATTATAATTAGCAGTAACATTAACACACTAATTATAACTTTATTTCATATGTTCAAAAAGTTAAGGAAAAAATGGAAAATATTTTAAAAAGACACAAATTGAATTTCAAGATATAAAAATTACTATATTTAATATAGCTAATAAATATATTAAATGGGATTAATGGCAGATGTGGCATTATAGAAGAAAAGATTAATGGACTTGAAGACATAGCAATTGAAAGTATGCAAAATTTAAAGAAGGAATTTTTAAAAAGAAAGAAAGGAATAAGGAGTTGTGAGACACTTCAAAAAGCCTCCTGGATGTATAATTGGGGTTCTTGAAGAAGAAGCAAGGGGGAAGGGGCAGAAAAACATTTGAAGAAATAGTGGCTGATGTTTTTCCAAATTTGATGAAAACTGTAAACCCACAGATCTGAGTTCAGTAAAATTCCAAGCAAAAGGAACATGAAGAAGACTGCACCAAGGCATGTCATAATCAAATTGCTCAAAACCAGTGATAAATCTTTAAATTGCCTAAGAAAAGAGATGCAATATCTAAGGAAAGAACAAAGATCAGTGTTAAACAGATTTCTCTTTAGGAACAATGCAAGCAATAAGACATAGGAACAACATCTTTAAAGTACATAACCAGGGCTTCCCTGGTGGCGCAGTGGTTGAGAGTCCGCCTGCTGATGCAGGGGACACGGGTTCGTGCCCCGGTCCGGGAAGATCCCACATGCCGCGGAGCGGCTGGGCCCGTGAGCCATGGCCGCTGAGCCTGCGTGTCCGGAGCCTGTGCTCCGCAACGGGAGAGGTCACAGCAGTGAGAGGCCCGCGTACTGCAAAAAAAAAAAATAATAATAATAATAATAAAGTACGTAACCAAAAAAAAGGAAAATTTATTTCTTAAAAATGAGGCAAAATACTTTTACAGACACACAAAACGTGAAAGAATTCATAATAGCAGATACGAGTTATTAAAAATGTTAAAGGAAATCCTGTGACTGAAAGGTGAATATCTAAAACTTTTTTCTTATTGTCTCAAAAATAATAATTCACTGTTTAAACAAAAATAATAACACTGTATCGTGGGATAATCGAGATGAAGCACAGATGCTCACAGACACAGTTCAAAGCTATGGTAGCTTGATGCTGAGATGCTGAGTATAGTTCCCAAGGGAGGAGCTTGCCGGTGCCACTCTCCCTGCTCTGAGTGCGTGCTGCCTCCATAACAGCTTGGCTTGCTTCACTTTTGTAAAAGTGAAGGTCCTCTTTGGATTTCTTTAGTTAGCGAAGCAGGTGCTAATGTGGGTCTTTAGTAAAAGTGAAGTGGCATAAGTGAACTTTGAAAAAGCCGGGGATACCTGAAATAGAATAAAAGCCAGGAGGGAAGAAGTGGTAGTATGACCATTGTACAGCGCTTATATTGTATGTGAAGTGTATAATATCACTTGAAGGTAGTTGGTGATAAGTTAAAGGAACTCAAAGGCAGCTACTAAAATAACAAAAGAAAGAGTTATAGCTAGAAAGCCAACAAAGAAAATAAAATAAAACCATAAAAGATGTTTAAAAGAAGCAGGAAAAAAGGAAAAGGGGAAAAGAGTAGATCAAACAAATAGAGAACACATGTCAAGATGATAAACGTTTATGTACCTAATAAGACTTCTAAGCAGACTGACCAGGAAAAAAAATAGAGAAGACACAGTTACCAATAACAGAAATGAGAAAGATGACATCACTAACAGATTCTACAAACATTAATAAAAGAATATTGTGAACAACTTTATGACAATAAATTTGAGAACTTGGACAAATCCCTCAAAAAATACAAACTACCAAAGGTCGCTCAAGAAGAAAGTGATCACCTGACTAGCCCTGTATCTATTAAAGGGTATTCTTTGCACAATATGTTTAATTTTGCAACTTGAAATTTTTAGTAACTGGAGAAATTGAAGCATGGACACATGGGTACTAAATTCCAACAGCTGAACAAAATGGTATGCTAATCTTGTGTCTTAAGACATAGAAGCTGCTCAGAAAAACAGCTGATTAAGTATATGAACAGAAGTTTTCGTGGTTTACTTCCCACTTAGTCATAACTCTCTAGTTAAACTCATTGGGGGGAAAAACATTCTGCAGAGATGGTACCATTCTGTTCTTCCCCAATTCTCTACTGTTCAGAAACCTTACTTCCTCTTCTTCCTGAGCCTTTAGCAATAGATGTATCTTTGGGCCTTCTGCATTTGTGCATTGCATAAATTCACTTTCCAAAGAAAATAATTCCTAAATTTTGTCCTAGCTCAAGTTCCAATTTTATATCTTGCCACCCTGTATAAAGTTTTCAGAGGCCTTTGATATTTCTTTTTCATTATTATTATCATTATTCATATGTGGGTAAGGCAGCTTATATACACGCAACTTCAGGGGGCGCTATTTACATAGATAATGATCTGCACATCTGTTATCATGTCCTTGATTCTTATGCTATATTCATCTTTTCATTCTATCATTGAAAGTCTTTGAGCTAAACTCTAGCACTGTATCCTGAAACCATCTTCATTTTACACATCACGTCCCCTTTTCTCTTTTTATACAGTGCCCTTCTAGCCCCTATGTTCTAGCTTAAATCCTACCTCCTTTAAAGAATGGTTCCTGACTCTTTCTGCCTGAAATGAGCATCTGCTGCAGTTACAAAATGTATCATTCGCTCTTTGGTTTTATTTAGATATTTCATAGGTATTTGTTCTGCATTCTCCAGGTAGTCTATTTATTTCTTAGAAACAGTCTGAAGCTTACTATTTATTCCCCAGAGTGGCAAGTGCATTTCTGCATGTTCAGCAAGCATCCCTAATTCCAGGATTGATGCACAGAGTAGCAAAGGACCAAAGGATTAACCTCATCCCTTTTGCAGTTGTTGTATTTAAGTAGATTGCACCTCATCGAAAGCAATGTTTGAGGTAGATTTGTTTTTTCCCTAAAGATCTATGCTTTGTTTTCAAGTGTTATATTGGAGAGAAGGAAACCACACTAACCATTGTTTCTTTTGATTAATATTTGTTAACTGTTTATCCAGTAAATACAGATCTTTTCACATAGTTTATATATGCTGAAAACTCCTTCTTTTGAATACAAAAGTCTCATGTTTCCCAAATTAAATATTTTTAATTTAAATAATTATGCACTGATTAAAATTTCCCTCAGTTAATGCTATTGGTGTCAAGTACAGGCTGAGACACTGTTTCCATCCCTCTTTTCCTATATTTAATAGGACTTCACTGATTCTTAAAGTTTGGAAATGGAGTTCAGATACCTTAGTCTATTCCTGAAAACCTTTCACACTCTATTCACATGGGCGGTCCTAATCTCATCACCTATCTCTACTCTGGCTAAACTAGAAGTAGACTCAGATTAGCCTCATACGCCTTGGGTTTGTCTGCTTTCTGTCTGGGAATAGCCTTTCAGACTTTCTGAATCTACATGTTTTTCAGGTCCAGCTCACATCTAACCTCTGATTATCACTGACCTTACTCCATTTTTACATTACCATCCTAAACAGAGATAACTCCCAGGAAATACTGTTGTGTTATAGCTTATTTATGTTGGCTGAAAAAAAAAAAAAAAAAAAAGCACAACATGAGAGTTGTGAGTTAAGTTTTATTTTTGGGCAAAATGAGGACTCTAGCCCGGGATGCAGCCATTCAGAGAGCTCTGAGGAACTGCTCCAAAGTGGTAAAGGGGGAGGTCAATATATATGTGATTTTGGTGAAGGGGGATACGTGCAGTCAAACACACATTTTGGCAGAAGGCTGCTGCTACTCACATGAAGGTTGCTTCTAGTCATGAGGAGCAGATGTCTCCATTAATGATTCTAGTGCTTTTCTAGATATGAGAAGATGCAAGAAATTGGGCTCATAAAATCTTATCCTGAAAACATCCAACTATCTGAAGGCCTGTTCTGTCAGTTTTCCCCAGAGCACAGAGTGCCTCATTCCTGACCTCCACCCTGAACTCCTTTCTGGGTGTGTTGAAGGTCAGCAGCTGCAGTGGCTTGTGATTTAATTCTTGTAGAGTAAGTGCTTTTGAATACCTGCTTTACTTTACTTAAATGCTGTTTAAAGAATTTGAGGGAAGCTCTTTGAAACTAGCTTGTTCATTTGTTACTCTCCTCCGGGTCAGCTCTGCATCTCTGTGTAGGTGGCACTTTGCATCATGGGCAAGGTTACACTTTTTGTGGGTATGTTAGGTTGGAGTGAAGCTATGAGAGAATATCAGATAAGAAATCTAACTGCATTCCTAGCTCTTTCTGAGTTAGTTCTTCACTGAATGACTAGGTTTTTCCTACTATATGAGCTATTCAAATAGAATTACAATACACATTTGAATCTATGTTAATCCTTAGTTTGAAATTAGTGCCACCATTCTCTGTTGATAATTGAGAGGTCAGTACATATCTTTGCATCTTTGGTATTTTTCTCTTTTATTTGAATAACTATAGATTTGACTACTCTTGATCTATTCTCCTTTCACTTTAGTGCTCTTTGTTAATTTATTGTGTGTACCTTTCTCAGGTTTCTTTTCTTTTTTGACATCACCTCGAAATCACCAGTCTGAGATTGCTTCCGTGTTGTGGTAGGAAGTGGGAGAGACTGATCCCAGCAGGTGTGGGACTGGTAGTGGGGGTATCATCTACCCAGAGGTGGTATTATTACACTGTAAAAGTGGAGAGTTGAGCAGATGAACTGAAGGAAGTAACTGAAACAAGCCTGGGCCATCAGGTAAGGCTGGCCTGAGGTGAGTTTTAGGAACCTGAGTACAAAGCCAAGAATAGACAGACCTGCCTGGATGCAAATCAACATAAGTGTAAAGGAGGGCAGCCCAGAGATAGGGAGCCCAGAGGTGGGAGGAGAGGATGAGGGAATGGGTAGTAGAGTGGGTGCTGATCTGCTACTAGACTTTTACATATTCTGCAAGCCTTGCATGGGTAAGCCAGCTCCATTTTAAAGGATGAGTCTTGGAAGAAGCTCAGTATGTCAATTTATTCTTAATTATTAAATTATAAATGCCTCCTCCTTGGGAATTCCCTGGCGGTCCAGTGGTTAGGACTTGGTGCTTTCACTGTGGTGGCCCAGGTTCAATCCCTGATTGGGGGACCTAAAATCCTACAAGCCGCACTGCACAGCCAAAAAAATTTTTTAAATAAATAAGTGCCTTCTCCTTAATTATAAAATTATGGAAGTTGGTGTGCTTCAAATAGGACCGATTTGGTTTTGGTGACATTTAAGCAGGCTCTTGGAAAGTTCTTTTTTTTCCTCATTGGATGGAATATACTGCAGTATTCAAAATAAAATATTTCCAGATGAGTGATGTTAAAATAGAGAATTAAATGTTACTCTCATATTGTTTAGTTTTTCATTCAACTACCACTTTAATAAAATAAGCAATTTTAGTAAAGGGATTATATGTATAATTGTGATTATCATGACTTGGTATTTTATGCTATGTTTAGGCAATTTTTTAAGGTAAAGAGAAGAAATCAAAGAAGTTCTTGCTGAGCACACTTACAGATGATGCATTCTTGTTGGAAAAGAAATGTGTTCTCATTTCAGAGCAAAGATAGCAGAATTGACAGTGGTATTTGGACACCTAAAGGAGTAAGACCTCTTTTAAGAACAGGACCATTCAGGCCCTGCAGGAGCTTTTGAGTACATGTATTCAAGTACTCACTCTGTCAGGTCTACAACCTGCACTGCTTCTCCAGGGTTATGGGCAGACCACAAGCCTTAGAGTGGTTACACCTGCTCTTAGGGCCCATTGTCTTACATACAGTGGAATGCTTACACATTAGATTTTCAGTTCTTGAAGGTTGGCTAGATTTTTCAATTTTGATATAAATGTTGTGGCATCCCATGATCAGAGCATTATAACCTGGGGTGTCACTGGTGGGAAAGAAAAAAAAACTATATGCAAATGTGAAACAGATAGAAGTTGGAACTTAATTCTTTGGTTACATTGTTTATCTAGCCTGGCTGGTTCCATTTCAAATATCTTACCCATTTACTTGTAGTTTTTTTAAAAAATAAATTTATTTACTTATTTATTTTTGGCTGCGTTGGCTCTTCGTTGCTGTGCACGGGCTTTCTCTAGTTGCGGCGAGCAGGGGCTACTCTTCATTGCGGTGCATGGGCTTCTCATTGAGTTGGCTTCTCTTGTTGCGGAGCACGGGCTCTAGGGCACAGGCTCAGTAGTTGTGGCTCGCGGGCTTAGTTGCTCCACGGCATGTGGGATCTTCCCAGACCAGGGCTCAAACACATGTCCCCTGCATTGGCAGGCAGATTCTTAACCACTGCGCAACCAGGGAAGCCCCTACTTGTAGTTTTTATCTTCTCTAAATGTAATAGCTTGTAGGGGAGACATATGGAAGTGTCTTCCATTTACCACAGTGATTTCTGTGTCATTTTCTTGAGTTTGATTTCAATCCTGTTGTTACTAAATTCTGAACATCTGCCTTCTTGGCACATTAACTTGTCAATCAGATGTTTTTTTAAAGGTGTATTTTATATTAATATTAGTTTGGGCACATGTTGGCATTGCTTAGAAACTGTTGTTTGAGAATCGTTAATGATTTGATTTTGCATACTTATTGCCTATAGCCAAATAAGTCACTACTTCCATCAACACTTATACTTTGTTTCCATGTACAATGGAACATCTTGTTTTATTTGATATTCCCTTCTCAATACATTTTATGCATCAAAATTCAAACTAAAACAGTAGCTTCTGGACTTCCATTTGTGTCCCTTCTGCAAAGTACGTAGATCTGTCCATTGATCCACCTCCAGAGAGCTAGCCAGTCTGATGACTGAGCCCCTACCCTCCCCAAATCAAATTTATTTGTTTCTGAAGGAACTATCAAATGAGAGTGAGCAAATTGCTAAATAACATTGAGTTTTATTTATTTTCTTATGGCATTTACACTGTTTTCTTATGTCAGTATTTTCCCTCTCTTCTTTTGAAATCCTTAAACATTGCACTTGCTTTCATTTTGACCTTTCTTCTTACAAATTTAGACATTAAATAAGAGATACATACTTACCATTCTCTAGTTTAATACATATCTTTTTAAAACTTAAGCTCATATTTTAATCTATTCATAACTCACTTCTTCATTTGAAATTCAGTCATTCATTCATTTACTCAGCATTTATTTGAATGATCTGTGACCACCTGACTAGGAGCTGTTGGGTAGTGGAGATGCAATGCTGAGTATGTTGTAGTTAATCTCGAGGGGTTCAAAGAGAAGTAGGGGAGACAGACAGGTGTACAAATACAGTCATGAACAAATGGGACAGGATGAAAAGATGGAGGAAGAAGGTAATGACAAGGATTACTTGAAAGAGAAAATGACATTTGAGTCTTGAAAGATTAGCAAGAAAAGACAAGGAGTGATATTTCAGGTAAAGAGAACAGCATATGTAAGGAACAGAATAAAATACAATATTTTATTGTCATAAAATACAACACTTTTGGGAAGAAGCTCCATGAGAACATTGGGCATGAAGGGTCAAGCTAACAGATGTAATTGGAAAGGTAGGATAGGTCTAGATTGTCTGAAAGGTGTCTTATGGTTAGAGTTGACTACTAGCCATTGAACCTGTGGGCCAGAGGGTACCCTTAAACAGTTACAGGGTCAGATAGGATATTTTAGGAAGATAATTTTGAAGACAGTGAGAGAAAGAGACTGAAATGTGAAGAGACTGGTAATAAATATGGAGACTAGTTAGAAGACTGTTAAGGGGAGAAATAATGAAGGCTTCTTTACCCAAGGCTGTAACAGTGAGGATGGAAAGGGAGCGGCAAACTCAGCAGCATTTTCCAGGTGCCATCAGGGAGACTTGCCAAGATACTAAGAGTCATTGCTCTTCTCCATTTTCTCTCTCTCTCTTTCTCGTCCTCTCAAAAACTTCCCTGTCATGTTCTTTCTTCAATTTTAAGGAAAGGAGCTGCATATGAAGTGTTTCTTTTTAGAGAAGGCAGCTTACTAGACCTTACATTCTCACTTATTGCTAATTCGGTGATAATCAGGGTGTCCCTAGACAACTGAAGAGTGCTACTGAATCAGCTTCTGCTCAGTTCAGCTTAATATATTATGGTTTGAACTCCATTAGTAATTAGACTTTGACAGAAAGTGACCAAACCAATTGAACTTTTAACCAAAGTTTGTGCCTCAAAGTCAACTTTAAGAGAGCCACCTTCAGGACACTGGTCCACAAGAGACCTCCCAGCTCCACATAATATCAAACGGCAAAAATCTCCCAGAGATCTCCATCTCAACGCCAGCACCCAGCTTCACTCAACAACCAGCAAGCTACACTGCTGGACACCCTATGCCAAACAACTAGCAAGACAGGAACACAACCCCACCCATTAGCAGAGAGGCTGCCTAAAATCATAGTAAGTCCACAGACACGCCAAAACACACCACCAGACGTCGGCCTGCCCACCAGAAAGACAAGAGCCAGCCTCATCCACCAGAACACAGGCACTAGTCCCCTCCACCAGGAAGCCTACACAACCCGCTGAACCAACCTTAGCCACTGGCGACAGACACCAAAAACAATGGGAACTATGAACCTGCAGCCTGCGAAAAGGAGACCCCAAACACAGTAAGATAAGCAAAATGAGAAGACAGAAAAACACACAGCAGATGAAGGAGCAAGATAAAAACCCACCAGACCTAACAAATGAAGAGGAAATAGGCAGTCTACCTGAAAAAGAATTCAGAATAATAGTAAACATGATCCAAAATCTTGGAAATAGAATAGACAAAATGCAAGAAACATTTAACAAGACCTAGAAGAACTAAAGATGAAACAAACAACAAAGAACAACACAATAAATGAAATTAAAAATACTCTAGATGGGATCAATAGCAGAATAACTGAGGCAGAAGAACGGATAAGCGACCTGGAAGATAAAATAGTGGCAATAACTACTGCAGAGCAGAATAAAGAAAAAAGAATGAAAAGAACTGAGGACAGTCTCAGAGACCTCTGGGACAACATTAAATGCACCAACATTCGAATCATAGGGGTTCCAGAAGAAGAAGAGAAAAACAAAGGGACTGAGAAAATATTTGAAGAGATTATAGTTGAAAACTTCCCTAATATGGGAAAGGAAATAGTTAATCAAGTCCAGGAAGCACAGACAGTCCCATACAGGATAAATCCAAGGAGAAATATGCCAAGACACATATTAATCAAACTGTCAAAAATTAAATACAAAGAAACCATATTAAAAGCAGCAAGGGAAAAACAACAAATAACACACAAGGGAATCCCCATAAGGTTAACAGCTGATCTTTCAGCAGAAACTCTGCAAGCCAGAAGGGAGTGGCAGAATATATTTAAAGTGATGAAGGAGAAAAACCTGCAACCAAGATTACTCTACCCAGCAAGGATCTCATTCAGATTTGATGGAGAAACTAAAACCTTTACAGACAAGCAAAAGCTGAGAGAGTTCAGCACCACCAAACCAGCTTTACAACAAATGTTAAAGGAACTTCACTAGGCAAGAAACACAAGAGAAGGAAAAGACCTACAATAACGAACCCAAAACAATTAAGAAAATGGGAATAGGAATATATAAATCGATAATTACCTTAAATGTAAATGGACTAAATGCTCCCACCAAAAGACACAGATTGGCTGAATGGATACAAAAACAAGACCCATATATATGCTGTCTACAAGAGACCCACTTCAGACCTAGAGACACATACAGACTGAAAGTGAGGGGATGGAAAAAGATATTCCATGCAAATGGAAACCAAAAGAAAGCTAGAGTAGCAATTCTCATATCAGACAAAATAGACTTTAAAATAAAGAGTATTAGAGGAGACAAAGAAGGACGCTGCACAATGATCAAGGGATCGATCCAAGAAGAAGATATAACAATTGTAAATATTTATGCACCCAACATAGGAGCACCTCAATACATAAGGCAAATACTAACAGCCATAAAAGGAGAAATCGACAGTAACACATTCATAGTAGGGGATTTTAACACCCCACTTTCACCAACGGACAGATCATCCAAAATGAAAATAAATAAGGAAACACAAGCTTTAAATGATACATTAAACAAGATGGACTTAATTGATATTTATAGGACATTCCATCCAAAAACAACAGAATACGCATTTTTATCAAGTGCTTATGGAACATTCTCCAGGATAGATCATATCTTGGGTCACAAATCAAGCCTTGGTAAATTTAAGAAAATTGAAATCGTATCAAGTATCTTTTCCGACCACAATGCTGTGAGACTAGATATCAGTTACAGGAAAAGATCTGTAAAAAATACAAACACATGGAGGCTAAACAATACACTACTTAATAACGAAGTGATCACTGAAGAAATCAAAGAGGAAATCAAAAAATACCTAGAAGCAAATCGCAATGGAGACACAATGACCCAAAACCTATGGGATGCAGCAAGAGCAGTTCTAAGAGGGAAGTTTATAGCAATACAATCCTACCTTAAGAAACAGGAAACATCTCAAATAAACAACCTAACCTTGCACCTAAAGCAATTAGAGAAAGAAGAACAAAAAAACCCCAAAGTTAGCAGAAGGAAAGAAATCATAAAAATCAGATCAGAAATAAATGAAAAAGAAATGAAGGAAACAATAGCAAAGATCAATAAAACTAAAAGCTGGTTCTTTGAGAAGTTAAACAAAATTGATAAACCATTAGCCAGACTCATCAAGAAAAAAAGGGAGAAGACTCAAATCAATAGAATTAGAAATGAAAAAGGAAAAGTAACAACTGACACTGCAGAAATACAAAAGATCATGAGAGATTACTACAAGCAGCTCTATGCCAATAAAGTGGACAACCTGGAAGAAATGGACAAATTCTTAGAAATGCACAACCTGCCAAGACTGAATCAGGAAGAAATAGCAAATATGAACAGACCAATCACAAGCAGTGAAATTGAAACTGTGATTAAAAATCTTCCAACAAACAAAAGCCCAGGACCAGATGGCTTCACAGGCGAATTCTATCAAACATTTAGAGAAGACCTAACACCTATCCTTCTCAAACTCTTCCAAAATATAGCAGAGGGAGGAACACTCCCAAACTCATTCTATGAGGCCACCATCACCTTGATACCAAAACCAGACAAGGATGTCACAAAGAAAGAAAACTACAGGCCAGTATCACTGATGAACATAGATGCAAAAATCCTCAACAAAATACTAGCAAACAGAATCCAACAGCACATTAAAAGGATCATTCATCATGATCAAGTGGGGTTTATTCCAGGAATGCAAGGATTCTTCAATATACTCAAATCAATCAATGTGATAAACCATATTAACAAATTGAAGGAGAAAAACCATATGATCATCTCAATAGATGCAGAGAAAGCTTTCGACAAAATTCAACACCCATTTATGATACAAACCCTCCAAAAAGTAGGCATACAGGGAACTTTCCTCAACATAATAAAGGCCATAATGTGACAAACCCACAGCCAACATCGTCCTCAATGGTGAAAAACTGAAACCATTTCCACTAAGATCAGGAACAAGACAAGGTTGCCCACTCTCACCACTCTTATTCAACATAGTTTTGGAAGTTTTAGCCACAGCAATCAGAGAAGAAAAAGAAATAAAAGGAATCCAAATCGGAAAAGAAGAAGTAAAGCTGTCACTGTTTGCAGATGACATGATATTATACACAGAGAATCCTAAAGATGCTACCAGAAAACTACTAGAGCTAATCAATGAATTTGGTAAAGTAGCAGGATACAAAATTAATGCACAGAAATCTCTGGCATTCCTATACACTAATGATGAAAAATCTGAAAGTGAAATCAAGAAAACACTCCCGGGCTTCCCTGGTGGTGCAGTGGTTGAAAATCTGCCTGCCAGTGCAGGGGACACGGGTTCGAGCCCTGGTCTGGGAAGATCCCACATGCCACGGAGCAACTAGGCCCGTGAGCCACAACTACTGAGCCTGTGTGTCTGGAGCCTGTGCCCCGCAACAAGAGAGGCGCGACAGTGAGAAGCCTGCGCACCGCGATGAAGAGTGGCCCCCGCTTGCTGCAACTAGAGAAGGCCCTCACACAGAAATGAAGATCCAACACAGCCAAAAATAAAATAAACAAATAAATTTATTTAAAAAAAGAAAACACTCCCATTTACCATTGCAACAAAGAGAATAAAATATCTACGAATAAACCTACCTAAGGAGACAAAAGACCTCTATGCAGAAAATTATAAGACACTGATGAAAAAATTAAAAATGATGCAAATAGATGGAGAGATATACCATGATACCATGTTCTTTGATTGGAAGAATCAACATGGTGAAAATGACTCTACTACCCAAAGCAATCTACAGATTCAATGCAATCCCTATCATACTACCCCTGGCATTTTTCACAGAACTAGAACAAAAAATTTCACAGTTTGTATGGAAACACAAAAGACCCCGAATAGCCAAAGCAATCTTGAGAACGAAAAACGGAGCTGGAGGAATCAGGCTCCCTGACTTCAGACTATACTACAAAGCTACAGTAATCAAGACAATATGGTACTGGCACAAAAACAGAAAGATAGATCAATGGAACAGGATAGAAAGCCCAGAGATAAACCCATCCACATATGGTCACCTTATCTTTGATAAAGGAGGCAGGAATGTACAGTGGAGACAAGACAGCCTCTTCAATAAGTGGTGCTGGGAAAACTCGAGAGGTACATGTAAAAGTATGAGATTAGATCACTCCCTAACACCATACACAAAAATAAGCTCATAATGGATTAAAAACCTAAATATAAGGCCAGGAACTATCAGACTCTTAGAGGAAAACGTAGGCAGAACACTCTATGACATAAATCACAGCAAGATCCTTTTTGACCCACCTCCTAGAGAAATGGAAATAAAAACAAAAATAAACAAATGGGACCTAATGAAACTTCAAAGCTTTTGCACAGCAAAGGAAACCATAAACAAGACCAAAAGACAACCCTCAGAATGGGAGAAAATATTTGCAAATGAAGCAACTGACAAAGGATTAATCTCCAAAATTTATAAGCAGCTCATGCAGCTCAATAACAAAAAAACAAACACCCCAATCGAAAAGTGGGCAGAAGAACTAAATAGACATTTCTGCAAAGAAGATATACAGACTGCCAACAAACACATGAAAGAATGCTCAACATCATTAATCATTAGAGAAATGCAAATCAAAACTACAATGAGATATCATCTCACACCGGTCAGAATGGCCATCATCAAAAAATCTAGAAACAGTAAATGCTGGAGAGGGTGTGGAGAGAAGGGTACACTCTTGCACTGTTGGTGGGAATGTGGATTGGTACAGCCACTATGGAGAACAGTATGGAGGTTCCTTAAAATACTACAAATAGAACTACCATATGACCCAGCAATCCCACTACTGGGCATATACCCTGAGAAAACCATAATTCAAAAACAGTCATGTACCAAAATGTTCATTGCAGTTCTATTTACAATAGCCCGGAGATGGAAACAACCTAAGTGTCCACCATCAGATGAATGGATAAAGAAGATGTGGCACATATATACAATGGAATATTACTCAGCCATAAAAAGAAATGAAATTGAGCTATTTGTAATGAGGTGGATAGACCTAGAGTCTGTCATACAGAGTGAAGTAAGTCTGAAAGAGAAAGACAAATACAGTATGCTAACACATATATATGGAATTTAAGAAAAAAATGTCATGAAGAACCTACGGGTAAGACAGGAATAAAGACACAGACCTACTAGAGAATGGACTTGAGGATATGGGGAGGGGGAAGGGTAAGCTGGGAAGAAGTGAGAGAGTGGCACTGACATATATACACTACCAAATGTAAAATAGCTAGTGGGAAGCAGCCACATAGCACAGGGAAATCAGCTCGGTGCTTCTTGACCACCTGGAGGGGTAGGATAGGGAGAGTGGGAGGGAGGGAGACGCAAGAGGGAAGACATATGGGAACATATGTATATGTATAACTGATTCACTTTGTTATAAAGCAGAAACTAACACACCATTGTAAAGCAATTATACTCTAATAAAGATGTAAAAAATAAAAAAAAGAGAGCCACCTTGTTCATATTATCATGGGTGTTTTCTCCATGGTGGACCTTTTTCCCTGACTTGGTAAAGAATATTATCTCTGGCAGTTTTGTATCAGTGAGTTATATAAAGGAGGACATAATAAGCTACATATACTTGGAAAGTTACACAAAGATAACGAAGAGCTGTTATTCCTTCATAATGCTTCTCAGATTCAAGCTTGGCTCTGTTTCCATGACAACCACACCAGTCCAGGCTCTCATTTTCTCACATTTGGCATACTGCAAGAGCTTTATGACTTGTCTACCTTCGATGTCTTCCTCTCTTAAACTCCCTTGACCTATGCTACCAGATTAGTCATTCTAAAAATTGTCTTCACTGTATTCTTCACCTGTCTGTTGTCTGCTGTAAGTGCATCCTCTAGCATTTCATTTTCATCATAATCTAGCTTCAGATGTACCTTCTGGCCTCAACTGTACCTACGGGGCACATTATTACACAATGTCACGTGGACCTCCTAATTGTCCTGCTCATGGGTCTTGTCTCTACCATAAAGTCTAGGATGCCATTGTGTGCTAGTTTTGTATTCTACCTAGCACCAGGCATAACTCTGGGCTCATGATATATACAAAAAGAATGGAATATTTCCTCTTTCATCCCTTGCCCCAGGGTTCATTTATTCCTCTCTGTCCACACTGGGCTTAAGGGCTGTTTCTGGTTGTTTTGTGTTTAATTTCTTCCTCCTTCCTAAGATAAGTCAACAGTTATATAGCATATATTATCCACAGCTTGCAGGACACTTTAAAAACCAATATTATGATATCTTTGTTTTTAAATATAGAAACCTCTCCTTTACCAAAAGCCACAGTGACTCAGCTACTTTCATGTCTAAAATGGTTTCTGCATTTTTCTGTGGCCAGTCTTTATGATGGTTATAGATTAATAGTAGGCTTTTTGGAAGCATAACATTTGTTATTAATCATGGCATTACTGTAGTTAACCAGGTAGACCAATTTAGTTGGAGTATCGTCTTTTTCTTTAATGTGTATAGACATAGATTTGGGGAAACAACTTGACATTCATGAAGACTATATTCTAGGATGCTCTTAAATTTCCTAATTTTTTTTTTTTTTTTTTTTTTTTGCGGTCCGTGGGCCTCTCACCGTTGTGGCCTCTCCCGTTGCGGAGCACAGGCTCTGGACGCGCAGGCTCAGCGGCCATGGCCCACGGGCCCAGCCGCTCCGCGGCACGCGAGATCCTCCCAGACCGGGGCACGAACCTGCGTCCCCTGCATCGGCAGGTGGACTGTCAACCACTGCGCCACCAGGGAAGCCCTTAAATATCCTAATTTTTTAATACCACTATGGTTTCTTATTCAGTTTATTAATAAAATTGAGATAAAATAACTGCCTTCCTATAAGAACATATAATAACTGAGAATGACTCTAAGCAAAGCTTACTCACCATCTGCTACATGAAAGTAACTAAATTCATTCCTTAGCAAACCCACAAGGTGCTATGTTGTGGCCTCATGGGGTCTCTCAGGGAGCTGAAGCAATAAATATTAAATCTAAATATGTCAAGGGGTCACTTTAGTTGACTATTGCTTGCTAAAGAAAAGAGAGATTCAGAAGGCCCAGTAAAGTAATAATCTTTTAAAGTAAAAATGAATGAATGAATTAATGAAAGAAGCTGAGACAAGAATCTTATTTTATGGTTATATTTGTCAAATAACTTGTCAATCAAGATAATTTAAAAGGCCTCTCTCCTCTCCCCTGTGAGCTTTGTCATTATATTTTACAGTTGCAGGGAAAGAAAATACATAAGAAAGAAGTAAACAATTTCAAATAGTAATAAATGTCATGAAAGAAATAATACAAAGGAGTCTAACGTGTTACTACCCGCCACCAGATAAGATGGTAAGAAAAGCCCTCTGTGAGCAAAATAACATTTGAGTTGAATGATGCAGTGGAACCAGCCTTACGAAAATCAGAGGCAACAGCAAGCTCAAAGGCCCTGAGTCAGGGGCTTCCCTGGTGGCGCAGTGGTTAAGAATCCACCTGCCAATGCAGGGGACACAGGTTCAAGCCCTGGTCCAGGAAGATCCCACATGCCGCAGAGCAACTAAGCCCGCGCGCCACAACTACTGAGCCTGTGCTCTAGAGTCCGTGAGCCACAGCTATTGAAGCCCGTGCTCTGCAACAAGAGAAGCCACCACAATGAGAAGCCCATGCACCGCAATGAAGAGTAGCCCCTGCTCACCGCAACTAGAGAAAGCCCACGCGCAGCAATGAAGACCCAATGCAGCCAAAAATAAATTTAAAAAATAAATAAATAAATAAAGGCCCTGAGGCAGGAAAAGCTTTGTATATTCAAAACAGAAAGGAAGCCATTGTGACTGGAGCCTAGTGAGGAAGTGAGCAAGATATAAAGAGGAAGGAGATGTGGTCAGAGATTGAGGCAGTGGCCAGATCAGCAGAGACACATAAGGAATAGAAATGCATTGGCATTTGGGTAACATGGGAAGCCAGTGTAAGTTTTAAGCAGGAAGAAATTTGATTTGATTTATGGTTTTAAGACATTGTTTTGATTGAGGAATTCTGGTGTGTGGAATGTGGATTGAAAAGAGGAGAGAATAGGGCTTCCCTGGTGGCACAGTGGTTAAGAATCCACCTGCCAATGCAGGGTACATGGGTTCAAGCCCTGGTCTCGGAAGATCCCACATGCCATGGAGCAACTGGGCCCATGCGCCACAACTACTGAGCCTGTGCTCTAGAGCCCGCGAGCTACAACTACTGACCCCACGTGCCACAACTACTGAAGCCCGTGCACCTAGAGCCCATGCTCCGCAACAAGACAAGCCACCACAGTGAGAAGACCGTGCACCACAACGAAGAGTAGCCCCCGCTCGCCACAACTAGGGAAAGCCCACGTGCAGCAACAAAGACCCAATGCAGCCAAAAAATAAATAATAAATAAAATAAATAAAAAATTTAAAGAAAAAAAAGAAAAGCAAGAATAGAAGCATGGAGACTAGTTAAGATGTTATTTCAAGACCAGTCAGGAAATGATGGTAGCTTAGACCAAGGTAGTGACAATTAAGATGGAGAAAGAGGACAGATTTAAGATAGCTTTGTAGATAGGGCTGACAGGGCTGACTTATATTTAGATAAATTGGATTTGGAAGGCTGAGGGAAAGTGAGAAATCAAGGATGTTGTAGAGATGGAGCAAACTGATTTTTCACATCATGAGAAAATCATTTATTTTAGCTATGATTTTACTACAGCACATTATGAGAATGAAGTGAGATCGTGTATAGAAGCAGATGGCACAATGTCTGGCCCACAACAGGAACTTGTGAGATTTTTATTTTTACCCCCACCTCAGGACATTTTCATTAGGAATTTATATTCTCACATTACCATTTATTTAGGTCACCAAATTTCAAAAGCAAATGATTAGAAAGCCCATTGGTGAGTATTATATGCAATGCAACCATTCATCAACTCAGTAAGCATTTCCTGAGCTCCTTGTATAGATAATTACTGTACTGAGTGCTGGAAAAATACTAGTGAGTGAAGCTAATGCAATGCCTACCCTTATGGAACTTTCTGTCTGGTAGGGTAGATTAATTTCCCTAACAGTATAATTATACAACTAGTTATTAAATTACATCCGGGATGATTAAGAATATCAAGGTATACTGTAGAACATCTCTTCATGACTTCTGTATTTCCCTAATTTACTTAATTTATTCCCATGTTCCATCTTGCATATGGCTACCAGTGATTCCTAAACCCATCTCTTGGCTCCAGATTCTTTTTCCCATGGCCTATGGAACATCTCCAACGGATTACCACATGGTCCTCACTAACTGCATTCATCCTCCATACTTTCCTGTCCCCAGTGCTTTCCCTATCAGTTAATATCTTTACTATCATGCCAGTTTACCAAGCTAGAAATGTCACAGATGTTAATAACATTAGCAACTTCATAATATTACTATATTAAACCTCATTTTCTTCATGGAAATTAAGACTCAAAGAGGCTAACTTTACTGAAATCATGTAGCTAATTAGACTTGAAGTTGTGGTTTTAAATCCAGATCTCTCTGACATCTTAGCTTTTGTTTTTTCCGTGACATCAATTTGCAGGATTGTTATTTTTTTTTTTTTTTTTTTTTTGCGGTACACGGGCCTCTCACTGTTGTGGCCTCTCCCCTTGTGGAGCACAGGCTCCGGACACGCAGGCTCAGCGGCCATGGCTCACGGGCCCAGCCGCTCCGCGACATGTGGGATCTTCCCAGACCAGGGCACGAACCCGTGTCGCCTGCATCGGCAGGCGGACTCTCAACTACTGTGCCACCAGGGAAGCCCCAGGATTGTTAAAATTTTTAAAGGAAAAATAATGGAGGAAAACATTCTAGAAAGAGGGAAGAACATTTTTAAAGGCTCAGAAATATTAAAGCGTCAATATTTCTAATCAGAGAAATGCTTATCTATCCCTCCCATGAATAATAATCATATTTTATCCATTTTGAATGCTGAACCATTTCAACATACACTTTTGGGATAGCCACTATGTGTTAAGTAATTGCCTCTGCTAAGTTTTTAGGACAAAAAGGATAATACATGATACCTATCTCTAAGTGCCTTAGTAGGGGAGAAGGACCCTAAGTGTTGATTTCAGTGCAGATCATTAAAGTACAAGCCTGCAAATGTTATGAGACAGACAGCAAGGGTGGAAAGAGAGCAAGTGGGAAGGCCATGTACCCCAACCCTAGGATTGAGGGAGGGTTCCTGCAGGAGGTAATACCAGAGTTTAGTTTTAATGAATTAGGAAAAGGTGGGACTTCCCTGGTGGCACAGTGGGTAAGTCTCCATGCTCCCAATGCAGGGGGCTGGGTTCGATCCCTGGTCAGGGAACTAGATCCCACATGCATGCTGCAACTAAGAGTTTGCATGCCACAGCTAATGAGCCTGCCTGCTGCAACTAAGACCTGGTTCAACCAAGTAAATAAATAAATAAAAACAAATTAGGAAAAGGTAAGTGAACTAGAGGGGGAAAACAGTTCAAGAAAAGGAGAAAGCAAGAACAAAGACATTGAGGTATGCAGTTACCTGGTGTGTGCAGGGGAACTTCAAGTAACTTGAGTATTGCAGCTGGTAGACATCCCAGCATGTCATACTAAGGGGTGAGCTCAAATCAGAAGAGATGGGAATGGAGAAGAGGGGATAGTTTTGAGAGATGGTGAGGAGGTTAAATCAACCAGACTTGAATGATGGGTTGAGTATGGGAAGTGGAGGTAAAAGGAGTACTCTAGGATGACCCCCAGATGTCTGCTGGTATAATTGGGTAGATGAGGACACTCTTTGCTAGGATAGGAAATGTAGGAGGAGGAACTGCATTGGGGAAGAAATGGTGACTTTGGACATGCCGGGATTAATTTGCGTGTGAGGCTGCATTTGTCCAGCAAGGAGATAGATATACAGATTGGGAGCTCTGGAGAGAGGGCTGATCTCAGGATTGGGTTGTTCAGTAGTAGTAAAAAAAGAAAGGTATGGAGAAGATCACCAGGGTACAGTGAGCATAAGTTTTTGCTTTGTTTTTGTCATTTCTTTTAGAACCAAGACACATTAGTCCCTCTATGTATTCATAGTGACTGGACTGTGAAAATCCTGTTGTTTCCACTGGACTAACTTGATTAGCTTTTAGGATCTAGCCTGTTTAACTCTACCTCCTTCATTGTTTCAAATAACTCAAATTAGATTTAAAACACTTATATAGCAGATGTGTAAATTATAGTTGCAGTTACCACTTAGTAGCTACATGATCTCTGGCAAGTCACTTAACTTTTCTAAGCTTAGGTGTCTCCTATGTAAAATGAGTGTAATTTGTTGTTAAGATTAATTGCAATACTACATACTCTAAGGGCTTGGCATAGTTTATGGCTGTCATAGATACTAAATGAATGGTAACTATTATTATTCATACTTTTAGTCACTGAAATATTTACCAAGACTTCGTGGTGTATAAGTTGTTTTGTTAGGCCCTGCTTGGAACAAATATGCGTATGAGGTAGAGAAAGGAGCCCACCAAGCAGGAAAGACCTGTACACACCTGTTCACTTGTTACTATCATCATACAAGACATCTTGTGGCAACTCTCAGTGTATAGGAGTGCTGAGCTCACAAGGGAGGTGGAGAGGAATCCAATCATGTCCAATGAAAGTGGAGGAAAAATCACCTCCACTCTCACCCGTTTGCTACCTCTGAAAGTCTACTGAACCCTTTTGAAGCCATGAGTGGGAGGTAGGGAGAGGGAAATAGTATGGCTGTACAATCTATTACCATCTTTATTTCAGAATATGGACTTGTCTATTCAAAAAAAAAAAGAATGTCCCCATCTTGACATATTCATTTTGTGGAGACAAATTCACTTGCTAATACATGGGCTGACCCATATAACTCCTCCACTGAAAATACTATTTTTCACAGAGACAGATGTTAAACTACACCTAGCATTCTATGTAACACGAAGATGCCAAAGATAGCAAATTTAATAGAGAACTGGAGATGGACTATGGGAAGGAGGTAGAGGCAGTTCACAACTTATCAAGATGAATATAGCACCTCATTATTTTCAACAATGACAACATACACACACAAAGGTAAAATGCTGATCTAGCTTGAGAGCATCAAGGAATAGTCTAGATTCCATGTCATAATTTTAATCCGATCAACTTAAAATTAAAAAACAGGCCTCTGCTAACATTAATTTATGCCTTCTGCTTAAACTTGGAAATAAAGAGGAGCCTCATACAAACTGTCCAGAGGAGGGGATAAATGAAGTGAGATAGGCTTCCATTGTTAAGCCTGCATCACTAACATGGCTTCAAAAAAGCTGCTGTTATGTAGACACTGTGACGGAGCGGCCGAGGATGTAGCTTCTCTGTTTGACTGAAAAAGAGAGGGGCTTCCCTGGTGGAGCAGTGGTTAAGAATCCACCTGCCAATGCAGGGGACATGGGTTCGAGCCCCGGTCCGGGAAGATCCCACATGCCACAGAGCAACTAAGCCCGTGCACCACAACTACTGAGCCTGCACCCTAGAGCCCGCGAGCCACAACTACTGAAGAGCCCATGCTCCACAACAAGAGGAGCCACTGCAATGAGAAACCCACGCACCCGAACAAAGAGTAGCCCCCGCTCGCAGCGGCTAGAGAAAAGCCCGCATGCAGCAACAAAGAGCCAACTCAGCCAAAAATAAATAAATTAATAAATTAATTTTTTTTAAAAAGAGAGGGTGCTTCACAGTTAAAAATTACAAAGGCAGATGTGCTTTATTATCATAGGTGTGTGTTTAGAAGTGACTATTCTCAAGGCAGGCTTTTGGAAGCCTCCTCTCAACTCAGATCTAAGAATCTTAGGTTCTTTCATACCAGATGGCAGGCACAGGCTCCGGACCAATTCCATGTGGAGTAAAATGGTGGAGCACAGTCTTCCTAATGAGATAGTTTTTTTTAATGGGCTACATTAATTGAAAGAGAGCAAGTTACAGAGCTGGAAATGCTAGGTTCTCTACTGTGTAGCAGGGCTCTGGGATCTTGGCTTCCTGGCTCTACCTCAGACAAGTTTTACGATTGTGAGCAAGTCACGTATCTGCTGCCTCACTCTTTTCATCAATAGGACGAACATGTTAGACTTGGATGTTTCTAGGGTCTAACAACGTTGCATTATTTCATGATTCTGTTATCATATCTAGAGTATGATAACATATGTCGAGTATGTCAGTGATGGTAATATTGAAACTTTATTGAGAGACACTGTCCAAAAAGAGTGTCTCCTTGGAGCAGGAAGTAGGACAGTCTAGAATGGTGCAGAAACCAGCTCATAGGAGGCCTAGTTAACCAGGGATAATTAGCTTCAAGAAAAGGAAACTGTGTTCAGATATTTTAACTAACATCACATGGAAAAAAGTCGACCCATTCTGTGTTGTTATAAAGTATATGCCTCAACTGAGTGACTGGAAGCTTCAGATTTCTAGCTTAGCATAAGTAGTCCTTTTTAAACAAATATAAATGTCCAGTAATAAAAGTAGGCAGCCTTTTCAGCTAATTGTCAATGAAGATAAGGAAGCAGAGGCAAAATGACTAACTCTCAAAGAGACTGTAGAAGAAGTTCTTGCATTAATAAAGGCATTGTTCTTAAATCTGATCACAAGAGTAGGTAATAAGGTAATAGTGATACTACCATGACTATTCAGAATGTTATTAAATTGCTTTTGGTGGGGGAAAGTTCTCTCTTCTATTGAAAAACAGAAACAAAACAAAAAACTCCTTTAAAATAGTTATGCTTGAAGTATCACAAGAGGTCAGAACATTCCTAAAAAATTAGTAATTCTATAATATTTTATAGGAATCTTTTTTCTTTTTGAGTTCCAACAGTCTGGTTACCTGAAGTACCCACCACGGTGTCAGTTAATTATGTACTTTCTTATTTTGAACTCTAATTCCTCAGTGTGTTGAGTTCCAACTATAAGATGATGAGACTCATTTCCCTGTGATATAACTTGTATGCTCAGTCTCATTGACATTTCATTTTATCCTTTTCTTCAAGTAGCTTGAATAATGCATAAAGTTAGAAGAAGCATTTGATGTACCTTTCTACCTCCAGAAGCATATAGCACAGTGCTGAGAAGAACCAAGACTTGAATGGCAGAGTGTGAGTTGCCTGGGATTCTACAGTACCAAAATACCGGACTACTCACTGTGTCACCTTTATTTAACCTGTTGGTTGGATCTTAGGAACTTGCCAAATTATTGAGGGCTCATCTTTTAAAAAGTAGTCTAGAAGACAAAAAAGAAATAGGCAGAGAATTGAGTTTTTGCTGTTTTACCTCTCCTAGTTCAGAAGAGCATGGATCCTTTGCTACTTATTATTAGCTGTCTGAATCTTAAAGGTGAACTGAAGAGGCAGTTGGTCTTACAGGAGTGTCTTTTATCAGTGTTTGGCTAACTCTTTTTCTTTTTTTTTAACATCTTTATTGGAGTATAATTGCTTTACAATGGTGTGTTAGTTTCTGCTGTATAACAAAGTGAATCAGCTATACACATATATATATCCCCATATCTCCTCCCTCTTGCATCTCCCTCCCTCCCACCCTCCCTATCCCACCCCTCTAGGTGGTCACAAAGCACCAAGCTGATCTCCCTGTGCTATGCGGCTGCTTCCCACTAGCTATCTATTTTACGTTCGGTAGTGTATATATGTCCATGCCACTCTCTCACTTTGTCACAGCTTACCCTTCCCCCTCCCCGTGTCCTCAAGTCCATTCTCTAGGTCTGCGTCTTTATTCCTGTCCCGCCCCTAGGTTCTTCAGAACCTTTTTTTTTTTTTTTAAGATTCCATATATAGGGCTTCCCTGGTGGTGCAGTGGTTGAGAGTCTGCCTGCCAATGCAGGGGATGCGGGTTCGTGCCCCGGTCTGGGAAGATGCCACATGCCGCGGAGCGGCTGGGCCCGTGAGCCATAGCCGCTGAGCCTGTGCGTCCGGAGCCTGTAGTCCGCAACGGGAGAGGCCACAACAGTGAGAGGCCCGCGTACCGCAAAAAAAAACACAAAAAAACAAAGATTCCATATATATGTGTTAGCATATGGTGTTTGTTTTTCTCTTTCTGACTTAACTTCACTCTGTATGACAGACTAGGTCCATCCACCTCACTACAAAAACTCAATTTCGTTTCTTTTTATGGCTGAGTAATATTCCATTGTATATATTGGCAAACTCTTTTTCTAATGTTAATACATCCAGAGTCTTTTGTCTTTCTAAACCCTAACCCAGATGAACAAAATGCTTTTACACTTGCTCTCCTCTTCTCCTGACTTCATAGAAAGAATGAAGGAAATTACTGGTTATCTGGTACCCACCCTGTGCTAGGCACTATGAAATATTCCTTTACATACATTAACTTATTAAATTTTCAGAGCAACTTGACTAGGTAGGTGATACTGCCTTTTTACAGAGTCCCAGAGAGTAGTAATTTACCCATGTCTTTCAGCCAGTAAATGTGACTAAAAGATGATGTAATAAACAATGCCCTGCTTTGCTCTTAGAAATATGTTTAATTCTCATTACTCTTACATTTGGGTCCAGGACAGTCCCACTAGTCTAAACCCACTTTTGTCTGTATCCACTGTGGACAACAAAGACATGACTAGATCATAACACACAGTGTGTTCCTCCTTTTACAGTGTCCACATCCTGCTTTATCTTTGTGTTTGAATGCCTCCCGGATTTTAAGCTCCTACAGATTGGAAAGTGTTTTCCTTTTTCACCTTTGTAACCCTTGAAGAAACTACTTCTTGTGTTACTGTGCACTTACTGTTCTTAATTACAGTTCCATAAATTAAGTCAAGTATCTTTTCACTTTACAATGGAAATCTATTTATGTCCTGCACATGTCCACAATCAGTGAGCGGAGTGGCTCAGGTAGAGCACTCAAGCTCAGGGCTCTAATTAGCACTGCACCACCATCTACCTGCTTCTAGCACTCCAGAGTGAGGCTGCTGTTCTTTAGACCATGGCTTTGGGACCACTGCCTTGCCCTCTTTACCTTTCTCTCACTCTGCCTCATTGGATCATTCATCCAAATTTCCCATATTATCTTCAATTTGCTGTTGAACTTCCTTCATAGAGATTTTAAAAAAATCTCCTTTATGATAGTGTAAAGAAATATGAGAAATCATGTATTATTAACTGGTTAATTCAGAAGAGTTTCTTTTCTATCATTAGTTTCATTTTTGGACTACTTTATAACTCAAAAATTTATCTTTGAGTTATAAGTATACTCTATTTATTGCTGAATCTGATCAGCAATAAATAAATTACTTGGGGAGTTGGGGAGGCATAAGGGGAAATGCTCACTGAGATTACTCACTCTCGTAGGGCTTCAAAAATCGCTAGAATACATTCTTTCTTTTTGCCAAGTGATATTCTAGAAGAGTTATTTTACCTGATACTGATCAACAGCCTATTCTCAAGGGACAACCTGAAAACACGACCAGGGTCGGAAAATTACGGAAATTTTGAAGGCAAGGATGATGCTTTCTTTCTTTTATTTTATTTTTTGGAAGGGGGTGCTTTTATTCTCCATAGAGTGATACATGCTAAGGTGGGTTGGGCTTGGGCTGATGTCCCCATGTGTATAGAACTGAATTAATAAGTCTCTGAGAAGAAGTCTGGTTTACCTTGATGTGGAAAGGGGGGTGGGAGCATGGGGATGAACATTACAACCTGGGATATGATCAGCCCTGGAATGCAGGGAGATGAGGCAGCTCTCAGTGCGGTCATTGGCAGGCAGGGGACACCTGCCAGGCTCGGAGGGCCTTCTGTACCACATCTTCCCACTGGGCATTTAATATCACCTCCTTCGCCCTTTTCACCAACTCTGCATGTTCTGGGTCCATGACTGTAGAGTTGTGGCTGCTCAGTGCTGTAGCTCCCTCCTCATCTTCATCCTCATTCTCTGCTGGCCTGTCCCGGGAATGAAGCCCTAGGGCCTTAGTTCCAACCCTGGATGTCAGCAGCTCCATCTTCTGCACCCCGCACTGGTGCCAGCTCTGCCCCTTCTGGTTCGGGGTCTTGGTTCAGGGACTGGTAGGAGCAGCTAGCTGGACCTGCCCCCATTTCTTCCTGTTCTTCCTCAGGCTCTCCACTCCTCTAAACCCCAGTGCCTTCTGTAGGCCCCTGGTGTGACAGTTCCTCAGCCTCATTGGGGTAGGTGTGCCCTGGACCCTGCTGCCGAAAACGACTTCTTCCATCCCAGCAGGGCCCACTCAGAGCCTGCAGCTGAGCCTGTACCTTTTACCTCCTCAAGGGTAATACGTATTTGAGGGGAAGGATGATGGAGAGATTGGGAAAACTGAAACACATGACTCACTGGTTTGTAGTGCCTTTTACACAGCATTTTGTTAAATGAACCTAAATCTTTTAAGTGTAACTTTGTTTTGCTCATTAAACTATCATATTTTAATTATTACATTTAATATTTAGTGCATATAGTTTTAACTTCTTTTGTGAGCATCAGAGCCAAACCAGTTCCGAAGTCTTTTGATTAATTTTTAAATTTAATTCCTTTTGGGCAATAAATTTTTTGTTTCTGGTTTATATAAGTAAAAAAAAAAAAAAATGCTTCTGCTAGTGGTCTTTGAGACCAAGTCAGATGGATGGAAACATCTACCCTATCTTTTAAAAAAAATAAATCATAAAAAATCCTATAAACCAAAGAGTCACTGAATTTTTTCTTCGCTTGCAAGTCAAAATGTCCCCTTGCTCTTCAATGTAAAGCTTCTATGGCAGTGCTTTTCACACTTACACAGCAGTAGCACAGTCTTTTCAAACAAAATCTCATGCAGAACTTCACTATGTAAATAAGATGAAAATGGAGCTGTTGTTGCTGATGGGGGAAGGGCAGGGGGCTCGAGTAATGAGAGACCCAGAACCTCTTCCCTCTTCCCCACTTCTGGCTAAACCAACTCCCACCCTGGGTAGCCCATAAGACATTTCCTCCAAAATCTCAAGGATCTGAAATTTATATATATATTTTTATATATATATATATTTATATATATATATATATATATACAACACACACACACACATATATATACATATCATATTCTAATGGCTTTTATCATTGTACATTAAAATCTTTACTTTGTATAGGTTTTTTTTTAATTGGATTTTTTTTTTCTTTTTTTTTTGCGGTACGCGGGCCTCTCACTGTTGTGGCCTCTCCCATTGCGGAGCACAGGCTCCGGATGCGCAGGCTCAGCGGCCATGGCTCACGGGCCCAGCCACTCCGCGGCATATGGGATCCTCCCGGACCGGGGCGCGAACCCGTGTCCCCTGCACGGGCAGGCGGACTCCCAACCACTGCGCCACCAGGGAAGCCCATGTATAGGTTTTTAATAAATCGTTGTTGGAAGAAATAGAAGGCCTGACAGCAAAATATAAATATCTTATTCAAGATATTTTGTTAATTAATACTTTAAATGTTTAACCCAAAAAAGTTTTGTTCACCTGAGGTTTTGGAAAAATAAACCAAACAGTATTCTCTTAAGGAAGGCAGTATTTCCCTTTATCCCCAATTCTGTAATTAATGTATTTCTGTAACCAAGATCACAGAGGTATGCTGATAAATGTTTCTATTTTCTTACTTGCAGAGATCTGTAACTTATTTATCAAAATAGGAAACTAAGACTCGGAAGGCACTTCCTCCAGCTCTCTTAGCCCCACTAGTCTTTGCACCATGCTACAGCTTGCATGAAGAAACTGGTCTGGTATTCATATGAGACCAACTACAGAACAGTAGCTCCAAGATTCTGAATATATAGTAGTTAATTGTTAGGATAAATTTAAGAAACTATCCTTAAAGGGGATCTTGTCCTTCTGCCTTGATTTGGCTAAAACTGATGATTCACATCAAGGAAATTAATATAAAACTTTAATAGTAAGATTGTAAAATTTTAAACTGTGAATAACTCTAAGTTATATTATTACAAGGGAAGGATTAGACCAGAATGCATCAAAACAATGTTTTGAACTATTAAGTGAGTGTTTATCAGTCTTTAGGTTAGGAAAGTTATTTTTGCTTTGAGAATCTCAACTTTAATAGTTCCTTAAAGGTATACTCTTATTATTATGTTGTAGGTTTTTATGCTTTATCACATTGTGTATTTATAAGAGTCTTCATTTTTGCTATGTTGTACACCTGAAACTTACATAATACTATACATCAACTATACCACAATAAAAAATAAAAATACATTAAAAATAATCTTCCTTTTAATTGCAGCTAGCCTTCCCAGAATGCTGAAATACTTCTGCATATCCTAGCATTGCAAAAAGTCATTATTGCATAAACACTTCAACTTGAGGGCATGTCGTTTCTTGGATGTTCGGTCCTTGCTCTTCTGTCCATACTCTATCATTTTCCCCTAAGCCTCTGTTCTGCTAGAGATTTCAGTAATCTAACAAGGATTGGAGCATCCCACTTTAAATATGCAGTAAAAAAATCAGACTTGTATCTGTTACCATTATTAGAAAGCAAGAGTGAATAAAGGTCAGCCTTTTAGCTGGCAGGCTGTCTGATTTTTCTGTGAGCATCACATGTTAGGAGAAGCTAGCTCATCTGTCTGTGGGTTTAAGATTCAACAGCATAAGCTGTCAGCCTAACACTGATTGAAGGTGGACTGGGAGGGGAAGCGCATCTGTCCAATGGCTCGCCATTGGCTTCCTATTACAGCATTCTCCCCCGAGACAAACTCTGCATGCTCATTCACCTACCTCCTTCTCTTCCCTCCCCTTCCTTCCCTACCCCTTCATTACTGATTCACAGCGAGAGGCAGCAGCAGCAGAGGCAGCAACAGCAGAGCTGCTTGTCACGAATCAGGGATTGCAATGAGCTCATCCTTTTCTCCTTGCAGCTTCACAACTGCCCTGGCTTCCTGGCTCCTGCTCTTTGCTCACGCACACACACACACTCACTCTCTCACATACACACAGCACACACACACACACTCACATGCTAGACCCTTCTAAGCAGCTTGTCCATTTTTACACATGTATGTGAACTCTCCTGCATCACTCTTGGCCATTTTCTTGCATTCGCTTGCTTTTGCTGTTTTTTTATTTAGATCAGCATTTGATTTCATTTCCAGTCTACTTTGGGGCTCTTGCACAGTAGATAATTTAGCCAAAATGTTTTTCTTGTGGAGACGTTAGCTGGCAGTTCCCACCACAGACTGGCTTGTGCGTGCTCCTGGGGAGACCTAAGCCTGGCTCCCCTCCCGCCGCAGTTCTCAAAATTGTGGATAAGAGATCCAGCTTTCTCATTCTGGATAACTACTTACTGCTCATGGAAGAAGGGGTGCCCTGCCCAGCCCCAGCTGCTAAGCTCACAGCTCCTGTCAAAAAGTCCCAGGACATGCACGACGAGAGGAACAAGCTGGTGAATGAGTATGCGTGTCGAGTGCTGGAACTTCTGGGGATGGGGCATCGTCTGTTTGTGCCTCGGCTTCTGGCGGTGAGACTGTTTTTCATTGAACTTCATTTGTAAAGAATCTGCCACCCTCTGTGAGAATTCCCTGTATTCCTGGAAGAGGCTTGCGGTCTCCTGTCTCCTTCCCCTTCTCCCCACTCTACCGAGAAGGAAGTGCTGAGTGGCCACAGGCATGGGGCTCTGTCCGAGCCTGGTCCGTGCCACTCCTTAATTGGCTAGAGGAGATATGGCTCTCCTCTCCAAGCCCACGTTAGTGGCATTATCTCTGTGGCAGCCAAAAAAAAAGGTCTTATGGCTGGCCAGGCTCAGCAATAAAGCAGAATACCCAAGTGCTTGATGGATGCATTCTGTTATTTCTGTCTCCAAGGGGTTAAATTTTACACCAGACATTGCGACTTATCTAGACTATGCCTGGTTTGCTTTCTAACCTCTCCATTTGATGGTCAATTTGGTTGTGTTAATAGGGAATTTTGCCCCTTAAAAATCATTGGTTAGGAAATTACAGATTTCTCTCCTGGAATGTTCGAACTGTGTATCTATGAAACAGCTTAAAGCTGTTGGGTCTGTGCTGAGTCTGGGAAGTCTGCCTTGCTTGTTTTTTGATTTCCTGAACAAGAGAAAAATCACCCTTCTGCACTTCCTACCAAGGGTTAAAATTAAATACCCACAATCACTGGTGCAGTGTTTCTTTTTAGTGGTTTGAGAACTATACCTAGTAACTGTTCTATAATGTGATTGGTCTGTGGTAGTCCTATACCATTATTTGGTAATTGGGCAAGAATAATTTTGCTTTGTTTATATTATACAATGGAGTTTAATACCATTCTAGACTGTTCCCTCATTTGGTTCTCTCATATTTGAATCTTTTTCAGAAGTACAATATTGACTGAATTTAACTCTTTTCTCTCACATATCTCCCTCTAGTATAGTTCATCTCTGTTTATGCTTATGTTTACAATTATTAATTAAGTCTCATGTATCTATTTGCATGTAAATATAATCTCTCCTGTATCATCATAACAGACATGTTAGGTAGCCGTGCACCTAAGGGATTTCTCACCCAGAAGAAAGTCTGTTTATCATTGCAAGGTGAAGTTAGATGCAGTGACCAGCATACAATTATAAAGAAGGGGGTGGTATATTTTGAGAAATATGGTTCCTTTGTCATTTAAGAAAGAAGAGCTCAATTTATATGTTTTAATGCCTAGGTGAGGTCATCAGTGCTCACTTGAATTTTGTTCCCCTGAATCATAACATTTTTTTCTTAATAAAGGAGAAAACTGAAGATTCATGATTCTATTAGAAAGGAGTTTTTTGTTTTTGTTTTTGTTTTTTAACAGTGAAATAAAAAGCATTTTTTTTCAAGAGCTTTGACACTAAGAAGTGCTAAAATATATTTCAACCAATTCTCTGCCTCTCTTTGAGGAGTCAGTTTTTGGTCTAATATTCTTAAAGACTGCTTAACTTTGTGTCTCACGGGCTTCCACTGATAACTTTACAGTGATCCGGTGCTGCCTATCTTTGGCATTTACATTTTCAGTGTTTTGAAGGAAAACATAAAATTGATAACTAAGAATATCACTCATACTAAAATCTGCATCAAAATCCGGATGACTCTAGTGTAAAACGATTGTCAACAACAAAACCCATAAGCTTCACAAGCTTCAGATTTGTGGGAGGTCATAGATATCTATATGTTGCAACTGTACAAAGTCGGCTTGGTTGCTCAGTTAGGTACCTGAGGTGGTGGTACAGCCCTCAGGTTGTTTTGGGCTCTAACACTGCAGGTAATAGTGCCATTTGCACTGTATGTGACAAGTGTGTGCTGCGTTGTGTATAGGGCCATTTGGAAATCTCTGACTTTGTTATACAGTGTTGTACTCAAAAGATTGTCGATAGAACTAGGGTACTCTATATTCTGAGAAATCACATGCCCTTTAGTTAGCCATGTGGCTATGAATTGGGATCCGCTATCCAATGAGTTATTGCTCAAAGTTTAGCATGTGTACCAGAGGGAAGTACAGTTGTTCAGCCTTGTGTTATTGGACTGGCTAATGATGTGGGATCAGCGGCTAATCTGCACAGGGTAATCCTAAGAGGAATCCTACCACATGCAATGTTGCAGTCTTTCCATTACCAGTCAAGAGGGCAAGCACTGAAGTTTAGGTTTTGTTTTTTGTTTTTTTTTGCGGTACATGGGCCTCTCACTGTTGTGGCCTCTCCCATTGCGGAGCACAGGCTCCGGACGCGCAGGCTCAGCGGCCATGGCTCACGGGCCCAGCCGCTCTGCGGCATGTGGGATCTTCCTGGACTGGGGCACGAACCCACGTCCCCTGCATCGGCAGGCGGACTCTCAACCACTGCGCCACCAGGGAAGCCCGAAGTTTAGGTTTTTAATCATGTTTTAAATATGAATGTGTGTGTGGGTTAAACACATACAAATCCCTTATTTTACTTTTAAGATGCCAGTAGTTTTCTTCATATAAGACAAGTTAATTTTTTTAATGAAACTGATCAAATAAATGAAGATTTACCAAGACAGTGTTGTAGATTTGGACTTTGAGCCTTATTTATTGTTCCCTGATTCACAGAGAGACCATCAAGCTATGAGAACACCAAGCACATTTGGAATTTTTGCTTATTGTCCTTCAAAGGTACACCTAGTAAAGAATAATTTTCCTTTAATAAATCAAGTACAAGTACTCCATTTTAGATTTTACCACAAGGCATAAATTCTGTGTGCAGACTCACCAAACACACGTTTCTTTGGTGAAATTAAAATACCAAAGCAAGGGATATACGTATCCTAGATACCAGCTAAGTAATGTCCTCTTCTAAAAGCCTGTGCTTCCAAATGATTCTCAGACCTCCAGAAACATTTTTCAACGGAATGGAAATCCTGTTAGACACTGTAACTAAAGGAAGAAAAGCCATTTGTGGTGAATATAGCGAAGGTGAGAAAGAGAAACATGCCTAGATTTTTTTTTCAAATAATCCCCTAAAATAATCAAACCTAGATTTTGCTGCTTATCAGAGGCCCTTAAAGAAAGATTTGTCATCCAAGAAAATGAGAGGTTTCGAATAGAAGCATCTGGAGCTAACACTCAAATGTTAGAACTGTTCATTTCCACCCACCCTCCTTTCTTTTAAAAAAAAAAATCACTTTAAAATGTGATACTCTTGCACTGAATTTTTCAGTGGGAAAAACACACTCCAAATGGTATTAGCAGGGGCACATAGCCAGAGTTCATATTCCTCTGTAAGTGTGTGAAATTTGGAGAAAGAGGAAAAACTTTTACTCAGGTTCAAAATCTTCCCTATCCTCCTAGATTTTTTCTTTTTGCTTTTATATGACATGGGAAGTTATCAGATCATTATATGTTGATATCAGTGTTGGCTGTAGTTTCAATCTGATACTCTGGGCGCTGTGCACGGTGAATCCAAAGGACTCTCAGGCTGAAGAGGATTGACATATATCTATAGCCAAATGTTCCAGCTGTCCCTCCAGTAACCATTTAAAGTTTAATTTTGATCATATTTCTTTATGCTGTCAAACTGCATCCTAGTTTTGTTTTTTTAATTTGTGGACTTCCTTAAAACATTAATTTTAAGGAGGGAATAAAAGAGCAGAGGAGAAAGTTTCTCTCCCATTTTTACCTCTGTTGTTGACTGCTGCAAGGATTACTCACTGAAGAGAGATGATAACTCTTAAAAGAAGTTAAAGACTCAAGTATAAAAGTTGCCTCCCAAATATAAAAGTCAATTTTGATGCCCCCCAATATATAAAAGAATTGCCCCCCCAATTCTGATGCCCCTCAAATATAAAAGTCAATTTTTATATCAAAATAAGTCCTACATCTCCTTTCTAATTTGCATCTTATAAATTTTTGACTTATTAATAGTGAGTATGCTTGAAGTAGATCCTTTATAAATTCATGGAACAGATATATGTTGGTGTCTATTGTGTGCCTGGCAATGTGCTTAATTCATTTTACTGGGGTGAGTGGGAAGGATTCTTACATTAACATCCTACTTACCTTTCCCTCTGGATATTTATTTCTACCTACTTGAAAGGAAATAGAAGTAGGACTTGTTTAAATGTTTTTTTAATTATCCAGGTAATCTTTTTATATAGCTCTATTCATAGAAATGAGGAAGAAGTAATGTTACCTTTGAAGGTATAATTGGTAAACATGTTTCCTATCATCACTTAAAAGGATTTGACAGAAAGTTTGGAGAGCAAAAGATGAGTATTAGTAGAGCCACTGATTTTCAAAAGTTATCATTTATTAGTTCTTACTTAAAAGCTGGTAGAGTTCTTTCCTTTATTGTACAAGGCAAGAAAACATGCCTTTGCTTATTCAAATTCCCTAGTTCTCGTCTATATTATCTTCTGGCTGACATTACTTAGCAAATACTGTTAGCAAAGTAATTGCATTTTCATTATTTTACTATTCCTTCACTATTGTTCTGAAGGTAATATAGAAAAACTCTAAGAATTTCCCAG
Organism: Monodon monoceros; assembly: GCF_005190385.1. NCBI lineage: Eukaryota > Metazoa > Chordata > Mammalia > Artiodactyla > Monodontidae > Monodon > Monodon monoceros. The sequence goes on along the minus strand of NW_021703774.1, from coordinate 53,220,403 downwards.
TTGAAGAACAGCCTTTCCAATTTAAATCAATTCTTTCTGCCTGATGGGGTTCTGTGTAGTGAGTACAGATGGATAATGTTATCCAGAAGCCAGCCCAACCTCTTTCGGGTACTTGGTTTGGTTTTTGAAATGTTAGTCTGCCTTTTAGGGGTGTATTTTTAAAGCTTGGGTCTTATCACAAGATCATGTGTTAAACTTCTCTTCTTTGTTGGAGAAGAGGGTTAGCATTCATGCAATTATAAACTCAATTATAACCATTAATTAAGTTAATATCTCCATAGTCAGCTCATTAATAATTAGTATGTGTGATTGAAGCCATGTTTTAGTTTCATAGAAAGCACCACTACCTATATTTTGGACTAATATTATTACATCAATGCTTGACATTTATGAGGTGTATATATTTAACAAAATAATATGTACAAAGTGACTCAAATTTTGTTAAATATATATGAAATGTATCTGTAAGGTTAGGAAAAAAGGACTATAAGCAATGTAACAAAATGTTATACTAAAATTTCAGTATCTGAGCATATTTGAGCAACAGAGACAACTTTCCAAAATGTTGTCCCTTACATTTGTTTTGGGGTTCACAAAATATACTCATATGCCTTAACTTTGTTCATTCTCAAATACTCGAGGTTGAATATAGTCCCACTTTTAAAGTAGGAGAACGGTGGAGAATTATGCAGTACCATGAGTTAGCCAGAGTTGGAATTAAAATGACTATTCCATCCTTTGCAACCTTGCTTGAGGACCTCTAATTGACAAGTACTTCTAGAGGCTAAAATTAGATGATTAAATAAGATGCATTTTCTACACTTGCCTCATGATTATCAGAGCTCCTCTCTTCAGGGGCTTGAGTTGGGCCAGTCACAGGGCACTCTGAATTCTGGTTTCCAGAGACTTAACCTGAGTTGAGCTTCAGCCCCACCTGGGTAGGGAGCTCCTTGCTGTACCTCCCCTGAGACTACAGCCTCCTCCAAAGAGCATCTCTGTGTGCCTGGCCATCCCTGCCTGACCAGAGGGCAAATGTCACAGGATATTTGACTTCTCATCTTTAATCCTAATCTTTCTGCTTTTGTATGAACTCAGAGGCTGGACTTGAAATTAGGCCTTGGGCCGTATTAGAAAATTAGGTAACCATGCTGCTGCCTGTAGGCAGTAGACTGCTCCCCACCATTTTGGGGCATCTGTTTGCAGGTAACTAGAGGTTAGTTGCACTGACAATAGAAGAGGTGCCCTTAGAAGGTTTTTGACTAATGAAGAAAGCTACTAATCCTGTTTTGCTACAAACTCTGTAAGCAGCCTGTGTTGAACTCTCCCAACAATTGCCAAAGAGATAATCATCAGAACCAGTATTACAGGTGAAAGAGGATGTAGTATGTCTGGCATAACTGGTAGGTGGATGCTTTCTCAGTAATTCAGCAGTTGATATTTTAGTTGAAGAGGCCCTCTTTGGGGCTGAAGTTGTTTCCAGTAACTGCCTTTTCCAACCAAGTTAAGGTGAGATGATAGCACTTTATCATGCTAAATATTCTCTCCACTGCTTATTGCCACCATCTCTCAGTATCTGTGAGGGAGGAAATAAATCTGGCTCTGTCTTCTGATTACTAGTTTGTGAATCTAAACTTGGGCCAACCTAGTTCCCCGTGAAAATGCCTGCTGTGTGAATTAATATATTATTCTATTTTACATGTTTCTGTTTAAAGGGGAGGAGAGAAGGGAAGAAAAAATTATATATGTATAGTGAAAGAGGGGCAGAAGTAGAATTCATTCACTTATTCAGTAAATTTTAGTTAAGTACCTCCTGTACTCTAGGCAGTGGATACAGCAAAGAAGACGACAGACAAATCCCCTTTCCTTAGGACGAAAACAGAAGTGAAACTGGAAAATGACTGGATGGAAAATGACTTGTTGGGCTGGGGGGAAGAATTTAAGTGCTCAGAAAAGGCCTAACTCAGATCTTATATTTGTGCTAAAATCTAGATCACAAAAAGTTGTTACCATTATGAAGATCTGGGGGAAGAATATTCCAGGCAGAGAGAACAGGCAGTAGCCTTCAGTTAGGAATGAACTTGGTGTGTACAAGAAAACAGAAAGAAGGCCAGTGTGCTTGGAGCTTGAGAGCAAGGAGGGAGATGTGATTCAACATGAGGTTGGAGGGGAAGGCAAGGGCCCCAGATCCTGAAGGGTCTTGTGGGCAATGGTAAAGATTTTGGGTTTTATTCTGAGCACAGTAGGAACCACTGGAGAGCTTTACACAGAAGAGCAACATGATCTGAAAAAGTATCATCTAGCTGCTGTAACGAGAGTAGATTGTGGGGAGCAAGAGCAGAAAGAGGGGGACCAGTTGGGGAGTTAGTGCAGTGGCTCAGCTGAGAGATGACAATGGCTTAGACCAGGCTGGTGGTGATGACAACAACTCATTATGAGCAGGAGTCCTCTGACTTCCTTATACTCTTTCAATGCAGTCTTTAAGGTTAATCAGTTTTAAATTTGAATGTAAATAAAGTAATATTTTGAACTAGCATGTAGCTCTGTGATTTCTAGCCACCATGTTTTGTTTTTGTCTGTTTGTTTGTTTTTGTTTGATTTCTGCAGTTTTTGACAATTAAGTGCTGACTCTTAAAACACCTTATTTCTTTTTGTGTTGGCCTACTTCTGTGTACCCAGTCTTTCTCAATCTCTTAATTTGTGTCTCAGTGTTTTCCAGCGATTACTTATAGTTGTTTATTAAAATATTTATTGCCTTTCTTATTACAAAATCTTTACTGCAGGAAAAACAGCAAAATATATAAATAAGAAAAAAAATTATAATCCCACTATCCAGAGAAACATTTTCTTTTATTTCCTTTCAGTCTTTTTTCTGGGTATACATATATTTATAAGTGGTGGTTATTTCTTAAGTAAATCTGGTAAGCAGTAGTTTTCATAAGAAGTTCAGTAGTTAAGTGGTTTGCTTCATTTACTGTTTTATAACAGTCTTTAATATATGGGTACAGGGCTTCGCTGGTGGCACAGTGGTTGAGAGTCTGCCTGCCGATGCAGGGGACACGGGTTCGTGCCCCGGTCCGGGACGATCCCACATGCCGTGGGGCGGCTGGGCCTGTGAGCCATGGCCGCTGACCCTGCACGTCCGGAGCCTGTGCTCCACAATGGGAGAGGCCACAACAGTGAGAGGCCCGCATACCGCAAAAAAAAAAAAAAAAAAAAAAAAAGATATGGGTACAATTTCTTATTTTCTTCACTTGAACTGCCACTGTCACTAGTTGAAAAGTCATCCTCTCATTAGGTGTTTATTATATAATTCTGCTGTGCTTTGATTGCATTGTCTATGTCTTCAGCCAGCTTTGTAAAATATCCTTAAAATGCCTGCCAAGCTAAAATCACAGATTAGTCCCAGAGTTCAGTTTTTCCTTTTCTGGCATTTTTCTTTTTTTAGAGCCATAACATGGTTAGCTTTGCCAAGATCCATATTCAAATCTTCAGGTAATATAAATTAAATATGTTAGCCTGTTAATTCTTTTGTCACGTCTAGGATTTATGGTGACTTATTTCAGCTTGTAGTTAAAGAGGTTAGAAATCTCTTCCTAAAAATTTTTGAAGCTCACCTAGATCTTGGCAATAAAAGTACATTCAGGAAAATAGAAATTCCTTTTACAATGTATTCGTTCTGAATGTAGGTTAAAATGTAATTGTTGATTCTTGGTGATTATTTTTTAGACCTCAAAGGAAGATCTTCTGCAGGCTGATTTTGAAGGTGCTTTAAAGTTCTTCAGAGTCCAGCTTCCAAAGAGATACAGGGCAGAGGAAAATGCAAGAAGGTTAATGGAGCAGGCTTGCAATATTAAGGTAAGATATATGAATTTATAGATAATAAAGGTGGAACTTGAATGCAGAATAACATGGCAAATTATATAAAACTCTTTCTCAGTATGTTGCTGGATTTTGACTATGTTTAAGGTGAAATGGTGTATGACCTAGTTTCTCTCAGACTTTTTTGTCAAGCTGATTTGTATCTATAGTGGCTGTACCTTCTAGTAGGACTTAGAGTGAACGTTAGCAGGTTCAGGTTGTAACAAGAGGAAGACAAACATTTATCTCATAGGTGGGGCTCTAGAATGGGTTGCTGTGATAGTGGTTTCCATAGCAGCAGACTTAGTATTTAGCTTTTGCCATCTGTTTTAAGATTATTTAGGACCAAGCAAGAAAAGCCTGCTTAGGCCGTGCTTTCCTTTCTCTAAGGGACTTGGAAAGCTCTTTCTTGATCTACGCATTTCCATCCCACACCTGACAAATGTTTGTGGATACATTGCTCCTTATCAGATGTCTGATATAAATAAATAAATTTTATAAATAAGTTAAAATAGAAATCTCTATCTAGAGAATTGTGGTATCAAGGTGAGATAGCACATTTAAAAAAAAAAAATGGAACCAATTTACTGATGTAAATTCTTGTACCTTTGGAATATACTAGGGAATCTTCTTACCTAACCATGACAAAAATATAAATTTGTTTTCTGAAAAAACAAAGATCCCAGGTTTTATGGACTTTACATTCTTGCCGAAGGAGAGAGTCAGTAAACAATTAACATAATAAAGAATATATTTAATATGTTAGAAGGTGATAAATAGCTATGAAAAAAGAAAAAGTAGGGCAAAATAAGCAGGATTGGATTGGTGGGGAGAAGGAAAGTTATAGTTGTTGTTTGGTAGTCAGAGTAGACCTCATTGAAGGTGAAGGAGATGAATTATTCATGGAGATGTCTAGGGGAAGAGCAATTCAGCAGAGGCAACAGCTAGTTCAAAGGCCCTGGGGCTGACTCATGCCATGTGAGGAACAGCAAGAAGACCAGTGTAGCTGGAATGAAGTGAATGAAAATGAGGGCAATAGGAGAGGAAGTTAGAGAGCTCACAAGGAGCCTAAAAGTGTAGGTCACTGTAAGGGTTTTTAGGCTTTGCTTGGAGTGTAGTGAAGAGCCCTTACAAGGTTTTGAGTAGAAGAGTGATAAGATCTGTCTGAGGTTTTAGAGGATTATAGTGCCTACAGTGTTGAGAACAGACGATAGGAAGGTAAGAGTAGAAGTAGGGAGATCAGATAGGGGGTTTGCAGTAACCCTGTTGAGAAATGATTATAGATTGACCAGGGTGATAATAGTGGGGATAGAGATGGATTGGAGATGGAGGTGGTTGGAACCTGGGTATATTTTGAAAGAGAACCAAAGGGATTTCATGATGTATTAAACATGGGTGTGAAAGGAAAAGAGGGGTCAAAGTGATTCCACAGATTTGGGATTGAGCAATTAGAAGATAGAGTAGCCATTGATTTATTAAGCTCATTTCTTAAAATGTATTTTGACACAGACTTCACTTAAGCATAATACCCACTGTAACACTTTTCTGGTGTAAGACTTGTTTTGAATTTTAAGTTATTTTAAACTAAATTCTAAATGTTTCAAAAGTACAACTCAATGCTGAACGTAAATAGCTTGAGGAGAAAAAGATTACATTGTCTTCCAAATGAACTCTATATTCAAAGAGATCGTATTCCAAAGGTATTAAGAAAGATAGACCTCTGAAGTCTTCATCCTGAAATGCACACTTTTAAAGGCTTTATGACTGATTGTTTTATTTGGCTAAGCCAGGTGACTAAGCATAAGCCACATTTGTCTGTAGACGTTGAAAACACAGTAGTCATGGTGCCTTTGATTGAATTTTATGGGTAGTAGGTTTGAAAGGTAGGCTTCAGCCAGCTGATTGTTCCAGAGCTGTCAGAAAGAAGTACTATAACTTGGGGCAGTGCTGTAGGGATCCATTAAAATACAGCATGCATTTCTAAGAATAAAAGAGTAGAGAGTTAAGAGGTATAGGTAAATGTTTTCGAGGGAAATCTAGAACTGTGGGAAAATAACTGAGAACAAAAAACCCAGGAAAGTGTTTTAAAAATATGAAATGTACAGGGAAAGATTTTTTCCCAATATAATTTATGAAGCTCCTCAGAGGATGGAGGTAACTAACGATTGTCAAGCCAGAAACGTGAGATATGAGAGACATTGAAACATAAAATGTTAGAAGACAAGTTCAAAATATGATCTGAATGGATTGTTCCTGAGATGAAAGTGCTATGTGCAACCAGAGTGATTTATTTGGTCATGAACAGATAGATAGGAATTTTTTTTAAGCAATAATACGGTTGTTATTTAGTTTTGTGTTTTGTTTCGTTTCTTTTTGTATTATCTAAGGAGAGTACCTTTCTCTTAGATACTTAAAACAGTACCCAAGGGACACCATTTTAATTTATAGCATGATCGTGAGGCTGATGTGAGGTTTCACTGAAAGAAGGAAGACATAAATTGTACAGTATTCAGGGATCGTGCTGGGACTAGAACGTAGATCTCCAACATGAAAATTTAAGATTGTTTTTAAACCAAAACCTACATTTTGAAATAGCTTTTATATCAAGACCTTAAACATACACACGTGCACACACACACACACACACACACACACATCTGAAGAGATACTTACGCTTACAATGTATGATGCACTCTGATGTTTTTCTTCTACTATATTATATTCTATTCCATTTTAAACTTCTACCCTTCCCTCTGCTAGTCACAACCCACTACATGGATTTCACAGCAGCTTGCAGTTTTGAAAAAGCACTCAGGCCTGTTCCACTGTCGGCCCCTCCTACCCCTTCCCCATTCTGATATGCTGTAACCCGTGAGAGGTTGTGGAGGATGAGGTGTTACACTGAATAATGAAAGTGGGAGTGTGGTAAGGATGTGAGTCATCATGCCATCATTACAGCAGCATGTGCTGGGAACTGGAAATGTTAGGAAATCATGGACTTACAGAACACGGCTGCATGTTAAAGCATTCACAGACAAAGGTGACTGCAGACATGGAACAGGCAAAAAAGTTGGAGCTCATGATTTCTTATCCACAGCCTGTTTAACAATAGAATTTCTGTCAAAGGTAACACATTTTTTGGGGGATTTTAATTATTTTTATAGGATTTGTGTACGGTCGTATAATCTTGGAATGGACATGTTCTCATTTAATTATCCTTGAAAATGAATCACTTTCCTCTAACTTTAAGAAACTAGATGACCCAGTTATTTCAGTAAACTGACTGGTTTTAAAATAAATGCAGCTGTTACAGGTAAAAAATAAATTGTTACCTCTGCGTGTAGATAACAGGATTTATTAATAAAGCACATTGGATTGGGTAAATAACTTTATTCTTCTGAAACCCGTGTGACATTAAATATCAAGAATATTTTTCGGTGTTTATTTTTTTCTAATTTACTAACATGACTTTAAATCATTCTGATATCCCTTCTGTTCCTGTGATCCAGCCAAGCTAAAATGAGAAAATACATTCACCCATCAGACTTTACTTTGAAAAATAATGTGGTTACTTAATATATGAATATCCTGCACTTTCACAGGAAGGCAACTTTGGTTGAATATCGTTATTCAGTTGTTAGCTTATAGTTTAAAATTTTGCTATTGCAGAGCTTCTTAAACTTGGATCTTGGCTTCATGGACTCTGAGTCACTAGAAATTTGACTTTCTTTATATAAGCGTTTAAGCATTTTGTTTTTCCTGGTGAGAAAATATGTAGCTTTTATTAGATTCTTAAAGGGAACTCAGTGACTCAAAAAAATTAACTTTTGTGCTGTGGGATCATCTTAAGCTTGTTAAGAAAATTGATATTTCTTTAGAGTATAAGAATTTATAAATGTGATACCTATATATATTCAAGTTCATATACATATAACCTTTATAATTTTTCTTGATCTGTTTTTTTTTACATAATTTTATTCAATATCACTCACTTGTATTAGGTTGAACTGATGAAATTACCATTCTTGTTGGCCAAAAACTGCCAGGTATTAGACATTGTATGTGATTTAATGCAATATTTTATGCCTCCTTATGTTTCAAATAGGTGCCATGTATGTAGATGATGAAATATTAAAAATTTGGCTCTTTTAAACATCACTTAGTGGGCACTGCTCTGATAAAAATAAAGAGATGAATTAGAAGAGTAAAACATCTATAACATAATTTAGAGTACTATATATATAATACACGTTAGTTCTATGGCCATGTCAACCTTTCCTGAGAATTATTCTCCAAAAGCTGGGAAGCAAGTCTTTTTTTTTAAGTTGATTTTTATTTGGGACAGTGTTACAAGTGCCACAGTTATGATTAACCTCATTAGTAGAAAAGTTCATCATATCACTCAAAATATTCTATTGGTAGATCTTTATAATAGAATGTTTTAAAAAGTAAAATAGCCTATTGTGTTTGTATTTTATTAGTAAAATAACTTGAACAATATTAAAACTGCAAAATCTGACATTAAACTAAAACAAGGGAATTAGGAAAGAAAGGTCATTTATTGAGTAGCTACTATGTGCCAGGAACTATGCAAGAAGACTTCTCAGAGGAAGTAAGATTTAAGATGAGACCTGAAGGATTAGCAGGAATTAAGGAGTATATGGAGGAAGGGGGAAGGAAGTTCCATGCAGAGAATATGCAGAGGCCCAGAGGTAAGAAAAGATGGAGCTGTCCAAGACTTAAGCGCAGTTCATGACTGGAGAATAGGGTTCAAGGACGGAGGGAATGAGGGGAGTAGATAGAAGACTTAGAGAGGTAAGCAGGAGCCAAACAACTGGTACAGAGCCACGTAAGCCTGTAATCCAACGGTAAGCAACTTGGATTTTATCTTCAGACAGGGGCAAGTATTGTGGGTTTTTAAAGAGGAGACAGAAATGATCAGATTTATGTTTTAGAAAGGCTATTCTGGCTGGTGTGTGGAGAATAGATTAAAATGGATAAGATTAGATATTGGTAACAGACCAATTCAGGGGTGGTTGCAGTAATCCAGTTGAGAAGTGACCAGACTATTGTTATGGGCTAAAGAGATGTGGACAGATTCCAGAAATATTCAAGAGGTGGAATCAGCAGATCTTAGTGATTAAATGAGAGCACTAGGGCAGAGAAAGAGAGCCGAGATCATGCTCAGGATTCTCACTTAGGCAACTTGGTAGTAGTCACTCTATGAAGGGGAACACACAAAGGAGAACAAATTGCAAGGATAGAAGATAATGAGTTAAGTGTTGGACATGTTAAGTTTGTGGTGTATATCTACAGTCTCACATCCAAGTACGTAAAAATATCCAATAAGCAGGTGGACATGGAATGGAAATCAGATCTGAGCTAAAAGTAGGCATTTGGATGTCATCAGTATTTGAACCATGGGAGTGGGTGAATTTTCAGAGGAGCAGAGAGAAGGGTTGAGGGTAGGTTCATTAACATATAAAAGATGGGCTGAGGAACATCAGCTAGTGAGACTGAAAAGGCAGGAAGAAACCCAGAATAGTGTGAAGTGTGAAAGCTAAGGGAAAAGGTATATTTTCAAGAAGGAAGAAGTTGAACAATGTCAGTGATGCTTAGAGGTCTCATAAGGTACTGAGAGTGGAAGTGGACATCATGCAACAGTTAATGAAAGAGGTTTCTTTGTGGGCTTAGTGACAGTAGTTTTAGTGGAGTGATGACGTATAAAAGCCAATGATGCAAGGAATAAACAGGAGGTGAGTAAATGGACAAAGAAAGATGAGACAGATCTTCTAAGGAGGTTAGTGTGGGGAGACGATGGAGGATGGAAGAAACAGCCAGCAAGCCTGAGAGTAAGTACAAGAGAGAGAGAGATAAGTAGACATGAGGTTGAGATGAATTTTTGGAGGATGGGAAAGATGGCTTTAAATGCTTAAAAAACGCTCAGTGAGTCAATTTCTTCACTGAGTACCTACTATATGCCAGGCACTGTGCCAGGTCCAGGAAACACAAGGTTGAGCAAAAGCACATACGCTCCCAGAGCTCATGGAGCTTATATCATGCAGAAGATGTTAATTATATAATTGCCATAATAAATGTATAATTACAAAGTGAGACACATGCTCAGAAGAGATATAATAAAGATATATGGAGAACAAAGAGCAAAGGAACCTGACTGGCTCAGTGGTTTAGGAAAAGCTTTCTTGCACTGAGATTATAAGGCATTTCAGACTGAAGGAAGCATGTGTAAACACTGTGGGGTGGGAGGGAGGATGGTATGTTTAAGAAACTAGGAGATGGCTCCTAGGAGCCATGAGGAGTGATGAGGGTTGATATCCAGGGGCCGGCCAGACCATCCCTCTTCAAATAAGAAGGAAAGACCCACAAGAGAGAAGTTGAAGATTCAATAAAGAAATTGGAATATATCAACAGACCTCAGAGGAGATAAAAGATTAGACTCTAAAGAATGTACTTTTCTTCCATTACAGCAGGAGGGAATAGATGGGGATAAAGACAAATGTGCAGGTTAAGTAAGGTAAGGTAAGGTGAGGAGGAAAGAAATTGAGAATATTCCATTTGAAGGTTTCTCTTATTTCTATTAAGCAGGATCTAGAACTAAGGGAATGTAGTGGAGCTAGAGATTCAAAGAACATGGACAAACTTTTAGATATTGCAAAGAATGGAAGAACTAACTGGGAAAACACAAAAGAATTGTTGGGCTGAATCGTTGGAGGTCATGAATTCATAGTGGCAAAAATGTGCAATGTTTTGGGAGTTTCTCTAGAAATACCCAGCAATCCAAATGTATACATGAAGAAAGCAGTTACTTTCACCTATAGTTGAGGTTTGCCAGCATGAGACAAAGGAAGGGCAGTGGGACCAGGGTGGTGGTGCACTAATAAACCAGACCTTGGGGATACGAGAGGGAGGAGTAAAGGGGGAATCTCTGATTTGTAGCTTTTGCCAATTTCCAGGTAAAATATGGCCAATTTCAAGGTACCAGTGACTTAACAAGTGGCACACAATTTGTGAATGTTAAGTCACTTCTTTTGGACTGGTAGTTGCTAACCCCAGCACGCTACAGGGTCAGGGAGATGAGGCTAGTAGCAGGAGAGTGGTTGACATGATAGATAGTGGAACAGAACTAGTAGAAGAGAAAGTGAAGACAGATAGGGATTGAGAGACTGCAGGACAAGGGGGTGAGGGAGAGGTACCAAGGATTGAACTCTAAGAACACAGAGAGCGGTGGAGGGGGACACTAAATGACTTGTTGGTGATAGCCCAAGAGAAATACGTCTTTTCTCCAAAACCACTTATATTTTAAGGACAGTTTAGTGACATTAGAAGATAACACTGACCTGTGCTCAAAATTTTCAGTTGGTAGCTCAGGTTACTTAGTGGCAGCAAAATCAGGCCAATTGCTCTTTTGCCATCTATGGCGAGTTCCTGTGATTTGCTTCTCTCTGTCCTAATGACGTTACCACCATCACTACCATTTTACTCTCATCATAGAGATTTGAAATGCATTGTAGGAGGAATAAACAAAGATGGCAGAGGCAGTAAGAGTAAGGGAAATAAGAGGAAGAGGAGGGCCCTAGCGACTGAAAACAAAGTCCTGCCCTAGCATCTTCTTCTTTCACACCAAAATTGTCTTCCTAACCCATGCTAGAGAGGAGGCCATCATTGACTATATGTTACCATGGTAACTACCTGCCTCAGAAAACTCTAAGCTCTGCTCCAGCTCAGTTATCTATGTATTGTGACAGACAATTATCCACTCTCCCAAAGTGGATTAATACAATTTGATCTTGCCTCTCACAAGTCATGCTTTTAATGGGATAGAGGTAAATTCGTTTATCTAGAGATTTAATATTTTTCTCTCTCAGACCTCCATGTTTGTAACCATGGATTTGAATTTAACTGTTTGAAAATAACTTTCACACTAGAGCAAAACTATGAAGAACATTTGTATTAAGAGCAATGTACCTCTAATTTCTTCATGCTGTTTGCTATTTCTTTCTGGCTATTGTTGCTATGTATAAACAAGAATGTAATGTCCCAAATAGAGGCTTTTTTTGAATTAGCAATGAGGCCACACAGAGGCTTTTGTTGACTCTGTGAATCTAAAATACGTGCCCTTATGTGCACCGTGGAAAGGGTTCATTTTTAATGGAACCACATTTCATGTTCCTTTCCTATAAAGACCTCTGCACATTGACAGCCACAATTTGGACTATTTGGTTTAGAGTGTCATAATCTTCTCCCAGGCAAATGTTAATTTTGTTATAGGCTACAGTGGTGTGATAATTAACAAACTGATAATGAAGTAGTTTTTATATCAGAACAGTTGCTTCATTTTTCCTCTGAGGCTTCTGTTAACATTGATAACCCTCAGTGTGTCTGAGATTTGGGGCATTGTTTTCCCCCAAACAGGGATTAATACCATTTGATCTTGCCTCTCACAAACCATGCATTGTGGGAATGAGCAGAAAACACGTAAATGTTAGACATGCTCTGAAGCAGTTTATAACAGGTGGAGAAAACAGGCCAGAGCTCCGGATGCCCAGGCCTCAGGCACCCTGCACGTTAAGAAAACTCTGCTTTTCTGTCTGTTCCCAATCATCTGGAATGCATTTGTATCCTTTATTACTTCTGCTGTTTTCTTCTACCATCATACCTGCTTCTGCCAGTCATTTCTTTCAGTTTATTAAGGAGAAAGCCATAGAAGCATTTTAAAATTAACTTGATGGGTGAACCTGGATATTGTATCATGAACCGATCTGTATAAATCATTAAATTGTCCTACTCCAAAGAAAAATAAGATAAATGGATATCAAAATTGATTTTTATATGGGCATCTCTTTTTTTCAGAAAAAGAAATAATAAATCATAAGAATAAAGCATATGCCCTTACTTGCATCCCAAACTTGGTACAGTGTCGTTAGAGCTCTCCACATACATTAACAACAAAAAAGGACACTTCAACTGTTTCAACTAGTGGTTCCTCTCCTCTCAAACTTTATTCTTTTTCCCTGCAGCTAATTCACTCTCAGCAGTCTTCTAAAGACATAGTAAGACAAATAGTTATTCTCTTCAGTGGGAGTTTCCATATTTCATATAACTTTCTGCAGTGTTTTGCCAATTACCTCTTATCCAGTTGTTATGATTTATGTTTATCTGTATTGGAGAATAAAGTTAGAACTCATCTTCATTCTTTGGAAGCAGAGGCAATAAATAATTTTCCCATGGCTATTTACAATGAGAGCCACATCTCTTTGTTTTTTGTTTTTTTTTAACTACTTGAATTCATGTTAAGATTATATTTAAAGTGTGCTTCACAGTTTGTATTTGGGGATCTGATTTAGACAAGAAAATAAATGTGTTTCTCTGTGCCCCTGTTGCTGCTCATTGGAAGTAATTTAACTTTTTTTTAATTCAAATTTAATTAATTAAATTTAAATTTATTTTTAATAAATTTAAACGTCTTAGGTGTTTAAAATAGGTTAGGTTAGGAAGGCTGGGCCATTGGATCTTGGGGGTATTTCAAACACTTCAGCCACAGCTATGTCAGATGCCACTGCCTCTTCTCTGGGGCGAATAAATTTAGTATAATCATATTATATTTACTTAGTTACTCATAAGCTCATGTATCCATTTAGCATTTAGCTGGGAAATGACTGAGTCTAATTAGTACTCTGGAGAACTTACTTATTTTACTATTAAGCCTTTTTCTCCCCCTCCCCCCTCAACCATGAAAAATTCTTTTCTTTTGAAATAGTGGAAGTAACATGTAAATGAGAATAGCAACCCAAAAAAGATAGTGAAGATTTTTAAGTGTTATTCACATATCTCCAACTGTTTGTCAAGCTTTCTGAAGCTCCGCTTAAAGGCAGACAAACTGCTGAGGGGAAAATTATATTCCTTGCTGTAGTTGATAGTTGTGATTAAATGAGCACTCCACTCTTACTGTCAATTCCTCTGGCTTGGGGACTTTTTATTGCTGCCACCTGTGGGAGGGAACGATTTCTTTCATCTGGAATGTCTAGCCTGTTCCTTTTCTATGCCTGTAATCTATCCAGATCTCTGTAATATGTAGTTCAAATGGTTTTATCACCGTCACCGTCATCATCGTCATCACTAGTATCATTATTATTATGTGAGGGAATACTGGCATACAAACCACACGAAGAGGTGGTAAAACTTTGTGCTCTGTTGTGGCACTCAGGTCAGGGGAGGCTTCAGTTACTCAGTTTGGCACAGGCTCAGTGCCTCTATCAGTGTGTCCTGTGCAGCGTTTCATTCATCCTCTTTTCCAGGCACTGCGTTATCCTCTGTTATCCCTTGCCCTTAGGGTCACTGTACTTCCTACCAGCTCTTCCTACATATTGAAGTTTCTCAGTAAGTTGGTTCCTAAACAGGCAGTACTTTTTTTTTTCTCCTGAGTCTCATGTCTGCCCCCAGTTTCACGTCTGTGGTAGTTTGTTAGGGCTGCTGTAATAAATTACCACAGACTGTGTGGCTTAAACAGCAGAAATTTATTTTCTCACAGTTCTGGAAGCTAGAAGTTCAAGATCAAGGTATCAGCAGTTTGGTTTCTTTTGAGGCCTCTCTCCTTGTCTTGGAGATGGCCGTCTTCTCACTGTATCCTCACATGGTCATCCTGCTGCCTGTATTATCTGTGTCTAATCTCCTCTTCTTATAAGGATACTAGTACTGGGAGTTAGGGCTTCAACATATAAATTTTGGGGACATACAGTTCAGCTCATAGCAATGTCTTTCTCATAGTCAACAGAATGCTAGTTTCAACCCAATTTCTCTGAAAACATTCTCTTCTGAACATGAATCATTCTTGGCAACCCTGAACTGTATCTCTAACATCTGATAACACATGACAGTTTCCTGTGTTTGTCAGCCTACCCAAGTTCTTCCATTTTCTCCTAAACTCTCAGATTTTCTAAAATATCCTATTTTTCTTCACAATTCCACCCTTCACTTCCATCAGCCCACTTGGCTGGCAAGGAATTTCCTCTGGCATGCATGTTAGCTTGTTGTAAGTTCTAACTTATATACCCTGCTCTGGTATGATCTAAATGCATTAACTTCCTTATAATCTTGCCTGTCTGTTGTATCATATCTTATACAACCGTAACCTCCCTGATTCCCCTTCTTTCCTAACTTATATACCCTGCTCTGGTATGATCTAAATGCATTAACTTCCTTATAATCCTGTCTATCTATTGTATCATATCTTACATAACCATAACCTCCCTGATTCCCCTTCTTTCCTAAAAGAGAGGCAGTGAGTTGTGCAAGGAAATAAGTTATGTCTTAGCAGGATGTCCAGTGAGAAAAGAAAATCTATTGTAATAGAATGAGTATTTTAAGCAACAACATAATTTGGATACTGTATAGAACCAAAGGACTTAGTTTATTTTCTAAAATTATTTACATAAAACCTTTTATTCTAAAATATTTCATCAAATTTTAGGATGGCCATTGTTTAAGAAGCCAGATCGTAGACATTGCACCTGTGAGGGAAAAGTTTTGAAAAAACAAATTTGTTTGACATGGTAGGATCTTCTTAGAACCTTCAGAATTCATAGTTGGAGGCCCCTGACATTGCTTGCCTGGACTGCTATAGCTGCCTCAGACTAACTAACTCGTCTGTCTGGCTTAAGTTTTTGTCTTCTGGAGTTTCCTCTACTCACTAGCACCAGAGTTTTCTGCCCAGAGAACCAACCTCCTTGTACTACTCCTCATTCAGAGAGCACTACTGGCTCCCTGTTACCTGCGGGGTAAACCCCACAGCCTTCTCAGCTTAGCACACATCCCCATTTTTCACATCAATCTGCCATGCCCTTTTCTGGCCTCGCTCGTCACATCTTGCACCTTCTACCTGGAACTCCTACTCACCATCCTGAGAAAGTTACTTAATTTCCTTGAGTATGAGCTTTTTCGTCATGAAGTGAGGCTAATACCTACTGCACAAGGATGTTGTCAGAATTAATAAAGCTAAGCATGTGTGAAGCACTGGCTAAATTATTTATCAGTTCCTTTTTTTTTTAAAGATTTTTTTTTTTTGATGTGGACCATTTTTTAAAGTCTTTATTGAATTTGTTACAATAGTGCTTCTGTTTTATGTTTTGTTTTTTTGGCTGCGAGGCATGTGGGGTCTTAGCTCCCTGACCAGGGATGGAACCTGTACCCCCTGCCTTGGAAGGGGAAGTCTTAACCACTGGGCCGCCAGGGAAGTCCCATCAATTCCTTTTGCAGTTATGGGGTCAAGCAAACCCCTATTCATCCTTTAAGACCCAGAACAGACACCACTTCCTCTGGGAACCTAGGCTGTTATTTATTCTAATTCTGGCAATTCCTCCACTAGAGCACCACAGTTGGAGTTAAGAATGTGGTTTTCTGAAGCCATGTTGTTAGAGTTAAACCTTGGCTTCTCTATTTATTACCGGTGTGGTATCTGGCAAGTTACCTGTATCTCAGTTATCTCTTCTGTAAAATGAGGATCACATTGTCGGTACAATAGGATTACTGTGAGGATTAAGTGGGATAATATATGTAAGAAACTTAGCAAATGCTGTGCATCATTAGTATGCAAAAAAATGTTTGTCATTGTTACCATCATCGTTTTGAGTCAGTTTCTCTCAAGAGTTTGTCTCTACTTTGCTCTTCTCTAGATGCCTTGGGCCTGGTCCAACCCCTAGCATAATAGCTGGATCAAAGAAATCACTCATTAAATATTTATTCAGTTAACATATTCTTTTTTTTTCCTTTTTTTTTTTTTCCCCCTATTCATTTAGGTTGAGGAGTGTTGGGCTTTAAATCCTCTCTGAAAATACTTCTGGAAATAAACAGAAAAGTCCTCATGTATCTCACTGAATAGTATTCCAGGTTTCTTCCTATAGAAAAGTGAAGTAGCTGAGTTTTTTAGTCTGAATTCAGCTTTAAGAAGGGTGTCTAGGGCTTCCCTGGTGGCGCAGTGGCTGGGAGTCCGCCTGCCGATGCAGGGGACACGGATTCGTGCCCCGGTCCGGGAAGATCCCACATGCCACGGAGGGGCTGGGCCCGTGAGCCATGGCCGCTGAGCCTGCGCGTCCGGAGCCTGTGCCACACAGTGGGAGAGGTCACAACAGTGAGAGGCCCACATACCGCAAAAAAAAAAAAAAAAAAGAAGGGTGTCTATCATATTGTGTAGATTACAGAGTTCATGAAATATAAACTTGTGAATTTTCCATCTTTCAAGACCTTTAAGACTTGGATAGAAGATCAGCTTTCTTCCTCAATGATTGGGTAACCAGATGCCCTTTCTTATCTTTATATTCGATTTTTCAGATTATTATTTAATGATTTTAGAATTCTAAAAGTTTTTTCAAGTCTTACTTGCATAAACCTCTTGGTTGTCTATGGTAAAAATAACTGCTGAAAGAACTGAAGCTAAAATGTATATGCCACATCGTTTTAAAATAGGGTAGACATGGGACTTTCCTGGCGGTCCAGTGGTTAAGATTCCCAGCTTCCACTGCCGGGGGTGTGGGTCCGGTCCCTGGTCGCAGAACTAAGATCCCACATGCCGTGTGGCCAAAACATAAATAAGATAAAATAAAATACCAAATTAGTAGAGTTTATAATCAAAAGACAGCTAATACAGATCCCAAACGACAGACTAGTCTGTTCCTTCTTTATGTATGATAAAGTTATAATCATGTTTTATATTTTCTGTGACATTCTCTTTATGTATCTCATAATTATCAATTATATTTTATTCTTCATAAACCGAAATCAAGGAATGTCAACAATATATCTGCTTATTTGTGCTTGCATACTGTATCAATTATCTATTGCTGAGTAGCAAACCATCCCAAAACTTTCTGGCTTACAACAACAATATTTCTCACAATTCTGTGAGTCAGCTGGGTGGTTCTTCTGCTGTTATCTCTGGATTCATTCAGCTGGTGGGGCAGCTCAGGGCAGGATCTGCCTTTCCACATGTTTTTTCATCCTTGGCTGCTTCTCAGCCTTGTGGTCTCAGGTTTCCAAGGAGGCAAGACCCAGTGGCATAAGCACTTATCAAGCTTCTGCTTGTGTTACATTTGTCATTGTCACATTGACCAAAGCAAATCACATGGAGAGTCAATGTTAGAGTGGATATACAGGGAAAATGATGCCAGGAGATATGATTGATTAGGAGCCTTTCCTGTAACAATCTACCACACACATGCATGGCAAATTTATGTTTCAGTACCTAAAAACAAACAAACAACCCCCCACATTAACTTAGTTTCTGATGAGAGGGCTGAGAGTTTGATTGGAAAGGAGACTTCCTTTCCATTTAATATATGACTTTCATTTATTAATACTTTTTATTTAATAATATCCTTTTATACAGTTTCTTTTACTGGTATTACTTCTTCAATTGACAAAAAAAAAAAAAAAAACAAACAAAACTTTTTTCACAATGCAAGTGAGTGAGTAAACCATCATCAGTTTGGGTTCCCTGATAGCAGAAGCAATAGTTGCTTATGAATTCTTAATAAAACTTGAGTAGAGGTACTCTGATTACAAAGAAAATCCAGCCTGTGATACTGATTTTATCATACATGAGAAAGTTAGGTTTCCAGAGTTCAGAGGAAACTTAAAATTTTTAAGGTTTTCTACCTCTTACCTATCAAGAATTTATAGGGGATTTGAAATAAATATTATTTAACTGTTTTATTTTCAAAATATTTTGGTTTATTTCCATTGTGCTATGTGTTTTCTATCAAACATTATTGATTAAAAAGGTTCAGATGACATAAATCACTGGGGGAAGTGAAGAATACATTTGCCAAAATGAACATGAACACCTTCTTAAGGCAATAGCACATAAGAATATTGCAATCAAAGATTTAGAGACAAATCTGAATCCCCTAAAATGCCTACTTTTTTGGCCAAAGTAGAGCAGCAGCTGACCTTTAGATTCACATATTCTGGTTAGGAAGTTAAGGTTGACTATTGAAATTGATTTCTCAAGATAAATGTCCCACATTTTTTTTTTCTGATAGGATGAGTTCACCCTCTTTTAAAGAAAGGACAGTCTGACACTCTGACACTGAGCAATGAAAGTATGGTAGAAACAAATGAAAGTTTGCCACAAGATACCAACCTAGCTATTCAATGCTTTGCTGTAGGCAGACTCTTTCTTAGGACCTAGTTCATCTGTTTTTGTTTTAATTCACCTCAGGGTTCAGCTGTAGTCATTTTATCCCAACAGATGTAACTTTAGACTCTTAATGTGGGTGATGTAGTTAAACTCATCTTAATGTAAATTTTTCATGGTGGGCCATGCGTAGATGGTCTCAGGGGTAACTTAAAAAGAAGTAGTTTCACAGCTAGAGAAAAGGGTAAAACCTTATTTCTTATAAAATAATCAGACCTTTAGTCAGTGTAGTATCACAAGATCCAAACTGTAATGACTTTGTTTTAAATGGATCCAGGATCTGGGGAGTGGGGAATGGACACCAGAGAGGAGTTTGTATAATATATTCTCAGTATTATGAGGGAAATGCCATTGAAAAATGAAGGAAGATAAAAGAAAATGAGGAAACTACTTTCCCCCATTAGGATCCACGAGTAGAGTACAGCGTTTGTCAGGAAAACTGCCGTATGAGACAGAACTTGCCTTTAGTGCCCAGAGATATTTGCTGCTGTCTAAAGGTGCACAACTTAATCTTGCCTACTGGCTGATGTTCCCAACTATTTTCTATTAAGTGAGCCCCAGATCAGATCCAAAGACACTTCCCCACAGCGAGTAGGTGGATGGCTCGAGTGAACTAAGTGCTCCGAGCATGTGGCACAGGGAGATAGATGGCAGGCCTATCGCAGTCTCTCTCCAGCAGCCCCTTCTCTCCAGCCACTGTGTCAGTAGTGTCTGCGTACTGGCCCTGGGCACCCACGCAGCCCGCTACTCCCTGTCTCCCTTGCGGATGTCCCTGTGTGCTCCTGCCTCTTGCCGGCACGTCCACAACCCAATTCCCTTTCTACAGCTTGCTGCTCCTACTTATTTTCCCCGTCTGATTCTGTGTAACTTTCTTTTTTTCTTTGATGAGACCACTGATTATCATTAACTTTGTAATGATAACAGGCACAACAATTACATCTTGCTTCCTTGGATGGCTGGCGTGTTTGTCATTTAATCGTCACCTTAACATCACCAAGTACTCTTACTGACCTGATTGTACAGATCAGAGAAAACAGGCACAGGATGTTTAAATCTCCAACAAAGGTCACTTGGTTAGTAAGTGGCAGATCAGAAATTTGATTCCAGGCAGTCTGGTTCCAGAGTCTGTGCTTTACTTCCTCTTGTATACTATTTTTTGTATTAATCTTATACTATACTACATAATTTTTGAAGGCAGTCAATTTAAATGTTGTTTAATAGTGCCAGTATTTATCGGTCGCTTACAGGGTTTAAGATTACTGTGACTCAATATGATTACATTACATTGCATCTATTCATTCTTTTGCTTAATAAGTATTTAAAATTTCTTGTGCACCTACTGTGTCCTAGTCCTGCACTAGGCTTTCTATTCAGTAATAATCACAACAGACAGGATTCCTGTCCTCCTGAAGCTTACAGAGTAATGGAAGGGGCAGATAACACAAAGTATAATCAAAAGCTGTAATAAAGGTTGCAAAAGGAAGGAGAAGTTTGTTACAAGACAGAAAATAGTTAGAATCTAATTTAGATTGAGGAATGAGGATCAAGGAAAACTTGTGACATTTTAAGCTGAAGCTCTAAAAGATTAACAGAAGCTAACCAGCAGGAGAGGAGTAGAAAAGTGTGCTATAGAAGATCTTTTGTTTCTGTCAAAACAGTGGACTAGATGTCGGTATAAACCTTTCTGGTACAGAACATCTAAAACTTCTAGATAAAATAATTTAAAATATATATATATATTTTTTGCGGTACGCGGGCCTCTCACTGTTGTGGCCTCTCCCGTTGCGGAGCACAGGCTCCAGACGTGCAGGCTCAGCGGCCATGGCGCACGGGCCCAGCCGCTCCGCGGCATGTGGGATCTTCCCGGACCGGGACACGAACCCGTGTTCCCTGCATCGGCAGGTGGACTCTCAACCACTGCGCCACCAGGGAAGCCCTAAAATATATTTTTAAATGTATGTGGCTGAGTGAGTGAGACAATAAGGAAGAATTTTAGGAGCCAGAAATTATGTGAAAACCTGAATTCTGAAATATAAGTAAATTCTAAACGTATATTTTGTTCTTTGGGCGTTTCCTGATCTCTGGTGGCCTAGGTCTTGGCCTTTAGCAGGCCTTGTGCAGAAGGCAAAGACAAATCTGGGACTTCTGAAAGGCTTCTGTTTCATAGGTGAGCTAGAGGGAAAAGCCCAGCCACTCCATATACCTCGTCTTCCCAGAGGGAGACAGTTGGGATAATCACCTCTCTTGGCTTTGGTGCTTGAGTGAGTGAGAGTCATATACATCAATCACATTCTTCCATATGAAAAGATGTTTCATGGTAAAAAGAAAATGAATTTCATTATTAAAAACAAAAAACATTTTCTGGACAGAGGAAATGCTGTGTGGGAAGGCCCTTAGGGAAAAATGCATTCGACCTTTTCAAAAAACTAAAATAGCTTGTATAGATTGAGCAAAATAAGTGCTGACCAATGAGGTTGGAGATGAAACCGGGAACCAGATTCTTGCAGGTCCTCAAAAGCTTTGGCTAGGCTTTTGGATTTTATCCGAAGTACAATGCAAATCTTTTTGAAGGGTTTTCAAGACATTATCTGATTTATGTAAGAAAGAATAGATTAGAGAAAATATAAAAGTAGAGAGTTACTCTCAAGATAGAAGCAGAGATCAAGCTACAGCAATAATACAGGTGAGGAGTAGATTTGGCTTGGATTAGGGGCAATTGGAAGACATTAATGGATTCAAGATATATTTTGAAAGTAAAACCTGTTGGTGAATTGGATGGGGGTTTGAGAATGAGTAGAATATAAAGGGCTATCCCCAAGCATCTGGCCTGAATAACTGGTTGTCCAGAGGTCTTCTTCTGAGTTGAGGAAGTCAGGAGGAGATAGGGAGAGGGAAGATCATGAGTTTGGTTTTAGAGATGCTGAGTTTTAGAAATGCTAAGTTTGACAAGTAGGAAATGCAAGTGGAGACAGAACCACAATTTGATGTAATAGAACTAAAGGTATTTAAAATATATTTATATAGTCAAACTCATATTTGAATAAGCCAGTGTGTAATGATAATGGAAATTTACCTTTTACAGGCAATCCATTTTATAGTAAATTTACTTGAGAGGCAAATTTGTTAAGTAGTAGAATTTTATTGTAATAAATACCCCTAAATTCACATCCCTAGGATGCAAGAACTGGATATATTTGCAGATGAAGTATAATATTCTGGGAAAGACACTGTCAGAAATTGGCTAATTGTTCACCAAACCTATTTTCCTTTCTTCCTGCTGATACAGTTTGAACTACATTTCCCAACCTCCTCTGCAATTAAGTATAGTCATCTTATTGAGTTTGGGCAGAGGAATGAGAGTTCAAGTGATGTACATTTATTCCTTTGGTTTGGCTGTTTAAAAAAAACAAAAACAAACAAACAAAATTCCCATATAGCTTCCATGCTTTCTGTCTACCCTTTTGCCAACTAGATTACCTCAAAGTGACCTTGGAAACCACATACTGAAGGTGATAGAATATCCATCAGTCAGAGTTCCTAAATGACTACAGAGTTCAGAGACCTCCAACTCCACCCTCCCGCTAGCTGAACTTTGCATGAACTAAAAATACACTGCTTTTATTTTAAATCACCAAGATTCTGTGATTTAACAGATTCAGTAGTTTGCATCACATTAAAAGAAGATGTCGATTTTCTTTCAAGGTGATATCAAGGACCTAATTTCATGTGCATTCATTTTTTTCCCCATTTTTCTTCCATGCATGTTTGCTGTCATATGTAACCAGGCAATTCGAGTAGGTTAGGATGTTAGGAGGTTTATATAGGGAGTGAGGGAATTTGAGATGCTTGAGGTATGAGAGAGGAGCTGAAGGATATAATTGCCTCCTATTCTCCATGTAACCATATAACCATCACTCCTCCTCTGTCTGGCTGCATAATTCATTTCAAAGATTTATACTCCTGCAGCCACTTCTTCCCACCTGTTGATAGCACCCTCATTGCAAAACAGAGTTGATGAAGACCATGATCGCCTCTCCCTTGCCTTGTTTGACATCCACATAATCAAATTTACACACTGGATGCAAAATAATCATAAAATTTAAACTGAGAAATATCTTTTTTTCCTTTATACATCTGATAATAGATGCCACAGGGTCTCTCATGGTAAACACTTTGGGGAGAGATGCAAAATATATCAGAAGATGTGTACATCTCTCATAGGACACGTTGAAATCGGAACATCCCCCTCTGAATCTTTGGCCATTGGATTAGCCAGTTAAACATTCTCTTACATCACTTTCTTATAATTTACTTACCAGTCTGTTTGCCTTGCTGGACCTTTAGGACTCCTTCCCTCGAGAGAAGGTAGGAGGTAAATTCAGTTCCATGTACTAAATATCCAACATAATTCCTGGCTTCTTGGTATTGTAAGTGCTTAGTAATTCCTTGGTTAAAAACCAAATGAATGATGAAAGTAGTATGGTTTGTATCTGGCTGATGGGAAAAGTGTTCCTAGTAGTGTGCAGTATATGGATTATTTGCTGCAGAGAATTTCTTTTTAACCCCATCAGTGATGTGCCTTTAAGGTACGGGTCAATCAGCAATTCCACTACTGGGCATATATGCAGAGAAAACTGTAATTCAAGCAGACACATGCACCTCAGTGTTCATAGCGGCACTGTTTACAATAGCCAGGATGTGGAAGCAACCTAAATGTCCATCAACAGAGGAATGGATAAAGAAGATGTGGTACATATATACAATGGAATATTATTCATCCATAAAAAGGAACGAAATCAGGTCATTTGTAGAGACGTGGATGGACCTATAGAGTGTCATACAGAGTAAAATAAGTCAGAAAGAGAAAAACAAATATCGTATATTAACACGTATATGTGGAATCTAGAAAGATGGTATAGATGATCTTATTTGCAAAGCGGAAATAGAGACACAGGCATAGAAAACACATGTATGGATACCAAGGGGGAAGCGGGGGCTGGGAGGAGTTGGGAGATTGGGATCAGCACATATACACTATAGATACTATGTATAAAATAGATAACTAATGAGAACATACTGTATAGCACATGAACTCTACTTAATGCACTGTGGTGACCTAAATGGGAAGGAAACCCAAAAAAGAGGGGCTATATATATATATATATATATATATATATATATATATATACGTATAGCTGATTCATTTTGCTGTACAGTAGAAACTAACACAACATTGTAAAGCAGCTATACTCCAATAAAAATTAATTTAAAAAAAAGATATGGGTCATTATCTGGCAATTGAAAGTATTTTTATGAAAAACATTGTTATTATAATCTTTGTTGTATAAGGAATTTATCAAAATTTACGTCCCCTTTGATGACTATATCTTCAATTTGCGTGCTCTAAAAATTCTATCACATCATACAGTTGACAGAGTTTATAATTTTGCAAGAATTAGGCAAATTGCACACGTAGGGACAAGTTGGGCACATGCCCCTACAGGAGCTTTAAAGGAATGCATTGTAGCCCTGTTGGTAATTGCCTTGTCTTCAGTTCCAGTGGCATATGGCTAGGCTTGGGTAAACAGATGTTTGTACCAAATCAGGCACTTACTGTCTCAGCTCAGGTGTTAGGCCAGGCTGAAGTTTACAGCTGTGCCCTGCTTGAAATTCTAAAGCCATAGCAATTTATTCTCTGAATACAGTGTACCTCTAATCTAGAATATGGCATTGTTGGCTTCTGGAATTATTTTCTTTCCCAGTCTATAAGATGATAATAAAACCTGTTTTTATAGGAATCATGATAAGCAAAGTGAAATTCAGTTCTGAATTGTTGTAAGTGAAATAAAAAGCTTTCATCTATGTGGTCTTAGATGACAGAAATGTGATTACAAGTAAACCCCAATTTCTTCTAGGCACACTAGTGCCTAACCATAGTGAATGGATAGTTCCTTTACAGAAGTCGGTATATTGATAACTTTAGTTCCCTAGAATACTAGCAGTAGGTACTATTTGATATAACTCTTTCCAGGGAATTTCTAGCTGGCTGGACCAAATTCCCATGCCTTTTGTGGTATAGTATATGGACTTTTATCTTGGTAGTGATTACATTTAAGTATAAAAGAAAAGCTTTTTTTTTTTTCATAGAGAGCCTTGGGAAAAATACATGATTTTGTTCATCAGAATTGAGGAAAGCTTAACCACTGTAATAGGTAGGCCAAATCTAGGAGTATCTGTATACCCACAGTCCTCTTCTAAGGGCTCCTACCTGTAGCCTCTTCCTGAAGATAGCAGCTCTATGCAGTGCATATAGGTGGCCATGCTCTGTGTTGCTTGACCTTACCACCTACATTTGACCTAAAGCAGGCAGAAAAAAAAACAATGTTTAAGCAGTCAGGCTGTTTGGAAAACACCTAGCACCTGTGCCTTACCTAACTGATGATGGTGACATAGTAGGCTGATCAGATCCTCTCTTAGGAAAGTTTGAAGTAGAGAGAATTATTTGGTAGGAACAGAAGTCAAATGCTTAACCAGAAAAAAGGCAAACAGAGGTGACATGAGTCAGTAGAAGCCATGAGTAAGCAAGAGTGATGAGTAAGTAAAAGCTAGGTCGTAAAATTTTTAAAAATTGTGTGTGGGCGAGATACAAAGATTTTACTTAATATCTGTAGGGGAGGAGCATGATCAACACGTTATTGTTGCGAAAGACACAAGGAACTAAACAAATCATTACACATCTTTCTCATTCTGGGCAACTTGCAGTTCTCAGTCTATGTTCCTGTATTTCTCATGAGGCCTGGTTAAGCTGCTTTCCGTGGATTACTGTGAGGCCTAGCCACATGGCATACCTTTGTTCCAGAGTTTCACTGGAATCCTTGCAGTAATGTTCCCACTCGTACTCCTCTCACACACACTCATGCACAGCCACACACAGTGACTTGAGATAATTGATTCTCTATTCTTTGTAGCCAAAGGATCCTAAATGACGAAACTGCTCTATAAGTTCAACTTTCATTACTTTGACTCTGCAGCCAAGGCAAGGACTGATGAACAATAGCAGTTTGTTTTGCTTTGTTTTGTTTTTTAACATCTTTACTGGAGTATAATTGCTTTACAATGGTGTGTTAGTTTCTGCTGTACAACAGAGTGAATCAGCTATACTTATACATATATCCCCATATCTCCTCCCTCTTGCGTCTCCCTCCCTCCCACCCTCCCTATCCCACCCCTCTAGGTGGTCACAAAGCACTGAGCTGATCTCCCTGTGCTATGCGGCTGCTTCCCACTAGCTATCGATTTTACATTTGATAGTGTATATATGTCCATGCCACTCTCACTTTGTCCCAGCTTACCCTTACAATAGCAGTTTTGTGTCCACCTGAAGAGGGTACAGACTTTGAACAGAAAAGGCAACTTAAAGATGATGTGATATAGGGAGGGGACCAGAGAAAGATGGGTAATGCTAACGACAAAACATGGCATTTGAGGAGCCTACGTGGAAATGTGCATTAACAAAAAAATGTAAGAATAATATTTCTTCTTTTCCCCCTACTACGGTATGAGTTCCTAAGGCATTCATCGTGGTATGCGTCTCCAATGCCAAGAAGAGGGCTTTGCACATAGCAGGTGAAACACAAAATTGAGCACATAATGTGGCCCAGCTATTGGTTTGTCTTAAAGTTTAGTATCTGCTTTGAATTGTGTTAAAAAGTATACTTTCAGGCAGACTAAACTGAACTGAACTGAAGAGAGAGACATGAGTGAGAGATGAGAGTAGAATTCCCAGAAGCTTCTGGGAGAGGTAGAGATAGACAGTGTAGAATAGCCTAGAAACCATGGGAGGAATTTCAAAGAGCTGGGTAAGAAACTGCCTTCCGGGGCTTCCCTGGTGGCACAGTGGTTGAGAGTCTGCCTGCCGATGCAGGGGACACGGGTTTGTGCCCCGGTCCAGGATGATCCCACATGCCGCGGAGTGGCTGGGCCCGTGAGCCATGGCCACTGAGCCTGCACGTCCCAGAGCCTGTGCTCCGCAACGGGAGAGGCCACAACAGCGAGAGGCCTGTGTACCAAAAAAAAAAAAAAGAAACTGCCTTCCTCATTCATAGGACTAAGGACCAGAACATGCTGTTATCAGGAACATCTGCAGAGCACAGTACAGCAAAGCCTTTCACCAGAGAACATGATGTAAGGCATAGACTGTGGAAGAGAACTGGCAAAAACAAATTCTAGATTGTGGTTTTTAAATGGCAGAACAAATGTCATGGCATCCAACTGCACTAGGAGAACAAAAAGAAGAAACACGACCCCATCTTCAAGGAAAGTAGGAGGCGTGTACAACCCCACACCACAATATGTGATAAAGATCAAATAAATGCAGTTGAAGAAAGATACCCACAGCTGCAGATCCCAGATGAAGTTGAAAGAACTCTCTGAGGGACAAAACCAATAATGCCCAGTTTAGACTAACAGGACGAGATGTATGGGTTGGCAGCAGGAGCTTCCTTGGGCATGAAGAAGCAGGGTAACGGGTTCAATGAAGAATCACACAGACAAGGCTGAAAACGTGAACAAAACCTTACTGGGAAAACATAAACAAAAATGTAGGGATCGCATCTTTAATATAAGACAGCAGTAGATTTAGAGGAGAAAGCTTTTTTTTTTTAATTAATGTATTTATTTTTGGCTGTGTTGGGTCTTTGTTGCAGAGCACAGGCTTTCTCTAGTTGTGGTGAGCGGGGGCTACTCTTGGTTGCGGTGTGCGGGCTTCTCATTGCAGTGGCTTCTCTTGTTGCGGAGCACGGGCTCTAGGCTCACGGGCTTCAGTAGTTCTGGCTCGCGGGCTCAGTAGCTGTGGCTTGCAGGCTCTAGAGCGCAGGCTTAGTAGTTGTGGTGCATGGGCTTAGTTGCTCCGCAGCATGTGAGATCTTCCCGGACCAAGGCTCGAACCCATGTCCCTTGCATTGGCAGGCGGATTCTTAACCACTGCGCCACCAGTGAAATCCCGAGGAGAAAGCTTTAAATAAGGCAGAGAAGGATGATTCATAACAGCAATATACTACTGGTCACCTATAAAACAGAAACTACAGGAAATGTGAAAAGAAATAGTTACATGATAGTGGTAGGAAATGTTAATTCACTCGTCTTAGTTCATAAGAGACCATGTGGACAAAAAACAAGAAAAAGAAAACCCAAATAAAAATAATGAATGAACTAACTATTTGATATTTGTCACTCTGTGTCCTGAAAGCTAAGAATAGAACTTTTAAAATGCTGAATAAAAACAAAATAGACCATAAAGAAAATGTCCGTGAATTCCAAAAGGCAAAATGAATACATATAGCATGGTCTAACGCATTGCAGTGAAACTAGAAATTAAGAAAATAAATAGAAAAAAATTGTATTTTCACCTGAACATTTAAAAAAAATTTTTAAACAACTCTTCCATCATAGAGGAAACCAAACAGGTTATAGAAAATCTAGGGGGAAAAACACTACATGTCAGAACCTATGGGATAGAGAAAAGTAGAATTCAGAAGCACCTGTCTTGATGGAGAAAGAAAATAACTGAATTAAATATCTAACTCAAAAAGTTAGAAAAATAATCAATAAAACAAACATTAGAAAGCAGAAAGTTGGAATAACAATAAAAGTTAATGAATTGGAAAAAGAAACCTAATCAGACTAATAAATAAAAGAGCTGGTTCTTTTTGAAAAAAGAAAATCAATTAAATCGATAAATCTCTAGCTAACCTAATAAAATTGAAACTTGGGTGAGGAAGAGAACACAGAATGAGAAATAATAATGGGGAAATGATAGAAACAGAAAAGAATAAAATAATTATAAGAAAATATTTTGCTCAGTACTATGCAAATTAATTTGAGAACCTGGAAGGAATGGATGCTTTTCTAGGAAAACAGAAATGATCAATATTAATCTCAGATAATTAGAAAATCTAAACTGACTACTTATCACAGAATAACTTCCCCCCAGCACCCTCAGGGGAAGCCTGAGTGAGGCCCGGGTGATGTAGCAGAGGAATGCTAATAACCTTTCAGGACCAGATCATATCAGCCCTTCCAAATATATGTGCTTTACCTAACATGGAGATCTCCCACAGGAGACATAAGAAACTAGTAAACAGTTGTTCTTGGGGAGTGGAACTGGGACTAAAGGACAACATTAGAAGGAAGTCTTATTTTTTAGTAATATCTTTTGTACTTTTACTATTTTATACCATTTGCACATGTTGCTTATTCAAGTGTGAGGAATTTAGAATACCTTTGTTTCACATTTGGACAAGTTCACGACACCATTTGGCTTTTGTTATTTTGTTTTGTTTACCTTAATTTTTTGGTAGGTAGAATTTCTTAAATGCCCTTCGAAGATGTCCCAGCCTAATTGCTGGAACCTGAGAATATGATGAGGTATGACTTCTCTGATTATATGTCACAGTTGACCATAAAAATAGGGGTATTATCCTGGATTTTCTGAGTGGGCATGATCTAATCATATGAGCCTAAATGCAGAGAGCTTTCTTTGGCTGATGGCAGAAGGGAAGTCAAGGAGGGAGGAAGTATGAGAGGGACTCCATGCACAACTGCTGCTTTGAAGATGGAGGGGACCACGGGAGGAGGAAGGCAGGCAGCTTTGAGGAGCTGAGGGTACCGCCCCCCACCCCCACGGATGGCTGGCAAGGAAACAGGACCTCATCCATACAACCACAAGGAACTATATTCTGCCAACAACCTGAAAGAGCTCGCAGGTGGATTCTTCCCCAGAGCTTCGAGATAAGAGGCCAGCCCAGCAGGTATCTTGATTTCAAGCTTTATGAGAACCTGGGCAAAGCCCAGCAGAACCCACCCGGACTTCTGACCTTCAGAGTTGTGAGATAATAAATGGCTGTGGCTTTCAGCCACTAAGTCTATGGTAATTTGTTACACAGTAATGGAAAAGTAGTAGCATAAAATTATATTTTAAAGCCTCCAAACATGTGGGGCTTTATGAGGACTTAGAAATGGGAGCTATCTTTCCTCCTGTCTGGAGGTGGTAGGATGGTGCAGATCAGCTTCAGAGCCCCAGGCACAGGGACCACATGTAGAGTCAGGGGCTATGTGATTCCTGTTAAGTGCCGTAAGTAAAATATACTCTGCTGTATTTTCATTATTTTCTCTAATTTTGTAGAAGTCCAATTTTATTATTATTATTTTTTTAGTCAGGGACTCAGTGTGTCAGATAACAATTTTATTATCTTAATGAAGAGAATAAATTTTTTATACCTGTTTTGTTTTTTTTTCCCTGTTCAGATTATAGTCTTGAAAGCAATTTTGGGGGCATTTCCATTTTAAACAATCTTTTCTGTTTTCAGTGAGGAAGTTGGAATTTGTTTTCTTTGGATATCTTAGGAAATTAGCTCCTACCTTTCTAAAAATTCTTTGTTTTTATGACCTAGATTTTAAATTTGTCATTAGAACAGTTTTTGATCATGGCAGTGGGGTCAAATGACACTGTAATTTTTGACTAGTTTTTCCAGAATCTTACTTATTTGACTTGCCCCAGTTTTGTTCCAATGCCAACTTTATCTGAGACTGAATATGGTTTACCTTGTAAATTGCTAGACACTAAAAGTTATCTTTCAATTAATTATTTGAGTTTAGTGGTGTGGGAATCAAATATTTAATTTTTATTTAATTGATTGGAATTTCGTAAATTTTTGCCTCGAAATGTTAACCCTGAGAACTGCAGAAGAGAAGCATATCTGTTCAGGTCTCCAAAGAGGACAGGAAGATTCAAGAGTGTGGGGAATTGCTTCTGTGGTCTCCATCACTTCAGATTCCAAGTAGAAAAGCACAAAGCAGTCACAAGCAAGTCAGTGTCAGGAGCCCAGCATGATCAGCAGATGCAATAACACACAGAATCTCTAATACTGAGTTTTGATGCCGTTTCTTTTTGGTAAGTTACATTGTCCAATTTTCCTTTCCTGGCCCATTCCAGGGGCTTGTCAATAGCCTACTGAGGTCAGAAAATGCTTCTGCCTCATGTACAACACCTCTGGGCAGTGTGGTATAAAATGTGAAACCCAGGAGGAAAAATTTAAACAACTGACTTTAATGACTGTACAGGGTCATTAAAATGATCCTGTTTGACAGAACAGGTTTGACAGAACAAACAGTTTCTATTTTGCTTTGATAATCAAATTTCTTTAAAGAAGGTATTGGTCATGTTTAGCAGAAATTTGTCATTTTTCTTAAGGAAATGAAGTTAAATATTTTTGTTTTGTCTTTAATATTTCTAAAAGGAAGGGAACTGTATTATTGCTAATTCTGTTGTGGATGGAGGCATTCAGAGCAGCCACACTAATTATATTAGTGCTCTGTGCCAAAGCATATATAATGCCTGTCACTGAGTGGTGTCTAAATTATGAAAAGGTAAAAGCTTGCATAATAGAAGAATGCTGTTTGGAAGAGAGCAGGGTGCTTTTCTTGAAGTCCAGTAATCTTTTTATCTAATCAAACTACACCTTACAGTGCGCTTTGTCTCCTTTATAAACCATCCTTTACAGATACTGAATTAAAAGAAATTCCCTCTAGTGGAAATTCTAATTTCGGAATTGTGCATAATTTAGGGGGGGTGGGTCACACTTCCAGGTCTCAACTCAAAAGCTAGCTTTCCTCCAAAGCCCAAGCCTGGCTCTGGTAGATTATTTTCAAAGACTCTTGATGAACTATGCTAAAGGAAAGGAAGAATGGTACAGATCACCCGAAAATCCTGGTTGACTCTCTCCTGCATTTGGGGTTTACCTTCTGAATAATGCTTCTCTTAGGCTAAATATAAAAAAATCAGTTTGCTGTCTGAACCCTCCACCTAATAACAGATGTGTCAGAGTCATGCTGATGGTAATGATATACTAGCCACAAAAGAGAAAGAAACCTGTGGGAATGAGGCTTTGAGAAGTATTGTGAATGTCATATTGTAGAAAAATCTTGACTAATAAGAAAAAAAAAGAAAGAAAGAAAGAAAAATGTAGCGCCTGGTAAATTCAGCATCAGCACACAGTTTGCCTTCAGTAATCTGGACCTCTTCAGCTTTGGGGCAGTATTGCATATAGGTGGTATAATAAGTTTATGTAACAGAGTTCCATCAAGTAAATATAAGAATCTCAGTTTTGTTATGGTAATAATATTGTCCTCATGTTTTTGTTTTTAGTTTTCGTTCAATGATTTCATGAATGAATTGCTTGCTAGAAAAGCAAGTAATACACTTCCCAACCTGATATTATGTATGCGTTGAGGCTAAAGAATGTCATACAGGGGAGTGCCCTTATTCATAAAACATTAGGGGTAGAGAGGGAGGAGCCTTTCCATGTTTTAATAGCAAAGACCTTTTATTGCAAAAAGTGAGATTATTCCTTTAGAAACCATGTAAGTTACTGAAGGGAAATATGACCAAGAATATGTTTTGGGTGAGTAGATGCCAGATGCCCATTTCACTAGATGATTAGTATTCTAAATATTTTTCCATTAGCTAGTTTCAGCTCAGGAAATAGATTAGATGCTTAATGGCCTAAGCAGCCAGGAAATGAGCAATATATTTATAGATTCCACTAGTGAATTTGAAGTAAAACTTTTTGCCTATTAAAAATTCTGACTGCAATACCCAATGTAAATGCTTTTTTAAAAACGCTTTTTAAAATATTCTTTCTCCTCTCTTATCCCAGCCCTTTTGAAGGTCTAGTATTCTCAGTAAGGAGAAGAAATTACCTAAAATCATATTTTGAGGAAAGCCTTAGTTTATATTAAGTGTGGGGAGTCAGTTACCATTGAGCCTAGATCCTGTGTTTTAGTAGTAGAGACTAATCCATTTCTGGTTTTGTTTTGGGAATCTATAACAATCTGACAGAGCAGCCACCATGGACCATTCTGATGGCCCTATTTGGGCCTAGAGATTCTCCAGTCTAAAAGGTGCTGGAGGAAGCTTATTTCCACCTTATTTAGCCCTAGGAGTTTAGCTGTGCTCTGTGGAAGACTGGGAGTGACTGTATCCTATACATAGAACAAAGGCAAGACAGGCTTTGGCTTCTGTTAGGGCCCTTGCTTAAGAGTCAAGAGTGCTTATTCCCACCTTAACTTCACCACTGAATAGCTCTATTTGGGGCCTTTGATATAAGCAGTTGAGTTAGAGGACCCCAGAGACCCTGTACAGCTCTTACACCATATTAGTCTAAATTCCACCTGTGATTTCATAGGATCCTGAAGAAAGCATTCTACTCCCCTTCAATGGACCTTTTTTTCTGCACCTGGTAAACAAAGATACAGGCTCTTGAGATAGAGGGACTGTTAAAATCAGGAAAGAAAGGCTCAAATCAAAGACATTTTACGTGAAATGAGATTAAAAGACATTTGTTTATTTTTTTATAGGAAATGAGGGATTAATACATGGATTTTCATCGTGTATAGAAATTTCTTTCATTTTCTTCCTACAGCCTATTGATTAAAGTTCGAATTCCTTGAGTTTTTCATTCTGGTACCTCAGATGTTTAGCACTCTCCTCTGTACATAGGAAAAACTCAGCAACTATGTGTTCTCTTGAATTTCACTAAAGTACCATTTTAAAAAGTAAAGTATCAACTGCCTTTTAGTATTTGAATTGTTTTAAGCCAATTTTTAATGATTGATTGATGTTTATGCAGTGGCCCATTTTTATTTGTTTGTACTAACAGTAACAGAGCATAGCTTTCATTAAATGGACAGTTCAAATGAGAAGATAATTTGTGTTCTTGAAGCCAAGCAGGACCCTGTGGGGCTTCTGGGCACAGGAGCCTTTCTGTGTCCCCCGTTTCTTGTTTGTAGGAAATAGACTCCAGTCTCCATGACCTTCCCTGAGTTCCAAAGGGCAGATACAAACAGTTGCTAATCAGGGAAGGGAGGGAATGCAGAGACGAGGGAGGCCTGATCAAAGAAACTAGAGAAGCTCATCAGGAGACCACCTGAGGCCCGATTAAGGCGTGCAGGCCCTGCACACACCCTGATCCTTGTTAGCAACTCTGCCCTTGAACCATTGCTATAAAACTCCTCACCAAAACCTCCTGGGTTGGGACACAGTTTTTGAGGCATGAGGCTGCTGTGTCTCCCCTTTACCTGGCAAAGCAACAAAGCTATTCTTTTCTACTTCACCCAAAACTCTGTCTCCGAGATTCAATTTGACACCTGTGCACAGAGGCCAAGTTTTTGGCATCATTCTTAATTTTAAAATATTATATAGTCCTATTCCCATGCAAATGCTCTCAGATCAAACTGACTAATTACATATTGGAATACCTGGACCAATATATTTTTTTATTTTTTAAATATTTTATTTTATTTTTTTTAACATCTTTATTGGAGTATAATTGCTTTACAATGGTGTGTTAGTTTCTGCTTTATAACAAGTGAATCAGCTATACATATACATATATCCCCATATCTTACCTGGACCAATTTAAAATACAACTTAAGGGAATTCCCTGGCAATCCAGTGGTTGGGACTCCACACTTTGACTGCTAAGGACACAGGTTTGATCCCTGGTCAGGGAACTGGGATCCCACAGGCCACACAGTGTGGCCCAGGAAAAAAAAAAACAAAAATGAAATGAATGAAATAGAATAAAATTTATACAGAAGCAACCAAAGGTTCACCACTACATTTTACTGGGTCTACCTTTTTTTTCCTGTTTTATTTATTATATTTTTAAGTTATACCTTTAGATTAAAAAGCCCCAGGATAAACACACAAGGAAACCTTTCCAAGTTTAAGTTTAAAACAACACCACACTCTTCCTCCCAATCTACATCCCACCTAATAGCAGCAAATCAAGTTAATCAAGTAGTATAACCCTAAAAGCATGGAGCCTGTATCCACCCCATCACCTGCTTTTATAGGTCTCCACCAGCAACAGTTTCCCCTTGACAGTGTTGTCGAACCCAAGTTCACGTGCCCAACACACAGTGAGACCAAACAGAAATGTCGGAGTTTAGAGCAGCAAAAGGTTTATTGCAGGGCCAAGCGAGGAGAACAGGTGGCTCTTGCTCAAAAAATGGTTTGTGGGAAAAAGTTTTTATAGGCAAAATTTGGGGTGAGGGCTGCAGGTGTGTGACCTTCTTCTGATCTGTTGGTGGTGAGGTAGCAGGGTAGTGCTTCAGGAATCTTGTGTTCAGCGAAGTTACCATCCTCCACCTGGGTGGGGGCCTTAGTTCCAGCAGAAGAACTCAAAGGTATTGTTATGTATCAATATATCCCTTGAGGAGGAACCAAGACCCTGCTTTATCAGTGCACTGTTGTTTCTTTTTTTTTTTTTTTGCAGAATAAACCTTCATATTTATAGTCAGTTGGTTGTTTTTTTTGTTTTTGTTTTTAATTAATTAATTAATTTTTGGCTGTGTTGGGTCTTCGTTTCTGTGCGAGGGCTTTCTCTAGTTGAGGCAAGCGGGGGCCACTCTTCATCGTGGTGCGCAGGCCTCTCATTATCGTGGCCTCTCTTGTTGCGGAGCACAGGCTCCAGACGCGCAGGCTCAGTGGTTGTGGCTCACGGGCCTAGTTGCTCCGCGGCATGTGGGATCTTCCCAGACCAGGGCTCGAACCCTTAGTCTCCTGCATTAGCAGGCAGATTCTCAACCATTGCGCCACCAGGGAAGACCTGCACTGTTGTTTCTTGACTGCTCCTCCTTTGTTTCTGCATTCCCTCCCTTCCCTAATTAGTAGCTGTTTGAATCTGCTCTTTGGAAATTAGGGACTGTCTAGACAAGAATAAATTATATTTTAAAAAATGAGAGGAAAATGAAAGGGAGAAAGTAGCATAAGAAGGAAGAAGAAAACAAAGCCAAGTGGGAGAAAAACAATGTCTTTGATGGGGTGTGCCAGGGCGTGGCAAACCAAAGCCTGACAAGCTGTAGACCTCAGCCCCTGGGATGCATATAGAATAAGAGCTAAAGAGGTGATGGGTGTAGTTACATAGCTTTGATCAGAGTCAGTGCTTCCTGTTGAAACCTAGCAGCACACAGTGGGGCCCTCCCAGGTACAAATCCTTTCCATGTCTCCCATTTCAGTTACCTAAGCCCCTAGGCTTTGGTGTCCTCATTTTGTTGCAGGAAGGGGGACTCCTTCCAGGGCCCAAGAGTGGGCTCTTGTCTAACACTCAGAAATGAATTGTCCGAGGAGACACATGTCCAGACAAAGCAAGAGACATTATTGGGAAGGGGCGCCCGGGGGGGGGAGAGCAGCAAGGTAAGGGAACCCAGGAGAACTGCTGTGCCACGTGGCTCGCAGTCTCAGGTTTTATGGTGGTGGGGTATGAGTGTGGGGAGAAAACCTTTTTCCACCCTCTCAGGTTTGGTTTCGTGGGGCCTGTGAATTAAACTGACAAAAGGCATATGTTTCTTTATAGATGTTAATATTTCTACATGAATGGAAACTTCACAGAAAAGAACTGAAAAACCAAAGAGGCTGTTAGACCTGGGGACCATTTAACAAAGGGTGATAAATTGTGACCAGACAGAGGAAAAAGGGGTTGGGGCTTGTAGGGGGGTGAATTGTGGGAAGATGACTAGGAAACGTATGGGGGAAACATGGTAGATAAGGGTTGTAGAGGGGGCACCTTTACAAATGGAAATTTCCTTTGCAAAAGGGAACCGTATGCCCTGCTTTGGGGCAGATGGGGGAGGGCAGAGAGCTCCTCCTGTGTCTGCTGATTCTCAGTTGCCTTCAGCTCCAAATAATCCTTAAGTCACCTTGGCATAATTTTGGGGTGGTGTATTGTGATCACCTTCAGAAACATAAGAATCTGAAAACCCTTTAGAACCCTGTGTCTCTGAAATTCATGGATACTAGTGTAGGGGAGGCATCAGTAATTTTCCCTCTATCCTTCTAGGTTCTTGGCTGAGACACCTCCTGTAATAAAAGACAGATTAATAGGATAAAAACACACAGAAGTTTAATAACATGCATACCTCCTGTATACATGGGAGATACCTAGGAAAACTGAATACCTTCCCCACATAGCCCAAGCAACCACCTTAAATAACATCTCCGGCTAAAAACAAATGATGTTTGGGGGGACAGCCATTAATGGGAGGTTGCCAGGAAAAGCACAGTAAACAAGGGCAAGGTTGTTATGCAGAGTTAAGTCCTTGCCTTCTCCAATGATAAGAGTTTCTAGAAATTTAGAATCATCCTCTCTTCCTGTATAGAGAGGGAGACACAGTTAAAAATGGAGACTGCTCTTATAAAATGTAAATGTCTCTTACAAAAGGGTAACTTTTACTTGATTTTCAGAGCTTTTCCTATGTCTACTGTTTCTTAAAAATAGTCACACTAAAATAATCATTATGCCTAAGAGGCATTTTTTTTGGTGGCATATTCTGCTCCCTTCCACTACTTTATAAAACTGATTGATAAAGTGGAATGATGCGTATTTCAACATGTAACTAACACTGATACATAGACAATACCTATAACAATGAGATACCCACAGGTGATTTGTGATTTTCCAATTTTAAGAATATTTAATATCAAAATATCAAGTTGTATATGTTAAATGCATAACTTTTTCGTCAACTATACCTCAAAAAACCTGAAAAACAAAAAAGTATTTGAATGTTCTGGTTGTAATCTCTGAGGCAAAGACCTTGTCAAAGTGAAAGAAAATTTGTCACAGCTATTAATCAATGACTCATTTTTTGGATAATTCTTTTTCATTGAGATAACATAATTTAAACTTAGTGAGGCTATTAGCTTTTTTTTTTTTAATAAGTGTATTTATTTATTTTTGGCTGCACTGGGTCTTCGTTGCTGCATGCGGGCTTTCTCTAGTTGAAGCGAGTGGGGGCTTCTCTTCGTTGCGATGTGCAGGCTTCTCATTGCGGTGGCTTCTCTTGTTGCGGAGCATGGGCTCTAGGTGCGCGGGCTTCAGTAGTTGTGGCATGCAGGCTCAGTAGTGGTGGCTCGCAGGCTCTAGAGTGCAGGCTCAGTAGTTGTGACACACGGGCTCTAGAGCACAGGCTCAGTAGTTGTGGCTCGCAGGCTCTAGAGCGCAGCCTCAGTAGTTGTGGTGCACGGGCTTAGTTGCTCCACGGCATGTGGGATTTTCCAGGACCAGGGCTCGAACCCGTGTCCCCTGCATTGGCAGGCAGATTCTTAACCACTGCGCCACCAGGGAAGTCCCTTTTGGATAATTCTGAGACACCATCAGTTGAGTTTGAAATTACAGAAATTATTTTTAAAAGTCTGATGGTTAGAAGTCAATTTGCGATCAAAAATAATCCCTCTCCATAAATTTAAGTTATTGTATATCCACGCTTCCCAACTCAGGGCAGTTTTTACCTCCAGGGGACATTTGGCAATGTCTGGAAAATTTTGTCACAACCTTGGGGGAGAGGTACTACTGTTTTCTAATGTCTAGAGGCCAATAATGGTACAAAATACTTTAAAATGCACAGGACAACTCCATACAGCAAAAAATTATCCATCCCAAAATGTTAATAGTACCAAGGTTGATAAACTTTTCTATACGTGACTCTGTGACTCAGGATGAGTTCTTCAAATTGGAGTGTCTACTCATGTTTAATTCTGGTAGGTCTTGAAAAGAAAGTAAAGGTCATTAAAATCTCACATCTCAACCATGCACATCATGACAAACTGCTTGCTGACTCTTAGATTTTACTCTTACCTTGATAGTTAGATCTTGACAATGGATTCTTGAGTGTAGTCCGAAGCAATGTTATTACTATGGGAAAATAATAAAGAGAAAGCATTTATTTATTTATTTATTTATTTATTTATTTATTTATTTATTTATTTATATTGAAGTATAATTGCTTTACAATGTTATGTTCATTTCTGCTGTAGAGCAAAGTGAATCAGCTATATGTATACATATATCCCCTCCCCCTTGTGCCTCCCTCAAGAAAAAGCATTTAAAAGATCCTACTAATTGGTATTAATTGTCCCATCTGAGCAGGTTTAAGGACTGAGTAATTCTTTCATAGATAACAATTCTTGTATAATAGTTTGCTTCAAAATGGAATCATGGACTGTAAAGCTAAAGTGGACTCGACCAATCATCTAGTCCAATGCTGTTTTTTTTTTTTTTTTTTGTGGTACGTGGGCCTCTGACTGTTGTGGCCTTTCCCGTTGCGGAGCACAGGCTCCGGACGCACAGGCTCAGTGGCCATGGCTCACGGGCCTAGCCGCTCTGCAGCATGTGGGATCTTCCTGGACCGGGGCATGAACCCGTGTCCCTTGCATCGGCAGGCGGACTCTCAACCACTGTGCCACCAGGGAAGCCCCAATGCTGTTGTTTTAAAATAAAATAAGAAGCTGCCTGTCTAAGCTCACATGGGGTTTTGGTTGCAGAACTAATACAAGCCATGTTTACAACTGAGGCACAAGGCACTTCCTTCTCCTCTGTGTAGATATTCATCACATTTGTAGGTTCTTTTCGTTGGCTCATTTGTTAAAGTTGACCCTCACTAGACTCTGCATCAAGGTTTGTTCAACGTGGACTTTAAGAAAACTCAGGGAGGAATTGATTTTGTGAATAATGGGATTGATAGTTGCAACCCTACAGCATTTACACAATTTGCAACATAATATAAAAATGAGGAGGGAGAGAAGTGCAAGGGTAGGGTGGGGAATTTCCCTTGAATCCTCAAAATGATAGAACTGGAATTCTACTTACTATCTTTTCTTTCCCAACAGCAGTTGAAATTCTACAGTAATTTTCCCTTTGGTTATTTGCATTTTTCCTTTTTAAAAAAGTTTCCATTATTATACCTAATAGATTAAATAGCATTCCTTTTTACTCACTGAGTTGCTGTAGTAAGATGTAAAAAAGATTATTCCAAAATGCTGACATTAAAGAACAAAATTTTCAGGGATCTAGTAGTTTAAGCAACATCATGAAGCCATAGCTTTACTAAGATAAAGTGTAAACCAGGCTTAGGACATATCCTGAAACTGGGGATTTGAAGAAAATACTGTTAGAGAAAGAGATTTATAGAGATCACTATTAGTGGTAGTAATTGGAGCATATCCTGATCTGATTTAATTTGAGATATTCAAAATAATTAGGCTGTTGAGTGTAAAGGTGAGTATAATCATCACCATTTCAATAAAGTTGAAATATCAATGTGCTAAAGTACCATCTCATTTGGTGCCAGTGGAAAACAAAATGCTTAACCACTATTGCAAAAATCACTAAACCTCTTACCACCTTATTAGCTGGTTAACGCATTTTCCTTTTTGCTTTTCAAATGCTGTTCCCTGATTTTGCGTTCAATTTATCTTTTTCTGACAACCTGCTAATTTCACATGTGTTAGCCCTACAGAAGAGAATGTTGCTTAGCAACTGCCAAAATAACTAATAAGCCT
Source organism: Monodon monoceros (assembly GCF_005190385.1). Classification (NCBI taxonomy): domain Eukaryota; kingdom Metazoa; phylum Chordata; class Mammalia; order Artiodactyla; family Monodontidae; genus Monodon; species Monodon monoceros. Next base: position 53,179,937 of record NW_021703774.1, on the reverse strand, counting down.
ATATCTAGTAAAGCCTTAAAGGACTTATTTATTTTAAATTTATGTATTTCTTTATTGACCATTAAAATCAAAAGGAAGTTTGTTTCACTTTGAATTTCTTTCAAGTTCTGCTCTTTATTTTTTTGGTTAATTTACATATGCTACATATTTTGTACCAGAAACAAAACACATAGTATGTTTAACATGAATGTCTCTTTTCTCCCATCAACCTCTTAACATTGCTCTGTGTTCGTCATTTGCTTTAGTTATTCTTTTCTAACAGAATACCCTATCAGTGATAATGCTGACTAAAGAAATGTTTTCTAATTTATTGGATACAGAATTCTACAGTATTGCTTTTTAATGCCTAAGAGGCTAATTTTTTAAGGAAGAAATACATTAAGGTTTTAAGAGAGGGAAATACTTAGAGATTCAATTGAAGTGGTTGATATTACCCATAATGGTTTTATTTTTGGTTTTTTGACCCAGAAGTATCTCAGAAGAGTCATCTGAGATAAGGGCTGGGGCGGGAAGTGGTGCTATCTCATTGCAGTCTCCTATCAGACTCCTGTCACTTAGCCTTGGCATGTTCGCTTGTCAGAAGTTTAAGTCTTCCCACTCTGACATATAGAGCTTTAGTGTTATCCAAATTTGAGACCTGTTTGCTTCACTCTGCTCTGTTCAACTGCCCTGGGGCTCCTTTTGTATTCTGCGGTGTTGAAAAGTTAAAGACCACTTCTACAAAAATATTAATAAAAAGAGCACAGGCAACTTATATTAATAGTGCCAAGGCCATCTGCATTAAAAACAAATTGCATGTGCTTTCAGGAGAACTTTAGTCTTGGAATGAAACTCCTTTACAAAATGGCCACTATCTTGCAGGCTTTGGCAGAATTTATAGCTTATTTTCTTTCACAGGAAATAACTCCTGGAATATCATCTTGCATAATGGTTAATTATCCTCTCCACATGTCGGAGGTGCTTTTCTTTTTAATGGAATATATTTAGTAAAATATTATCCTAATGTAAAATAGTGTTTTTTTTTTAAATAATAGTTAATTACTGAAAGCTGCAATAGCTATAAATAATAGAGTAATTCACCTATAATTGGCTAATGTAGGACCCATTAATAAACTATAATCTGTAAAACCGTATATACTGTGTTCACATCTCATATTGTCAACCCTTGTATAAAGAGAACAGTGCAGAATAACTGGAGTTAAGTTTAAAGATGTATGTAAAAATGAATACTTAGTATAATAAACTATCTGATATAAATACAGTATGTGCCAAAGAGTCAAATAGTTTAGGACAAAAAATAATCTTTTAAGAGAGGTATGTATGAGAGAGAGAGACAGAGAAAGGGAAATAGATAATGGGGAGAAGAATGGAGAGAAGACAAAGAAAATAATGTTATGGTTGAAGTTTAAAAAATTCTTTGAACATTAACATGTTAGCTTCAAGACCAGCTTACTGTTCAGTTTTTCCAGGGGAAAAGAAAAAAAAAATTCACAAGACTGTTAATAGTAAATAAAATAGTTAATAAAAGCAGCCACTTATTAATGCTTCAATTCTGTGTTTGCAAGGTAGATAATGGGCAATTTCTTTTATCCTTTATAAAGTTTAATACCAGAACTCTGCTTAACATTAAGTTTATTTAGCCAGGCTTATGAGCCAGTTTTCCTGTAATTATTTTAGGCAGTTCTCCTTATACATGGGAATAGAAAATTGAAAGTATGGCTAGAACAGTTGATGACTGAAATTTTCATAAACTGAAACTTTTATTTATTTTAGCTCTTAATTTTAACTTATTCCCATAGCCTATTTGACATAGATGATTAGAAATAACATCTACCAATTAGAGTCACAAATTAGAGATTGTCCTTCTTTCCCTATTTTTGCACTCTTTGAAAGAGAGATACAAGCAGTGAAGTGACAAAGAACTAGTTGGCCATTAGGAGAAGCAAAAGACACTATTTACATAAATTTAAATTCTCCACAAACCACTTCTCCACAAACCACTGTATTTGGTTTTACAGTCTGACCATTTATTCAGATTTGCTAGTATAGAAACATATAATCTCAGCTAAAGCAATTTTTTGTTTCACCATTATTTCAATAATATTTAAATGTTGGTCATTTTAGTATTATAAGTCATAATCTCATATTACATTGCATAATTAAAATTCTCCCTAAATGCATGCTAAGTTTAATATAAAATAACAGTTTCATAGCAGTTTTGAACATTTAAAATTTATATTTAAGAACACATTGAAAATTTTAGTACGGGATAATAAGGACAACATAATAAGGAATGCATAGCCAGAAATTCTAGAAATTGACAGCTGCTTGTTTTGCCTTTGATTCTTTATGTATCTGGTTAACTAGTAAATAGGCCTTTTTCACCTAAACATTTGCAGCATTACTTAGATCTCAAATGGACATTTAAAATAAGAAAGATGTTTTGCAGAATACATATGTCCTTATGCTTAAAGGCGGTTATCATATTAGAATTTCTTACTGAAAATAAAGTCTTTGGTCAGCTATGCAGGCACTAATATTATCTCTTAACTTCCTGCTTAATTTGAAGAGGAATTAAAGCATAAGGATTTTAGCTATTTTTATGATCCTCATGATATTAGAGAGATGTTCTCTATAATGACACATAACAATTCTTAAACCTGAAATGATCACTTTTTGGGAAAAAATTTTAGATTGAACATAAAAAATAAACTTATCAAAATGAATAAAATTAGAATGCTTTGGGCATTGCCACTGCTGTTAAAAAGTTAATACTTCTTATTATTTTACTATTAGCCAATTTTAAGCAATTTACTATTGCCCTTAACGCAAAGAAAAAGCCCATTTTTAGCATAATGAAAGCCACCATTGACAGTTCAAAGAACGCTGCCTCAGTCCACATGGTAATTTCTGTTGTAACAGACTGTTAATGTGTGCATTGCACTTGTCAGTAGTTTGCCTCCAGTCTTTTCCTTTTCTTTGTATTTGCAAATGCCTAATAAATAATATTATCAGATGCAATGAGTTTTTAGTTCATATTTTCAATATATAATGATATAATATGAAAAACAAAATACTAAGAGAAGAGAAATACAGAGTCCCGCTTTAGAAATTTTAAAGTTTCTATTTCAGGATCTCCAAATTGAATTTTTTTTTTTTCTCTCTTGAATTCATGTTAGCAGAACTTGTTGTAGGTGGAGAAAAAACAAAAAGCAGAAAAAACCCCAGGGCTTTTGTAATCACGTATTTCGGTTTTAATCATGTCTCTGATTTACTAGTGGTGTGATCTCAAATAAACTTAGGGCAGTGGTTTCCTCTTCTGTAAAATGGGGATAATAAAACCAGCTTCACAGTATTGTTGCAAAAACTAAAAGAGATACAAGGTAGTTAAAGCTCCCCTCAGCACAATAACTGTTAAATTTGTGGGTTTTTTCCCCTCCTTCCGTCTTCACCCCTAATCAAATTCAGTTGACATCTTTGAACCGAAGTAGATTACAGGTTTATTGGTCAGTTCTAAGCTTCTTGATAAGCTTTTACTCTAAACTATTGCATAGGATATTTCTTTTGACTCTAAGATCCAAATGAACACTGGAAAATCTTTTTATAATACAGTTAGAAAGAAGGATTATGTATTTCCACATGATAGCCCATAGTAACAGTGTTTTCTTGATCAGGTTATAACCGATGAATATCGTTATACAACAAATGCTCTCTTTGTTCCCTGTTCTTGTCACAATTGCTCAATTTAATAAGAGGTAATTGATTAGGCTCTGTTTGCATTGTAGTCAGGAAACTGGAGAGGGAAGCTAGACTGTAAGAGATCCCCTCCCGCACCATTATCAACCTTTTACCTCCTCTGACCTGCCTCAGTTGTTACTGACAGAAGGACTTGTGTAAATTACCAAATTGCTCTCAAACAAAGCAACATCTAGAAAGATTCATTGTGTAGGGAATACTGGTACAGGATTGGAGTTGTGTGACACCTTTTATTTCTCCCTTCAGGATTTTTGTTAATTGGACAAGAAAATGGAAAATGGAGGCATTGACTGTGTTCTTATGTACTGAGAAGAGACCCCACCTCATTTCTAAAGGTTATATTCTATCTTCTCCTCAGTTTTCGGCAGATGATCTTACCGCGCCAGTCATCTTTTTTCTTTCTTTTTTTTTTTTTTTCACCATGCCGTACAGCTTGCAGGATCTCAGTTCCCTGACCAGGGGTTGAACCCAGGCCAGAGCAGTGAAAGCCCCGAATCCTAACCACTAGACTACCAGGGAACTCTCCATCATTTTTATTAATGTTGATAATAACAGCAACTATCACTAATCAAATACTTTACAGAGCCTGGCACCTTACTAAGGGCTTTTATGTGCATTACCTTATTCCTCATAATATCAGCACTGTTATCATTTTCTCATTTATGGATGAGAAGACCAAGGGTGAGACAGCTTATGGAACTTGCTCATGGTCAAACAGCTAGTATGTGTCAGAGCAAAATACCAGGGTATTTTGAACCCTGGAGCCCATGTGTTAACCATTATGCTATACTTTCTCTAATGATAAAAAATGGAGGCTAGAAAGGCAGAAACCCTGTAGTCTTCAAGGACTGCCCTTGGCCTACATACCTTATATTCCAAATTTGTTGACCTGAGATTGGAAACCTACCACAGGCTGATTCAAATCTGCCTTTGAAACTGTACCTCCTACTCTGCCTAACATAAATTCACCACTCTGGCCAGGCTAATTTTATTTTCTCTCTAAAAAACTTACTTCACTTTGCTTATGAAAATCCAATCCATTTTTTCCATGAAGACTTTCCTGTCTGCAGAAGGACTTAATTCTATTACAATCCTAATATGACTTGACAGACATGGTGTATTGTATTGTGTAACCTTAAGTGTGTGAGTGTCAAGGAGATCCCAGCGTGGGAGAAGCAGTGGTGTCTGGCACAGGGCTGATTCTCCGTACATGTTTGCTTACTTCGCTTATCTTCCTTTAGTCATGAAGGGCACGCACTTTGCAGCCAGACAGGCTTGTTTTTGAATCCTGTCAGTTCCATTTCTAGCTGTGAGAATGGAGTCAAATCACTAAACTTCTCCACACTTTAGTTACTTCGTCTATAAAGCAAGGATATTTATAGTACCTAGCTCATTGACTTATGCAAAGATTAAATGAGATTCTATGTCTAGGACATAGTGAGTACTTACTAAATACTAGCTGCATTATTATTATAGAAGAATTTTTAGTATATATTAGTCATTATTATAACTATTTATATGTTACTATATTACACATTTATAAGCCCTCCTCATGCATATTGCATGCATTTAGTAAATGCTGCTGTTTTAATTTTAATTGATACAATTCACATACCATTAAATTCTTCCAGTTTTAACTGCAGGATTTTAGCCAAGTCCACCACTGCAAGCTTCTGTATATGACATGCTACAGGGATCTGAGGGCCCATTTGGAAGAGTTATCCAGGTTGGGTTACCAGCCCTACAGGAAGAACTTGAGACAAATGAACACTTGAATGAAAATGAGATAACACTTTGTTGTTCTCTAAACCTACCTTCTGACCTTGTGAAAAAGGAATTTGAAACATATTCCATGTGGAATGGTTTGATTTAGTGGTCAGTAAAACTTTAAAAAGTTATTCAAATGCTTTAGAAATTAAGGTAAAGTTATTTGCAATTACAATTCAGTTGTATATTCTGCTCAAAATGAGACAAGCCGAAGCATTACTCATATTCTTAGATGTGTTTGAAACCATCCTCGCTTGGGGTGATAGCAAATATCAGTGAATGCTTAGGAGCACTTGCAGTGCTTATTTTTGGTTAGGTAGAATTTAAGTGAATGCGTTGTGTTAAAAAACAAAGTTCAACTGAGTAAATTTTAAAGATCTCATTGGCTTTATTCAACAATTCACGAAAGGGCGGCAGCCAATCTAGCAGATAGAAAGGAGCTCCAAGGAGCCGTACAAAATGAAAGGCTTTTATAGGCAGAAGGGAGCAGGAACAAGAAAGTTCCATGAAGCAAAGAAGTCGGTTGGTTATCACAAGACTGCTTTCCTTTAGGGGATAGCAGGGGTCTATCAGGCAGATTACCTGACTAGTGCTGATGAGGAGACTCCTGGTGTAGGATTTCATTTCTGGGAGAGTGGAAACTGTAACAAAGTCTTTAGTGACATGGGGCTTAGCATAAGTGACTCCATGTTGGACCTATTGTCTTGTTTTTAATAGTTGGCTGTGGATTTCAGAGTTACAAAAGAGGTAGAAAGCTGACTTGTTAAAGAGTTGCAGCTACTCTTTCATAGTCTGGAATGTACCTCACCCTCATTCTTTGTAGTGAGATGCAAATGAGGAAGTAAGATACCCAGTGTAACTGTTAAGCAAGTATTTATGTCCCACTGGTTTTTGTTTTCTTAGTTTAACTCTGGGGATTTTTTTTTTTTTTAAAGAATATGTGTTTTCTGAGGTTTTGAATTTACCTAGCAATTGCTAGCAAAGATAGCAAAGATAATGAGCTGAATGGTTGGAATTTGACACGAGAATAATGGTTTTCTTTATTTACCTTTGCATGATTTTAAAGAGAACTAAGATTTCACTTATTTATCTTTTACTTCATGTTCTTTTTCCTTTGTAAAAACTCAGCATGTTACTGGACTATTCTGAAATCCAAAGTATTCTGAAAAGCTTTCTTCTGTTGACACTTCAGTGGTTTCTCTCTCATTTTATCTTTTGTTCCGCCACTTAGAGCACTTGGGTTCTGTAATGTACACTCCTAAGTGTAAAGAGAAACCTACTTGGAATATTGTTTTCCTGTGATTAAGAAAGTAATTGTAGAATTTTGTCTTTCTTAGAGTTCTTTATGTCAATACCATGAACATTTTGTGACAGTCCGTTAAAATTGAGTCATGTATACCTCATGAATATTTATGTTGACCTGAATCTATTATATATTAATTGAATCTATAAAGATGTTCCTGAATGATTAGACAAAGACCACTGGGGAACGAAGAACAGTCTCTACAGGGCTTTGCCAGTACATGTGGGGGACATAGAAGACCTTTCTGCCCTCTAGGCCATATTTCTGTCCTAGTGGTTTTGTCTTCCTTTCTGTCTTATCCTGATTTTATGGCTGTTGTGATGAGAATGTTCAACAAGTAGAACCTGAGGCATGGGAAAAAGGGTCCTTACAGCCAGTCTTGTGAGGTGAGATAATTTTTTAATGATGCGTGATCATTTTTTAATGTATTTGCTACTTTGATAGTGGATAAAAAGAATACTACTCTCATAATTAAACTACATTGCTTTGCTGCATTTGGGGAGAACACAGAAATTGAAAAAAGTTCACATCTTATTCAGGCTTCTCTTGATTTTTGTTTTGGCTCTTTCTAAATTTGATACTTGAGAATAGATGTTCTCTGAAGGCCAGGAATGGTTTATTAGACTCATACTCATTTAGTATGACCCAGGTATGTCTTTGTTAAATAGTAATAATCCTAGAAGAATGGCTGTTGGAACAAATCAGCTAACAGAGTAAAATCTGTGTAAAAATTTTAAAACAGCATTTAAAAATATTTGGAGATATTTGTTAATTTGTTCTTATCTTAATGAGATCTAGAGAGGCTTGTGAAAATTATTTTGTAGGCAGTTTGGCTTCTGAATAGAAAGACTGTAAAGAGTAGCTAATAAAAAGTGTAGCAACTGTCACCAAATCCTCTTTTAAAAGCAGAAGAGTTGATGTTAGAAAATCCAAATTAGGGTACAAAGTAGATTGCATTTGTTGGGACACATTACAGCAACCCTGGGGGCACTTTCTTAACATCTGGGATTACTGTTCCCCTTTCTTTTTTATTCTGATAGAGATTAAAAAGGTATTTTCACCTTCAAATCCCCCAATAAGCCTATTTAGTGGAGGGAAATAGGACACACTGCTTTTGACTCTTTCTGAGCAAACTGAGCACACGTGAAAACCTCCGATATATTCCATCCCTCTCAATTTACATGACCACGAGGAAACTGAAACCTCCGGAGGTTAAATGACTTGCCCTGGGACAGACAGCTAGATGGTTCCTGCTGGAACTGGAGCCCCTCTGTTGGTTACCACAAGTGCCTTGTTTTCTGCTGCCTGTTTGATACCCAATCCTCTCCTGGCAAATTTTAGCAGCAACTGGTGTTGTCGGCACTTCACTCCTTGATCTCAGGTAATTCCCCACCCCCACGCCTTTTTTCTGTGGAGCTGCACAGTGTGAAGTCGAGGAGGGCAGAAGCTCAGGTGGAAACCATCCGGGGAGATCAGTGGGTCTCAGTTCACCGGGGAAAAGGCAAAAGAGTAAGAAAGATGTCTTGCAAGGGAGTGAAGTACTGTATGTAAACATGGCTGTGTACAATGACTCCTGAAGTTTGGGAGGGTAGCTGTTATTTCTGACACTGGAGAAAATATCTTTAGGAAAAGAGAACACAAAGACAATTTTTTAGATAGATCATTGGTTTGCAAAAAGTATGCTTTTTGTGGGGACCACAAATATACATTTAACTGTATGACAGAAGGAACATTTGAATTTTTGCTTCCCAGACTCTGAAGTATGGAGAAACATTTAAGGGTGACAAAAAATGAAGGATGCCCATCAAACTTAGAGGAGTCCTTGCTCTAGAAAACATATGCACTGTGGCTATGAGAGAGGACCTCTTGGATTTAGGCGTGAAATGTTGTTAATAATTCTAAGGCACTGTGGCTAATTAGAAGAGTCATTTGAAGGTAATAAATCAGAAGCATTTTAAAGGTACCTAATTGTTTACCTGAGAACCTGTGTGGAATTCTCAAAGGACTTAATTATTTGAAATTGTTAGCTTTTGTTTTTGTAATTTTAAAACTGTCTTTACAGCCTTTTTGTTTCTAAAAGTGTTTTGCACTCTTATAGGCCTGATGCCTTAGAAGTTTTATGAGTTTAACACACAGCACCTAAAACTATTATTGTTTTCCCTGGCCTTTTTTTTTTTTCTTGGTTACGAGTGTTCTTAACCAAGATGATTACCTATTGTTACACCGAATGTGCTCTCCCAGGGTGCATAGGCAACTGCTCAAATGCGGTTATAATTCTTGTTTGCCCCTGGGTGGTTGCCAGCAGGGAGTAAGGCATTATGGGAAGTAGTTTCTTTACCTTCCACAACAGGTGTCTTTGTCAGTGCACCTGAGTCAGATATCATTGTGGAAGCACTGAGTCACTGGAGCAAAGGAAAATATGAAAGTCAGAGGAATTGCTTTCACAGCTAGAAAATGGTCCTGCAAGATAAATCGGAAACCTTCTGGTGCTAGTGAATGCACGAAGAGATTCACAGTATCCTTTAAAGTACTTCTGAAAAGATAAAAAGGAATTGAAAAGGTATGAACTGTCTGACGCTTTATAATACCTTGTCTCCTGATGACCATTTAATTTTTACCTGGTTAGTCAGCGTTAAGATGAATGTGCTGGAAGAATTTTTAAGGAAAATAATGCTTAAAAGGCAGAGCTGCATTGTAGGGAAAAAATGAAGTGAAAATGCTTTACCAGCTCCAACAAGGGTCAAACTCAGTTTGAAGCTGTTTTAATCTTGAGGATTTATTTAAAGTATTGCATTTTCTGTTTAAATAAGCCTATTAGTCTTGCTTCTGTTTCCTAGCAATAAGGTGTTTTCCCCCTTCCGTGTATGTGTGTGTGTGTGCGCGTTTGTAATCTAGAATGCTATAGTATTGCAAAACTCTTCTAATCACATTTAAATGGAACCAGGTACTATTTAAGTAATCACGTTCATCTAGGTGGAAATATTTTAGAAAAACAAGGAAAAATAGACACTATAAATTTCATTCCAAGTTTTGTTTTCTGAAAAGCAGACTTAGACAACGTAATACTGCTATTGGTAATTAGGACTAAGACTTCCGAACAGTATCTGTATTTGATTGTAGACAAACGTTGCCAAACTGATTTCTAATTCTAATAAAGAATATTTCTCTTGGTACTGCAGTGTCATAATCTATGAAAAGCAGAGAAGATAATAGCTTAATTAGAAATACTGGAAAGACAACTTTTGGAGGAGTTTTATCTGTCCTCCCCCCCCCTTTTTTATTTGCTTAATACTTTTCCCATGGAAATTAGCATACATTATATTTCCTGGTGATTTAGGCAACCTTGTAATGATAATTATGGGCAGCTTTCACATTTTTCATCAGGGCACATTGAGGTTCATTTACGGTCTCCAGCTGTACTTTTAAAAAAAACGCTTCTGGTGGCTAAGGCACCAATAGTTCATTACTGTCTGCTGATTTGGGTAATTAAAAGAAACCTCTAAGCGTAAAAATAGAGACCAAGAGAACATCTATCTATGGGAGAAAAATAATCAGTTTAGAAATGAGAACCTTGTGTTGCTTTCAGAATAACAAAAAACTAAGCTCTCAATATCAAGAATTCTGTTTAAAATAGTCATGTTTTTTTAAGTGGGAGAAGAGGAAATGGTTATTCACTGATATTGCAGTCCCTGTTTCATTTTTATATTTTGGTACTTTTTTTCTTAACAGAAATACTCAGAGGGAAAAAAGAACCCTTTTTTTTTTTTTTTCGTACTTCAGGAGATAATTTTTAACTGCACCAAGAATTCTATAAATTCTGAAAATCTAAAGGCTGCCATCTATTTTCTATGAATGTGAAAAAATAAGCAGTAAGAAAATCCACTTCTCCTCCAAGAAGAAGAATCTTGATATAATACTGAAGTAAGAAGATAAACTCAAAAAATTTCTAATTATCAAGAACATAACAATAAATCAAGTTTTGTGTTTTTTCGTTGTTTTTGCATTTTTGCTGTTGGATATTTCCACACAGGAGACTTTTATTTCCCTTTTTGAAGTCTAAAGAAGATTTCCAAAAACTGAATTTTCCCAGCTGCTCTGTTAAGAATGCAGAAGGTGTTTATAGTGTACACTTCCTCCATAGATAAGAGACCTCTCTCAGTTTTCTACTGGGGATGAATTGCTAGACAAGCCTATGATAGCAGCTGCTTTTTTTTTCTCCTTCTGGAATTTTGACACTTCACCCCCTCAAACTCAGGTGGGTGTGTGCATTGGCACTGAGCTGCAATAGGATTTTCCCTTGGATAGTCTGGTCTGTAGCTGGGGCAGCAGCTGTTGCTGTGGAAAGGCCAGCTGGCAAGATGATGGAAGAAATCTCCATTATGGTAGCCTATGACGCCCATGTTTTCAGCCAGCTGCACGATGAAGACTTCCTCACTAGTCTGGTGGCCATCAGCAAGCCCAGGTCTATGGTAGGTGGGGCCTTGCACACTACTCTGGGGCTCTTTTTTCTTTTCTAATATGATAGTTATACTCCTGTAGCAATTGAGGCATAACTTCCTGGGAATTAAAATAGAAGTATTGCTGTTGGCATTGTTGCAGCTACGAAAAGGTCTACAGGTTTTCAAGGATTTATTTACATAACTAAACAGTATTATACCCTAATAGTATATTTAAAAGTGTCCTAGGAGTAACACTTAGGTTAATGCTTTCTTATGTAGTGAGGTTGAGAGGAGTTTTATAGTGCCGAACATAAATTTGTCCCACATGTTTGCCTTGTATGTATGTGTATGATTATTTGGTGAAGACTACCTACATATACACACGTATAATTCAGTCTTTCTGGTGTGGAGCATTTTTACCAGTGGGCCATAACATAGACATTAAGAATTGAACTATCTAAAAATCAAATAACTTTCAGAGTCTTTACATTATTACTAAGGACTACTATGAGTATAATTTTAGTTGGGATTTGTAAATTGTTTTCTTAACCATTCTCCAAGAGTCTTAGATTGTATGTCCTGGCGTAATAGAAAAACAAAGTCCTTGCAAGTGTTTGTTATTTCTTCTCTGTAGATGTCATCCTTATAGCGGCCATTGATCCATACCTTTTAACAAACTTTCCTAACTATTGTTGTAGTGACCTCTTATTCATTATATTCAGTAGTACTCATCACAAGCAACAGAATGAACAAGTATATGGTAATGACTATCTTACTAGTATGAAATCCTAATTCTCTATTTTAAGACATGGGAACCTTAAACATAATATGGCAGTTTCTTCCAAAAATATATTGTAATGATAAAAAAAGGGTGAGGGGGAACTCATAGGTTGATTTAAAAAGACTTAAGGGTTATATCAGCCTGATGCAGTGTACTGACATTGTTTCAATGCTGATTTGAACACACCATAAAAAAATTTATAAGATAATCAGGGAAAATTTGACCACTAATTAGGTATTTAGTGATATTAGGAGAATTATTCAATTTTTGTGTATGCAGTAATATTTTGATTATGTTTAAAATGATGATTTAGAGAGATTTATGGATGTAGTTAGTGATGATGATTAAGATAGGTAGGGATAGTTCATGTCTGCAAAGATTCAAAATGATCCAGTAGAGGGGTTGGTGATGTGGGTGAACTAAATGAATATGTGTTGATAATTGTTGAAACAGAAGGTGAGTACACAGGGATTCATTACACTCTCTCCTTTTGTAGATGTTGTGTAGCTGCAGTTTAAAAGAATCAGCTGGACAAAAAAAAGCAAAAGCAAAACAAATACAAAACCATAATATACTTCTGTAAGTGTTCATTAATAAAGAAATATCCAGCCTATTGCATTCTTTTCCTATTTAATATAATTTCTATTTTTATAATTATATATGTATTATATGGAGATTATGGCCAATTCTTAGTTAACCATAAATATTACTATATATACCAAGTCAGGATAGGTTAGTTCACAGTTGTGGATAATCTTTAAGCTTCATTTTAGCCATTAATTTTGCAATATTCCATCATGAAAACTTAATGAAAGAATTCAGAATTCTATTTCACTTTTTTCTGATGGTCCTATCAAGATCTTCTTAAGGGGTCTGAGCTGAGTCTTCAAAACCTTATAGGAATTTTCCAGGCCAGAGGGGAGAAGAAACAAAAACAGGGAGATGTAAAGTGACTCAGTGTAGAGGACAGAGGAGGTTGAAGAGGTAGGCAGTGACCGGGTCATGGAGAGCGTCATGTGCTCAATAAATAAAAGACGTTGTGGGGTGTGCAGGTTGTGTGCTCACACATCTACAGGAGACAGGAAGAGAAAAAATGAATGAATGAATGAATATTAATATGCTTATCAGGGAGCATTCTTCCATATTCTACATATTGATATATGTTACGCCTTGATGCAATTCTAGCTCCCCCAAACGGGATTTAGCCCTGGAGTTTATTTGATATGAAATTTGGTCCCTAATATGGAAAGTCTCAGAGGTGTGATAAAGACACAAAATACTGCTCTGTACACCAAACTTTTAAATAGTATAGACGTTCGGGTGTTCGATTTAATTGCAGAACTTTCTGGAGATACTGAGTTTTCTTTATCAGATTTGAAATTTTAAATAGTTTATTTACTGGTAACATCTTTTGGAGGTGGTATTTGGTTTTAGTTTATCTGGGAAAGTTATACTAAAATTGTGGTAAGATAAAATATTTATCATTTGCTTTTGATTCCATATTGAATTTTTTGCTTTGAGATGAACCCTTTAAATTGTATGAAAGAGATAAATACTCAGATTTTCTATAGTATAAAATAAAATCATATTGCTTCTCAATATGATTTATTACTGCACTGTGAAGCAAATTATATTCTTGCTAACATATAAAATCCCCTGGGTTTAGGTTGACTATTGCAAGGGTATTTAGAAACTTTCTTAGTACAGAATTAATTAAATATCTTTCTGTAATTGGACTTTGTTTCATAATAAGAGTTATCTTGATTCCTTAAATGGTAGAATGCCAGTAAGTACAGTGTTTTTGGTGTGGACACTGAATCTTTTCATGTTCATAAGTAGCTCTGTGGCTTTCTGACTTTTTTTTTTTATAAATTTATTTTTTATTTTTATTTTTGACTGCATTGGGTCTTTGTTGCTGCGTGCGGGCTTTATCAGGTTGCGGTGAGCAGGGGCTACTGTTCATTCGGGTGTGCGGGCTTCTCATTGCAGTGGCTTCTCTTGTTGTGGAGCACGGGCTCTAGGCGCTTGGGCTTCAGTAGTTGTGGCATGCAGGCTCAGTAGTTGTGGCAGGTGAGCTCTAGAGCGCAGGCTCAGTAGTTGTGGCACACAGGCTTAGTTGCTCCGCGACATGTGGGAACTTCCCGGGCCAGGGCACAAACCCATGTCCCCTGCATTGGCAGGCAGATTCTTAACCACTGCGCCACCAGGGAAGCCCTTTCTGATATTTTTGATGGAGACACATAGTGAAAAATATAAGACACTGTACACACAAGACTAAAAGAAAATTTGACTAAACCAGGTGATGTATTCAAGTTTTTTCTTCTGCTCTGTTATATTTAATTGTTTAAAGGCTAGTTGTGAGCAACCATTAATTTCAGAAATGCCTTGATTCACACTTTGAAAAATATGGCTATATCCTATTGATCCTTTAAAAATGAATGATATTTCAGGAAAATCACAGATCCCTTTACAGAGGTCCTTTTCATAAATGACAAATAAGAAAACGGATAAGAAAGTCAAGCATAATTTCTCTTATCATCCAGATCATCCACACACACAACATAAGATTACGTGGATCAGTACTGTATTTGCTAAGATAAACTAAACAAAAGCCTAGAGTCACCACTAGCAGAACTTAACAACTTTTAAATTACAACATGAATAAGTTGGTATGTAAGGTGAAAATCCAGTTTAATCAAAATGACTCGAGCATTGATAAAGCTGCCTCATTGGACGCAGCATTCTTGCCTTTCCTTAAATCCAACAGATTATTTTTTCTTTGGTCATTCACAGGCTTTGGTTGTTAACTCTTGCATTGTGAGACAAAACTGTACCCCTCCCCACAATCCTTCCCTTCGCACAAGTGCTCATACAAGGAATAATAAGTGAAGGAGGGAGTCTCTGAAGTTTTCCTGTCAGGACCTTCTGTCTCCTAGTGGAATGGCCAGCATTCCTCTCTACCACCTCCACCACTTCTAATTATTTTTATATCTGACTAGCATAAATAAAGGGAAAAGATCACACCTGTTACAGTTATTATGCATTCCAAAAGAAAGCTTTGAATATGTATTTAAATTCAGAATATTCAATTTAATGTTTAAACAGTGAAAAGCCTAATAACCAATGCATACTCTGTCGAGCTTGAATATTTCATGTTAAATGTTAATTTATTTTCTACTGAATTATTTCAACTTTTTAATCTATAAAGTGGTTATGAAGGGAATACTGCTTTCCAATGTATGTTAGTAGAGGCCAGTATGTAATATTACAAACATTTTTGGGTTATTGCCCGTGCTGGGTATAAATACAATACCCCTTCCCCCAAAGACCTCACGATAAAATAAAAGAGAAGCAAAATCAGTATTTATGGGGCTGATATTTACTCTTTTAGGGTAGAACAAAGTGGAGAATAATTACCACTGATTGAACAGTGTGGAGGCAGAATTCCAAAGGGGGTGGAAGCAATTGAGTGAGGCTGTGAAGGCTGATCAGGTGTTGCCAGTGAGTAGAAAGTAGTAGGACCTTTCTGAGCAGGGCGAACAGATGGTACAGAGGCCAAGAAGTTAACTATTTCAGAGGCTTTAAAGTTACAGTCCTCAGTTCAAATTTTACATCTGTTACTTACTGGTAAATTACTTCATTTCTCTAAGATTCAGTTTCGTCATCTGAAAAATGAGGGCTATAGTAGCGTTACATCACTAGATTACTTCAAGGATTAAAATGAGAGCGCTTGTATTTAGCACAGTGAAAGCTCTTACTTACTGTCTTCCCTTGTCACTGTTTGGAGAAGGCCTAAAGGAAAGAGTGGGGTGAGTAGATGAGGCATCACAGGGATGTGGGAGAAGGCAGGGAGTGGGATGGACAAAATGGACTAGTTGGGTAACCCTGGCTAATTGCTTTGTTTGATTAGGGAATCACTATCAGGATATCAGTCCTACAGGAAACTTGAAGCCTTTTGCCGTGAAGATGGTGTAGAGCAGTGGTCCCCAACCTTTTTGGCCCCAGGGACCGGTTTCAGGGAAGACAGTTTTTCCACGGGGAAGGGGCTGGGGGCTGGGTGGCGGTTCAGTGGTGCAGGCGGTGCGCGAGTGATGGGGAGCTGCAGGTGAAGCTTCCCTCTTCGCCCGCCGCTCACCTCCTGCTGTGCGGCCCGGTTCCTAACAGGCTGCGGACCGGTAGCGGTCCACAGCCCTGGGGTTGGCGACGTTGGGTTGGGGGTGTAGAGGATCTTAGGTTTCAGCCTCAGGATGGTGAGAGTGCAATGTGGAATTAGTAAGAGGGATTTATATGGGCCGAACCATCTGCTGAGTAGATACATCAATTACTGCGGTAATAGGCAGTAGTGGACTGATGGGGGCCGCATCGCGTGCGGAAAAAAATTTTTAAAGGGCATTACCTGCTGTAATGCCTTTTAAAAATTGAGTTGACAGGAGTCTGGACTGCTTGACACTTTGACAGTAGCAGTGTGAATAAAGAAATTAGTCCACACATGATGTTTAGTTCTTGCAGTGGATAGGTACAGTAGTATTCCTTAGGAAGAAGCAAGCAGCTGATCTATACAAGAAGAGTAAATGATTGAGACAAGTTGAAAATTACTGTAAGCTTTCCACCTTATAAAATTGGCAAGACTGTTGTTGTGTCAGCTTGAATGGGAAAGTTGGATATCAAGCATGTAATGGAGAAAAGATGGCCCATTTTGGCTTTATTATGTTCCACATCTTGAAATTCTAGGTCACAGCATCACTGTAAGAGACTTGGTTGTTCAGTGGTTTGTCCATTAACAAAAACTGTTTACCCAGACTAACACATGTTTATACTCTATTAGCACTGGATATATGTTCTTAATGGACAGATACCGAAATAGCAGCACTGTGCAGTAAAGGAAGGGAGCTCTTCAGGGAGCTCCAGTTTCTCTGTTGTATAACTGGGAGATGAGGGTAAGCTTTCTGAAATTACTTCCTTCTTATTGGGTTGGCACATAGATTTCATCTAGCATGCCAAATTAAAAACAAAAAATTCAGAGCAATTCCTTGTGGTAGAGACAGAGAAAACAATGAAATCAGTAGTTATTTCTAAATCTTCACTGTATATACAAAAATATTGATTAAAATAAAGCATTATAACACCAATTGACTCATCCATATTTTTTAAAAATGTTATTATCTGAATATTTTACATTCTCATTATTATTGAAGTGAACATATTTTGGTAGTATTTCATCAACTTCAGTTTAGCACAGGAAGCCAAATCATCCCTCATGTGGTTTATTAGTTTTGATATGAGTTAAGGTTCTTACGGTTGCAAGTAATAAAATCTTGAGCTCTCTTAAACAAGGAAGGGAATTTATCATGTGGGCACCAGGTTGTGTTCCTTTAAACACAAGGGCAGGAGTTCAGCAGAGCTGGTACTAGACTGATGCTGGCAAACATTCTCCATATCTCATGCCATCTAATTAACTTCTCTCTCTGCATCTACTTTATCTCTTTCCCCAAGTTCTCTGCTTCTTCAATCCCATGGCTGAATATGGCTGCCATACAGCATTCAGATTTATAGTTCTGTCATTTGCAGAGTTCAGTTGCTACCCCTGAATCACAACTGTAGATTCTTCAGAGAAAAATCTGAGTGTTAAGGGAGGTGACATAGTATAGAGTGGAGCCCAGGAGCACAGACCCTGGAGCCAAACTATCTGGGTCAAATCCCACCTCACCTCCAACTAGCTCATTTACTTTGGGCAGGTTACTTGACCTCTCTGAGTTTCATTTTTCTCATCTGTGAAATTGGAAGCATATTAGAAGCACCTTACAGGATTCAGTCAGTTAATACCTTAAAGCACTTATGAATACCCAGCACATAGTAAGAGGTATATGTATATAAGTTGATAAAATTCCAAACTGATTCTTCCTTTACAAAATCATGAAATAAAAGATTAACATTTAGCAAGACTTTATAAATTCACTATCTAAAGATCATTTAGGTTGTTTTGCTATTAAATATGAAATTATTAAACCAGCTTCTATGATAATAATTAGAACTCTTCTGCATTTAATCTTGTTTCAGGTGTTGAGAAATAATCTTTCTATACTTGATTCTGGGAGTGGGGTTGATTTGTGAGTCAATTCAAAATATTTTTTTTCAGAAGGTGTTATAGGAGCAGTTGACATGAACCATATAGTACGTAAAATTTTTGTTTTATAAAATCGTAGCTTGTCTACAGTGACCGAAAAATCTTATTCTAGTTTTTTGTCTGTTTTAGCACCCATATTTGCATTCAGTTTAGTAATTAATCCAAAATATTCATTGATCTGCTCCTATGTGCTATGCTGTATTTTTGGTCCTGGGAATCTAGGTGTGAGGAAGAAAGACCTGTGTCAATTGTGAATCTTATACTATTTGGAGGAGAGGTAAGACATGAATATTAGCTAATGATATCACTTATCAGCCAGTGATAAGTGTTATGCAGAGACTTAAAATGGAGTGATGTAATTAAAGTCTTTAATTGGAGGCTTTATGTTGGGTAATCAGTGAGTACCTCACTGGTGTCATTTGAGATCTGAATGACATCCAAGGGAAAATAAGGAAAAAAGAGTAGCTCAGGCAGAGGAAATCTCTGAGAGAAAGGCCCTAATGTGGTACAGAGCCTGATATACTAGCAAAGCAGTAGGATCAGTGTGGTTAGAGCACCATGTGCCAGGGGTAGACAGTGGTAAGAAATGAGGCTGGGGAAGGAGTTGGGGGTCAGGTTATGACGTAGGGCTTTGTAAGTCAGAAGAAGGAATTGAGGTTTTATTCCTTATATCATGGCCCGTATTCATGTCTAATGAATCGGATTTTAGACTTGGCTAACAGAAATTTTAAATGATGATTAAATTATCAGAGAAGCCAGTATTACATCAAAAACTCACCACAGAAACTAACACACCATTGTAAAGCAATTATACTCCAATAAAGATGTTTAAAAAAAAATTTTTTTTTTAGGACACTGCTAGAACCCAAAGCAAAATGTTCAAGGAAATCCATCAGTGGATTCACACATATGCTAGTTTTAATTCTTACTTATGCTGCCCTGTGATTATTCATCTGGAAAAAATGAAATGATCCAGTTGTCAAAATCAAGAAAGAGTTTTTCAAAACCAAAGAAAAAAATAAACATGAGGCAAAGATCTTTTCAGGAAAAAGAAAACAACAACTCACCACAGTGCTCAAGCTCAATATGAAATCAAACTGTAGCATTCAAATTCAATGCAAGGACTACAGGCTGGCTTATGAACGGGATTTGCAACAAAGCAAACAAAAATAACACCATTGCCCTGATTATTGTAATGCCCACAATAGAATTTCTAACAGGCTGAAATATTGAGGAAACCCTCTTATCTGACACAGCCAGGCCTGTAGTTGGTTGGTTAACAGAAAATGTTGGTTTAGGTGAAGCACTCAAAATAGTACATACTAACTCACATAAACATTTATTTTAATTGAAAACATAAATACATATTATCAATTTTGTTATAGGGCCTTTGATGCCTTTGAATAGGAGTTCTGAAATACATAATGCTTTGTCATTTCAGTTTCCTGAAGAGGGGCAATAAATTAATAAACTCATAAAGCAATCTAAAACAAACTTTACAGTTTTTTTATAACTACTTTTACCTCTTCGATGGTGGCATTGCCACCATTTAATGTGACAGTGACTTTTGTATTTAACCAGTCATCTTTGTTGCCTTTCCAAATAGCTCAACTTAGTTTTTATAGAAATAGCAGCTCAGTTTCTTTTCACATTCATTTTATTATGATCACAAACATGTTTGGGAATCAGTTCAGTTAACTCTTTTTTAAGCATAAATTCAGTTGTGGGAACAGCCTAGTAGCCACAGGAGTTCAACACGCCCAGAGTATCAGACTTCTTTGATAGAACAGAGAGCATTAGTTAGTCAGTCGAGGTTTTTAAAGAGTATTATTTATCGTATATTCTTAGTCAGATATTGCTGCATAGCAAACGGCCATAAATCTTGGTGGTGGCTGATAATAATAGGCATGTATCTTTTGCCTTATGAGTCTTTGGGTGGCAACGTTTGGCAGAACATGGCTGGGCATACTTGGGCATGGCTGAGCTTACTCGGCTCAGGACCCAGGTTTGGTTAGATCTGTTGTTCCACACCTCTCACTCTTCTGAGATCAGCAGGCTATCTGGAGTGTGCTCTTTTCATGACAGAGTTTAGAAGTTCCTAGAGTGGTCATTAGGAACATTTTTTTTTTTTTTTTTTTTGCGGTGCGCGGGCCTCTCACTGTTGTGGCCTCTCCTGCTGCGGAGCACAGGCTCCTGACGCGTAGGCCCAGCGACCATGGCCCACGGGCCCAGCCGCTCCGCGGCATGTGGGATCTTCCCGGACTGGGGCACGAACCCGCATCCCCTGCATCGGCAGGCGGACTCTCAACCACTGCACCACCAGGGAAGCCCGGTTATTAGGAACATTTGATGGCTCTTAAAGGCCTAGGCTTAGAGCTAGCACACTTTGATTTTTGTCCATGTTCCATTGGCCAAAGCAAGTCAAAAGGCCACTTCCAACATAGTGGGTCAGGAAAGTATACCCCATCTTAGAGGTTGGAAGAGAGGAAAACAAATATTTGCTGAACAATCATCCACCACATGTATAATAATTGACTTTTTATGTGATCGTCATGGTTAGGTTAGCTATCTAAAATATATAAACACTGTGTTTCTCAACAGCATACATAGTTTATATTCACCAAAGCCGTATATCCACAGATTTGTCATCAGAAAATGACATATACGCATTGAAAATACAGTAAAACCTGATTGAAATTCAAGCTTAGCAAACACTCTATTACCCTTTTTCATTTTTCTTGGAACTTTGAAGTGGATCAGTACTCTTCTTTCCTGTCCCTCCCAAACATGATTAAAAACAGAAATCTCTTTTCTCCAGTGAGATTCCTTGTGTGCCAACCATGGAATTGTTGGCATTGTTATTCCAACCTTTATAGCTCAGGGATTCTTAGCAGTTTTGTGGTCACTGTCTCCTTTTGCAGTTTGGTTAAGTCTATGGACCCCTTATCAGAAAACTTTTTAAATGCATAAAATACACTAAATTAAAGGAAACCAATTATATTGAAATATAGGTATCAAAATAGAGAAAAATAAGATTTTTGAACATTGAGATATAACATTATATTGGTTTCAGGTGTACAACGTAATAGCTCTACATATGTATATATTGCAAAATGAGCAAAATAAGTCTGGTTAACTGCACATAGTTTATTTCTTTGTGATGAGAACTTTTAAGATCTACTCTTTTAACAACTTTCAAATGTAGAGTATTATTAACTAAAGTTAATGTTTCAACCCCAGGATTTATTTTATTCCCAGGACTTATTTATTTTATAACTGGAAGTTTATGTCTTTGGACCACCTTCACCCATTTTGCCCACTCCCTACCCCCCAAAATCCGATCTATGATACAGTAGTATGTGCTTTTTTTTATTAACACATTAAATAACAAGATATGGTAGCAAGTAGAATAACTCCTATAATTCTAAAAAAGTCATAAATATAGATAGTATTTTGAGATATATGCAATTACTGCAATGTGAATGAAAATATCTGTAAGGTCTATTGATGACAGAATCACAAATACTGCAGTGGATTGTTGCCTACATTCATGATTTAAAAGAGCTGATAGGGCTTCCCTGGTGACACAGTGGTTGAGAGTCCGCCTGCCGATGCAGGGGACACGGGTTCATGCCCCGGTCCGGGAATATCCCACATTCCGCGGAGCGGCTGGGCCTGTGAGCCAAGGCCGCTGAGCCTGCGTGTCCGGAGCCTGTGCTCTGCAACGGGAGAGGCCACAACAGTGAGAGGCCCGCGTACACACAAAAAAAAAAAAAAAAAAAAAGAGCTGATAAATTTCAGAGGTTCAGGAAAATAAAGATATTTTTTCCATTCAAGCTCAAGGACACTGAATTCTCTCCATAATTCCCTAAAATAACATTTAACTTGTATTTTATGAGACATGAAGGTAACTTTTACTTTCCTTATGGCCACCTAGGAGAACTTTGACCATGCCCGTCAGTTTTTGTCTTCTTCTTGAGTATGTAGAAAAATACTTGTGAAACTTGTGTGATTATTTGATTAGTCTCTCATTAACATGTAACCTCCATGAGAACAGGGCTATGTTTTTTTTTTTTTACCATTGTATCTGAAGCCCAGCATTGTACCTGGTGCATTGTATGCTCTCTGTACATATTTAATTGATAGTATTGGAGGGGAAAAAATGAAGCACTGCATAAGTATAATCATGGTCTGCAGTGGATAATATGTTTGTGACAATTGGATGCATTCTTAAATACCTGTACACATAAGATAGGGAAAGTTATTTTTTAAATCTTTTTATCCTCAGACTTTTATACTAAATTCTTATAAAATTGATTGTAGAATTAGGTTAGAGTCTAGCTGAGTACTTAAATATTAGTTCTTAACTGTTAAAAAATAGTGCATTGCTTATTTCTGTTATGGCTTATTCAGTGGCTCATTTAACATGCATAACTCCTATGTGCAATGCACTGTGTTAACCTTTAAGGTACCTTCCAAGAGATAACAGTCTAGTTTGGGAGACAGCCATGTAAACAGCTATTATGAAGCAGTGATGTGAGCACTGTTAGAGATGGGTTAGATCCCTGCCTCTCCTTTTGTGTGCCTGTCACATCCCCCACCCTGGGCACTCACTGAAATGAGATACTCTACCTGCTTTTCTGAGTTGCACCTTGAGGTTCAGTGTCCTTGCAGGTTGTTTTTATTTCCCCTCTCTACCTACCACAGCACCTGGCACAAAATATCTGCAGTCCAATATTCTAATGAATGAATGAAGGAGATGATGGAGGAGAGTATGGGAAACAGAGATACTATCAGAAGATGTGAACACTTTTTTTAGCATTTTGATTTTTAAACTTTTACAGTTTTACCTTTTGAATAAGTAGCACATTCACATGGTTTAAAATTTCAGTAAGTATAAAATGATATCCAGTGAAGTTGTTCGTGTTGTCCCAGTGAAGTTCTTATTATTCAGAAGTATCCTTCCAGAAATATTTTATGCAAATACAAGCAAATTTGTGTGTATTCTTCCCCTCCCTTTTTACAGAACTTTTGGTGTCCCATTATTTTCCTTACTTTGCTTTTCTCATGTAACAATATGTGTTAGAGATTCTTCTATGTCAGTACATCAAGGATTCCTTATTTATTTGATAGCCACATAGTATTTCACTATTTTTGTAATATGTTTAACCAACTCCCAATATATGTGTATGTAGAGTTGTTCCCAGTATTTTGCTGTCACAAACAATGGTGCTGCAAATAATCTTTTTTATGTCATTTCACAAAAGTGTGAGAATATCTATAGGTTCAATTCCTAGGAGTGGAATTGCTAGGTTGAAGGGTGTGTGTATTTGTCATTTTGATATATAGGGCTAAATTGCTCTCCTTAAAAGATGTATCATTTCACCCACCAGCAGTGTATTTCTGTGCCCATTTAAAGGTGGAAACTTTTGGTTTTTTGTTTTTTTTTTTTGCGGTACGCGGGCCTCTCACTGTTGTGGCCTCTCCCGTTGCGGAGCACAGGCTCCGGACACGCAGGCTCAGCGGCCATGGCTCGCGGGCCCAGCCGCTCCGCGGCATGTGGGATCTTCCCAGACCGGGGCACGAACCTGTGTCCCCTGCATCAGCAAGTGGACTCTCAACCACTGCGCCACCAGGGAAGCCCTAAAGGTGGAAACTTTTGAGAAACATTCTAAAGAAAAAAAAGTAGAAAATTTTCAGGTGGTCACGTGGAGAGGAAAGATGTTCCAGGTAGAGGGAAGAACAATTTCAGAAGCACCACAGGACTGAGAAAAAGGTAGCACGTCTGGAGATTTCATCTTGTTCCATCTGGCTAGCATATGAGAGGAAGGCCAGGAAGTAGGAAAAGAATGGGAGTTGGTCATGAAAGGTTTTGTGTGTTATGCTAAGGGACCAATGTTTTAAATTCTAGACAAAGGTTTTGAGTAGGGAAATGATGTACTAAAGTTGATTAATACATATTACAGAAAGAATAGCTGTTTGTATCATTTATTTAAAGTGAAGCATACCAAATAAGTCTATTCCCTAAAGATCTTGCAACTTAAAGGTTTTTTTCTCTCATTAATGAGTAAAATAATGTTGATTACACAAAATTTGGAAAATAACATATAAAGAAAAACTAAAACAGAAATTACTCAAAATTTTATCACTCAGAGACTCTCTCTATCCAAAGAACTCCTGTGGTCCTTAAAACAATAAAAGAAAATCAATATATGTATTAGGTTAAAAAAGACAGACAGTGATTTCCAAAGACAGCCACTTGTTAAGAGATTCTTGTAATTTCTTCCGGAAAGAAAAGAAAAACTAGTAATTATTCCTGCATAAATCACAGCATAATTGTTTATTGTAGGGATATATAATGAAGGCCTTTTCTTAAACATATGGGTGCCTTTTAGAGACATAAAGAACCATTTTGTTTTTATTTTCTTTAAGGGCCTTACTACAACCTTGAAATCAGCGGTCCCCAACCTTTTTGGCACCAGGGATCAGTTTCGTGGAAGACAGTTTTTCCACAGACTGTGGGTTGAGGGGCATGGTGCAGGCGGCAATGCGAACAATGGGGAGCGATGGGGAGCGGCAGATGAAGCTTTACTCACTCCCCCACCACTCACCTCCTACTGTGCAGCCCAGTTCCTAACAGGCCTCGCACTTGTACCGGTCCTTGGCCCTGGGGTTGGGGACCCCTGTTTTATTTTTTAAAAAACATTAATTACTTAATTTATTTGGTTGCCCTGGGTCTTAGTTGTGGCTTGCTGGCTCCTTAGATATGGCACTCGGGCTCCTTAGTTGTGGCATGTGAACTCTTAGTTGCGGCATGCATGTGGGATCTAGTTCCCTAACCAGGGATCGAACCTGGGCCCCCTGCACTGGGAGTGTGGAGTCCCATCCACTGTGCCACCAGGGAAGTCCCTTGGGCACCCCTGTTTTAAATAAACCCGATTACATGTACTGTTTTTCCTCTTTGTGGCATTTCACCGGCAGGTGCTTCTCTAATTAGGATCTCAACAATTATCAGCCATACAAAATGTGTGGAAGGATGGTAAATTTCAGAAAGCTGGGGTTCACAGTTCATACTCAGTAGTCCTCTTGTGGAATAATCCTAGTATTATTAATAGCCAAGTCTTCCACTTGTAGGGTCTGTTGGAACAGTTTGTGGCAGATCCTTTCCAGGCTGTTCTTTGAGAATAGGATTTGAGAAACATCATCTCCAAGTCACTGATGCTCTGTTTAAATGCATGTGTCCTACCAATGCATGCTTCACAGGTACCTTCAAATAATTTTTTCCCTCCTTGATTAGATCCTAAGAATTTCAAGGGGAAGGGGAGGAAGGTCCTAGGTGCATTTACTGAGCTGTCTGTTAAAGAACTCCAAGCTGGTAGATTGTGACAATAATTCTGATGTTTTGGGATTCAGTATATCCAAGATAATGGTAAACCATACATATACACATGTGATAAATGGTGGAATCAGCAAAATCTTTCTTAATCGTTAAAAGGTGACCTTTGGTTAGAAGCCCAAAAGCTCTGCGGTGCCCTCCAACCTAACAGACACACTTAGGTTAATTTGATTCCTTCATGTAAAACGATCATTTTTATCGCTCCTGCCTGAAAGGCGCAGATTGCTTTCTCTCTTGGGTGTAGGCTGTTCAGCTTTCTTCTTATTAAAGAGACACAAGATTTATGTCCATTTAGAAGATTAATGTCACCTGTAAATATGTAGTCTAATTTGTCATTGGCTTGAACTCTTCAAAGAAGATATGAAAAACAAGGTGTAACTTAGCACTCAAGACTGTTACAAACAAGAATGAGATGTTTTCAAGGATCAGCCTTCCCAGTGATGGAAGGCTGCAGAGAGGATATGAGAGAAGGCTGGGCTACATCTGAATATATTTTGTCTAATTAAGACAGCCATGACTGAGGTGGCTGGACTCACAAGTTCATTTTCCTCCTAAGAAGGACTTTCACCTATTTCCTCAGGAAGTGAGCACTCTTTATAATCATTGGTGGAAGTGGAGCTTAGCACACTGCATTTGATGCAAGAGGGTTGAGATTGGGCCCAGGGGAGAAAAGAGGTCATTTGTTAACGACACTTGCCAAGACACAAAGACTTTTTCTCAAACCTTACCAGATCAAAACATGGTAGAGAGTCTACAAAATTGGTCAAATAAGTAAATGGAATAACTGAATGAAACCATTCATTTCTGTTAATTAGAAATAATAGAAACTGTCCCAAGTATTTTCTGCAGAGTTGAGAATAGAGTACTGAAAATATTTAAAGGGTATACCAATTTGAAGTGATATTGGTATCCCACAGTAAATTACCATTTGTCGCCTCTTCTAAGCAATCTTCAAGGGGAAAACAGAAATTATAATAATGTAAAAGGTACTAATTCCATCCAGAGTGAAATGAAGGCATTCACCCTACTCAATCTTTTAAACTATGTGGAAGTTTTTAATATATTGAACATATTTGAACATGATACAAAATGACTATGAATTCATACTGAAAAATTTCACTTACCTGTGACCTATTTAGACCAAACCCATAGGATTCAGCTTGCTTCTGGCCTCAGGAGCCTGGGCCCAGCTGTGCCAGGATAAGTGTGACAATGACTGTGTGACCACAGCACTGCTGACATTAGACTGACCCATCTTGCTCTAAGTGTCTCAGTGGCCCAGCTGCTTGTATAATTGGTCTTCCTCAGTTTTTAGAGAATTTTTTATAGAACAGTAAAATGTACTTGCCTACTCCCTACAAAGAGAAAGAATTAATTTCCTTTCTTGATTCTGCACTGACTTCATGTTAAGAGATTTGGAGTGATTATAGGAAATTAGTACACTCACAAATTAGGATGGAAGGGAATTGACATAGTAAGGAACTTATAGGGGTCAGGGTCCAGAAGTCCTACACTGTTATAACCTGGGTTGCATCTTAATAGTGCTAAAATGACACAATAAAAAGAATCACACATTACTTTTTTTTTTGCAGTACGTGGGCCTCTCACTGTTGTTGGCCTCTCCCGTTGCGGAGCACAGGCTCCGGACACGCAGGCTCAGCGGCCATGGCTCGCGGGCCCAGCCGCTCCGCGGCATGTGGGATCTTCCCAGACCGGGGCACGAACCTGTGTCCCCTGCATCAGCAAGTGGACTCTCAACCACTGCGCCACCAGGGAAGCCCCACACATTACTTTTTAACTTAATTCACTTAATTCAGAATTCTTTTTAAACTCATTTAATCTTAACAACAAAATTCTAGGCTTATTTTACAGATGGTCAGGCTGAAGCACAGATTAATTAAGGTAACTAGCTCAAGAACACATTGCAGGAAAGTAGTAAAGTCAGAATTTGAACACAGGCTCCCTGGCTCTAGGGCAGTGCTCTTCATCATTATTCAAAATGCATGGCGTTATGCTTTGTTCTCACTCATTAGTTATACCGAATATTCCTTTGATTATATACCTTTTAATTATCAGAATCCCGAACTTTGCTACACTTCAGCAGTTTCTAAGGAAAGGTGATCAGTTAGACATTAAAACGGTAATTAACGTTTCCTTAATTTCTGTAGCATGGATCCTGAAGGCGAAAGATTGCTCTAACGATGATTGGTACTGTTACTATTAGATTTTTATTCACTTTCTTTCAGGTATGTGGATATTAAGGTAAACGTGCTTATTTAAATTCTAAAAGTTCCATGTTTGACTCTGCATTCTATACACGAAAAGGGAGCCTTGTTCTTCTTATAGCAAGCATACTTACAAAGACTAAGTAAACCAGTTAACAGTTCTGTCTATTTTGAATTTCCCTGACTGTGGAGAAGGCATATGCTAATGAGAAAGTTATTGTTCGAATGTAGAACTGCTGCCGTCTTACTTGAATCTCATTTTTTCAGTCTGTTTATTCAAATAAGTCTGTGAACTTACTAGTGTAATAGAAAAAAACTTTGATAGTCTAGAAACTGGCAGTTTAGAAGAAGATCAGACAGGTACAGAGGTGGCTTATAATAAAAATTATCTTTGGACAGTTTCTTAAAGGAAGGACACTTAATTATATAAAGGAAATCTATTTTTTGTTAGCATGTTTATCAAATGTATAGAGGACCCAATGTGGATGGCCAGTGTATTGGTTGACAGAATCAGGACCCAGAAGAGTCTGGCTGGAACAATGTGTCCATGAAACATAATAGGGTTAAGGGTAATATATGAGATTCAAATCCAAAAGAATTCTGTGTGTAGTGTAGCATGTTAACAGCATTTGATAGGTATTTTCAGTAATTATAAGCTAACTTAAGCCTTTGTAAAACTGAGTATTTATTAACTACGTACTTTGAGCCCAGCAATGTTAGTGGAGTCAGTGCTGAGCTTCCATTAGAGAGCCAACTCAGTGGGGTTCCTACCTTCATGGGGTTTACAATCTAGTAGGCAAGATAGATGTTAAACAATCTCCACAAAAGGTTATGGGTTTTATGAAGAGAGGGAGACCTGAGTCCTAAGGGGACTTATAGGGAGATCTAGTCCAACTTAGGGCGTCTAGGTTCTGTGGCAACATATAGGGAGAACTAATCTAAGTTTGAGATCAGGAAGACCTGAGGGATGAGTAGGACTTAGTCAACTGAAGAGAATGAGGGTAAGGGGAAGAGTGTTCCAGTAAGAGGAGGAAGTATATTCTAAGTCTCAGAAATGAGCAGAATAACTTAAAGAAATGGAGTGGAGAGTGCTGGGTGAGGGAAGCAAGGAATGGCTCAAAATTAGGCTAGAGAAGATAGAACCAGATCACGAGGAGCTTTAATAGCCGTGTTAAGGAAATTGGACTTCAAACACAGGGCGATGGAACACTTTCAAAGTTTTCAGCAGGGAAGACATTAATTTTATGACACTGTCAAAAACACTAGGCTAATGATTTAAATGTGGCAATTCACTTGACCTTTCTAGTTCTAAATTTTCTCATCTTTAGAGCGAGAGACTTGGGTTAGCCCTTTCAGATCAAAGATCTCTAATGTGCGTGTAAACATCCTGAAAGTATCATGTCTAGGAAGAAGTAACACAGTGTTTTTCATCTGCTCTGATTCTATTTTTCTTCCTTTCAGATTAGAATATAAATTTTGTTATGAAGCATATTTTAGTCAGTATTTTACAGAAAGTACTCTAATGATTCCTATGATGTGGTTTTTTTCTAAAACATAATTTTGTCATCATAAAGGTAATATAGATGTATTATGGAAAAATTTTAAATGTGGAAAATGAATGAGAAGGAAATCATAATGATGGATACCATGATACTAAAATACTTGGAATGTAGCTAGAGTGAAGGGTACAAGCTGGTAAAACTGACCTGAAGTCTTATCGAAAGGGAAATAGTGCTTGCTGGGACAGGGGAATATTGGAGGTCCAGTAATAGTCTTTAGATTTCTGAAGGAGTATTGTGTGGAAGTTGGAATAAAAGGCAGAATCATGGTTAATGAGTACAGGCTGCTAGAGATACAGATTTCAACTCAGAAGTGGAAAAAACAGAACTAACAATTAGAACTGTTCATGCACCAGAAGGTTACTAAGGCATTCCTCTGAATGCCTGTAGGTGTTCCAGTAAATTACTACATATGTTTAAGCAGTATGTAGTCACCTAGGGATATTACTGAGGAAATTCCAACATCAGATGGGAAGTTAAATTATATGAACTTCGACTCCATATTAAGAGTTTTATTTTGGAATTTTAATTCATTACATATTTTGATGAACACATAATTGACCTGAAGAATAATTTAATACCTGCTTGAAAAAGATAAGTAATTTAAGCTGCTAGGTGTCTTAACTTTGAAGAGATGCCTGAAGTTTTTAACTGATTTCTCGGTATGCCATTTTTAGGTGTACAATTCAGTGACATTAGTTATAGTCACCACTATTTATTTCCCAAACAGGTTTACCCACCTTCCTCCCCTCCCCCCAGAAACTCTGTACCCATTAAGCAGTTCTTCTCTATTCCCCTCCTTTCTCCTAACCCCTGCTCACCTCTAACCTACTTTCTGTCTCAGTGAATTAGCCTATTCTAGATATTTCATGTAAGTGGAATCATATAATATTTGTCCTCTTGTGTCTGGATTATTTTACTTACTATAATGTTTTCAAGGTTCATCCATATTGTAGCATGTATCAGAACTTCATTCCTTTTTATGGCTGAACACATCCTGTTGTATGTATATACTATATGAACACATTTTATTTCTGTTCATCTGTTGCTGGACATGTGGATTGTTTCCACATTTTGGCTATTGTGAATAACGCGACAGTGAACATGGGTGTACAAGTATCTGTTTGAGTCCTTGTTTTTGATTCTTTTGGGTATATACCTAGGAGTGGGATTGCTTGCTAGTAAGTTAAATATAGATTTATCATATTGAGGAACCACCGTGCTGCTTTCCACAGTAGCTGAACCACTTTACATTCCCACCAGCAGTGTACAGAAGTTCTACTTTCTCTACTGCCTCACTGACGCTCTAACACTTTTCGGTTTTTTTTGGTTTTTGTTTTTATTCTAGCCATCCTTGTGGGTGTGAAGTGGTTATCTCGTTGTGTTCTAATTTGCATTTCCTTAATGATGACTAATGATGCTGAGCATTTTTCATTTGTGCTTATTAGCCATTTATATATCCTCTCTGGAGAAACATCTACTCACGTCCTTTGCCCATTTTTAACTGTCGTTTGTCTTGTTGAATTGTAAGAGTTCTTTATACATTCTGGATATCAAACCCTTATCAGATATATGATTTACAAATATTTTCTCCCATTCTGTAGATTGTCTTTTGACTTTCTTGATGTTCTTTGCACAACATTTTTAATTTTGATGAAGTCCAACTTATTTTTTTTTTGTTCTTGTGTCAAAGATATTTTTACTTGACATAAAGCACCATAAAATTCATAAAAACATCTATTTAAGAGAGTGAACCTTGGGACTTCCCTGGGGGTCCAGTGGTTAAGACACCGAGCTTCCAGTGCCGGGGGTGCGTCTCATGTTCGATCCCTGGGTCCAGGAACCAAGATCTCGCATGTCACGTGGCATGGCTAAAAAACAGAAGGAAAAAAAAACTTATAAGAGAGTGAACCTTTATGTAATTTAATAATAAGAATGCAAACTGTTCAGTTGAATACATGCAGAATAATATAGTAGCTAAATTGAATGAAAATTTGTGTGAGTTGAGTAGTTTTGTTACCTTCTCTAAGCTTTATCTTTCCGTGAAAAGGTTCCCATTTACCTATGAAGGATATTTTGAGATTTTTAACTAATGCTTATAGAATCTGAGAGTGTGCTTGTAAGACTGGCAGTAAATTTTGTGAGCATATTATCTGCTTAGTAATATCTTATTGGGTTTCAAGATGTTAAAAATAGCCCATACAAATACTCCTAT
Organism: Monodon monoceros; assembly: GCF_005190385.1. Classification (NCBI taxonomy): domain Eukaryota; kingdom Metazoa; phylum Chordata; class Mammalia; order Artiodactyla; family Monodontidae; genus Monodon; species Monodon monoceros. Next base: position 53,148,372 of record NW_021703774.1, on the reverse strand, counting down.
TATGTAATTGAATCATCATTTATTTTTATAAAAATTAAAGCTCCCTTGTTACTCCTAGCATTCTTCTAAACTGCTGAATATAGTGACACATGACTTAACAGTAAGAGATTTTTACTGCTTCCAGGTATCAGGCTGTGCTTACCTTGAAGGTGAAGAAAGGAGATACAGATGACTCTGGAGACAGTAATTTTTAAACTCCCAGAACCAGGGTGTGTTTTATTCCAGATATCCCAGTTTTCTCCCTGCAGCTTCTGTGCTATGCTGACTAGGCTCAGAGTAATGCAAGAAGCTCTGCTCAGTTTGGAAACTTCCTCTTATTGCTATGTTTCTGGCATTGTTATTCACAGTAGCTCCTACCCTTGGCAGCCCTGTTTTTGCCTTGTAGGTCAAGTGAGTAAATAGATAAGATTTGATTTTTACTTCTGAAAATTTAAAGTATAAATCAAGTTGGGTAAGCATTTATGTTTTCATGAACTCATTGTTTGATAAAACATAAAACATTGGTCAGTGGCATTGTCCATGGCTGGCAGGCATTGATGACGTACAAGCCATACAAGACAGATGATTGTGTTCTGTTTTGGTAGATTTTACTACTTTTCTCTGCCAATAGCCTCTCAAATTTATCTCACAAAAGGGGCCAGGCAAGAGAATATGAACAGACCAGCTCACATCCATTGTCCTGGAAAAGTAACGCAAAGCATTGGATACTTGTTTCATCCTTATACAAGCTGGAGCTATGCATTTATATGTGACAAGAGTATACCATGCCTTATTACTAGAGCTATCAAAAAAAGCCAAATACATGATCTTTGATCTCAAGAAGTTTCAATGTTCTCAGAAAAGAACACACCCACATCTAGAAATGTCTTAAAAGCAAAGTATAAACAGGTACAGATGAGCAAACACAAACTGAATCTGTTTGGGGCAGCACCAGCTGTGTCTAATCAGATAAGTTTATTTCTTATGGAAATGTGTATCAATCTGAGAGAGAAGTCATGTCAGGTAGTTGAAATTAACCGTGAATTCCATTCTCTTCTAGATTTTCAGAAAAGGATTCATTTAACAATAAAATTTATCTCAGATATTTATAGCCTGTATGTTTTCAGATTTTTTGACCTAGGAAATAGTGAAAATAAATGAAATATGTGCCATTTTAATGGCATCAACTTCCTATTGCTGTCATTTCTGTTGTCATCTGGTATACCCACTAAGCAGCAAAATAATTCAAAGTTTAATTATTGCCTAGCACTTTGTGAAAGCTTATGTCTCTACTGTATATGACACAGATTGTACCATTGGCTCTAAGTAGCGGTGTCCATCCATAGTCCACTCCGCATGCTTATTTATAAGAGCCATGTGATGAAGCCATATAACTATAAGGATTTTGATTGTTTCCCCCGAGGTTTTGACTTGCACATCATTGCCACATGAGTAGGGTATCAGCACTAAACCTTGTGTTTCTAGAGATAAGATGTTTGTCCCTGTGGACTGTCAGTTAGGACAAGCAGCTTCTCTTGTCTTGCCTGAAGAACATACCTATTTTTGTGATACAGTCTTCCTGATGAGGTAAATATGTTTACCAAACCCTTACTTTGTGGAAGTTTCACAAAGTTTATTAACCTAATCACCTAACCTTATCACTTATAAGGTTAGTAACTGCCTTCTGATTTTCAGCTCTCTCCTCTCACACCATTCTATTTTAAGTCAGGTGGCAGGTAAGGAAATACCTAGCTTCTTTATATAAATGAGCTCTCCACAAAAGGCTTTTTTGTAATATTTAGCTATCTTAAAGTTTTATTGGAGAACGATAGGAAAAAGAAAAAAGACAGATTTTTACTTAGCACTATTTTAACGCGTGATTGTATGAAATGAAAGACTGGTGATTCGTTGTTTCAGAAAATAAGTATTGACACCTAAAAGATAGAAGGAAGTTACAAAGCTTCAATAACTTTTCAGCACATATACTTCAGATATGTACTAGTGTCCAGGACAGATTTCCCCACATATTTATCTACAGTGGATCTTAAATATTGAAAACTAACAGAAGTTGTTGCATAAATTTTTCTGTAATTAGATAAGAACATTCTTATTGCTGGTCTGCAGACAGTTCATAAAGATAGCTGCTGCCTCAGATACTTCACAGTTAACAAATGTTGAGTGGTGAACTCCATTCTTCATTTTCTCAAACGTAATTGTACTATTCCTAAAGTTCAGTGGTTTTCTCACATACAGTCCAACATTGTGAGACCCGAGGCTGGTAGGATGTAGGACGGCTCTGCCATCCTCACAAGCTGCTTCCATCTATGGGTCCAAGAAGTTGTTAGAGCTTTTGCCATCTCACTGCCAATAGGGGAAAGAAGGGGAGGACAAACCCCTTCCCTTTTAAAAGCACTGGTACAAAATGGTATACATCATCTTTGCTTAAAGCCACACTTAGTCATATGGCCTCACCAAGCTTCGGGGAAGGCTGGAAAGATAATCTTTAGATGGGTATCCATGAGCCCAGTTGAAACTCAGGAAGGATAATTACTTATAGGCTTGTGCATCGATGACCACATCTTGTTTTAGAATATTTCTGTCACCCCAAAAAGTTCCCTCATCATCATTCTCAGTCAGTCCCCATCTCACTCCCAGACCCAGTCAAACTGTAATTTACTTTCTGTTTTTACAGATTTGCATTCTCTGTTAATTTTATATCAGTGGAATTAAACAATGTATAATCTTTTGCACTTGGCATCTTTCACTTAGCTTGATGATTCTGATGTTCATCTCTGCTATTGTATATATCAGTCATTTGTGCCCTTTTGTTGCATAATAGTATTCCATTGTATGGATATCCCATACTTTGTTTATTCGTTTACTAGTTGGTGAACTTTTTGCTTGTTTCAGTTTTTAGCTACTGTGAGTAATGTTCCTATGAACATTTATATACAAGTTTTTGTGTGAACATGTCTTCATTTCTCTCGGGTGGGTGCCTAGGAGTGGAATTGCTGAGTTGTATAGTAAGCCCGTGTTTAAGTTTTGAAGAAACTGCTGAACTGTTTTGCAAAGTGGCGGTAACATTTTCCATTCCCACTAGCAGCATCTGAGGATTCCAGTTTCTGTTTTTTCAACAGCACTTATTAATGTTGTTAGTCTTTTTCATTATAGACCATTCTGGTGGGTGTGTAGTAGTAGTTCATTGGAAGTTTTTATTTACATTTTCCTAATGATGTTGCACATCTTTTCATGTCCTTACTAGCCATTTGTTAAAATGTCTTTTCAAAGATTTTGCCTATTTTTTAATTGGGTTATTTGTCTTGTTGAGTTATGTGAGTTCTTTATATGTTCTGGGTATAAGTCCTTTATTAGATATATGCTTTATAAATATTCTCTCACAATCTATGGCTTTTCTTTTTTACTTTTTTTTGCTTGTTTTGTTTGTTTTTAAATTTTAATTTTAATTGAGATGATTGTAGTTTCCATGCAACTGTGAGAAATAATACAGACAATTGTCATTTACCCTTTATCCTGTTTTTCCCAATGGTAACATTTTGTAAACATATAGTGTAATGTTATAAATAGAACATTGACATTGATATAATCATTTGTGTCTGTTTTACTTGTTTCATTTGTGTATGTATGGATTAGTTCTATATACTTTTTTGAAATTAATTTTTATTGGAGTATAGCTGCTTTACAATGTTGTGTTAATTTCTACTGTACAACAAAGTGAATCAGCTATAGTATACATATATCCCCTCTTTTTTCGATTTCCTTCCCATTTAAGTCACCACAGAGAATTAAGTAGAGTTCCCTGAGCTATAGAGTAGGTTCTCATTAGTTATCTGTTTTATACATAGTATCAATAGTGTATATATGTCAAAACCATAATTCCAAAAGGCACATGCACCCCAGTGTTCATTGCAGCACTATTTACAATAGGCAGGACATGGAAGCAACCTAAGTGTCCATCGACAGATGAATGGATAAAGAAGATGTGGTACATATATACCATGGAATGTTACTCAGCCACTAAAAGGAACGAAATTGGGTCATTTGTAGAGATGTGGGTGGACCTAGAGACTGTCATACAGGGTGAAGTAAGTCAGAAAGAGAAAAACAAATATCGTATATTAACGCATATATGTGGAATCTAGAAAAATGGTACAGATGAACCTATTTGTAAAGCAGAAACAGAGACATGTAGAGAATAAATGTATGGACACCAAGGTGGGGAATGGGGGAGTGGGATGAATTGGGAGATTGGATTTCTATACACTTTTATAACATATATAGGTTTGTGTGTCCACTGCCACAGTCAAGAGGCTGAAAAATTTCATCACTTCAAGGATCCTTTCTGTTGCCCTTTTATTTATTTATTTTTATTTTTAATTTTTAAATTAATTTTTATTGGAGTATAGTTGATTTACAATGTTGTGTTAGTTTCTGCTGTACAGCAAAGTGAATCAGTTTATTATATACATATAGCCACTCTTTTTTAGATTCTATTCTCATATAGGTCATTACGGAGTATTGAATAGAGTTCCCTGTGCTATTCTTTTTTACTTTCTTAATGATGTTGTTTGAACAGCAACAGTTTTTTATTTACCATCTTTTTTCTTTTATGGATTATGCCTTGGGTGTCATATCTAAGACATCTTTGCCTGATCTAACACAAAGATTTTTTCCTAGGTTTTCTTCTAAATGTTTTTTAGTTTTAGCTCTTACATTTAGGCCTATGATCTATTTTGTTTTCATTTTTTTTGCGGGGGGGTGGTATAAGAGTCTACATACATTTTTTTTTTTTCACATAGGGATATCCATTGTCCCTACAGCATTTGTTGAAAAAACTGTTGCGTTTCCTTGGCAAATTTGTCAAAACTCAATTGACTATAAATGTAAGGGTTTGTTTCTGGACTCTCAATTCTGTTCCATTGATCTATATATTTATCGTCACCTGGCTAGATTTTTAAGACTTTCACAGTAATATATCGGAACTTATCTTCTTGCTTTGTCATCCAGTCTAGATGGTGATGGGACTTAAAATGACCTCATAACACTTAAACATCATTGAAAAGAGTAGTACAGGAGCTAAGCAAAATTTTATATTCACAGGCCAGATGTGAGTCCAGAAGGCAAAAAGGTCGAAACCTTTTCCAAAAAAGGAAGAAAAAAATTATAGTCACAAAAATGTAGTATTTGTTGTATTAAAATACAGGTTAACAAATAGACCTAAACAGACAGTGGCTTTAACAAGGAAGGTCTTCATTTATCTTTCAGTATCAGTTTGAGTACACGCAGTCCAAATTGGATGTAGTGACTGCATTGAGGTCTCTACTGTTGAAACAAACTATTGAAATCAGTATGGGAAAGGGCATTTATTTTCAATAGTTAACTGCTGTTTTGAGGCATTCACTCTGCCCTTCAATTTTTAAAACTACTTTTTTTCCTGACATGTTCTTTAGATACTGGCTGTCTCTCCCAGCATTGCTTTCTCACCATGGAATTTAAGAACATGACCTACTCATGTACCAGGAGAGAAATGCTTCTGAATAAGGACCAGGTTTTTGATCATTTTGTGAGATTTCTTGGTCTCCTCCAACTGAGAAATCAGATGACAACATTATTTCTAAAACTGGAACACATGCATATTATTCACATCTCAAAGATACCGAAACTTTTCATTTTCTGGTAAAGAAATTCAATATAATTGTTAAAGTGTGGAGTCTGTCTGGGTTCAGATCCTTTCTGTGCCACTTACCAGCAGTGCCACTTCAGGCAAATCGACTTAACCGTATTGTACTTCAGCTTTCTGTTCTGTACAATGTGGACAGTAATAGAATATGTATGTAAAGTTTTGAGAATTAAATAGGATAAAACGTGTTATATGCTTATAACAGCATATGGTACATAGGAAAGGCTCAATAAATGCTAGTCATTATACTGTTACCTATTAGGTATTTGGATATTAGAAACAACTGAAATAACCTTTAAGGCTGATGGTTTGTGTAAAGCATAGTAAGTATTCAGTGAATGTTTGTTGGATGATAGCTAAAAATATATCAAGTGCATATGGAGCCTTTATTGAATAGATGACTGTTTTTTCAAAGACAATGAATGACAGGTTTTAAAGGGTTGGTTTATTTTAAGTGTATGGTCCCTCTCCACGATTTTCACAGTGCTGAATTCTGCTAGAACCTTCCCAATGAACAGGAGCTCAAAGCCTTACCCTTAGTGCCATGTCTGGATAAATGATATGTAGTCAAATTACACAGTGATGTTAATCATTTGAGTATATTCCACATCAACAAAGATTGCGAAGTCATTTGCTTAATTGTAGACTTTGTCACCTGTAAGGTTTAATCAAAAAAGTATTTAGTCGGAACTTACATTGCCAAGTGATTCCATTGGGAGATATAAACGTGGCTGAGTTATCACACCTGAGTCAGAGGTACCTAAGGCTTCTAAGGGCTTCACTTTTAAATTACAGTCCGGTCAGTTTCATGAGAAAGGTACAAAATACTATAGAAATCTGGAAAAGGGGAAAGAACATTTCTCATTGCATAATCAGAAGGGAGGGGTTTATGAAAGAAATGACATTTATGGGGAGCTGTAAATAATGACCTTGCTTCCTGCTTTCCAGAAAATTTAGGGTAAACAGATTCTGCTCAGATACATTTTTTTTACTCCTAAACTTACCTTTCTTATTTTCTCCAGGCTTAGGAAAAGATTTGTCCCCCGCTGGTCAACACTAATTCTTTCGGCCTTGCTCCCAATCTGATCCCTTCCCATCTCCCCCAGGGATAATCTCACTTGACATAACAGTTTCAACTTCTCCTCTGGTGACTCTTTCTTTAAACCTGGAACATGTTATCTTTCTCATATTAAGAAAAAACAGCCAGAAAGTTCTTGGGCCCCCTTGTACTGATAATCACCTCTCCCTGTCCCTGCTTCCCTTAAACACAAACTCTATCAATGAAGAGTTTATACTTGTCTCAACTTTTTCTGCATACTTAAAAAACATTATTCATTATGAACTACAGTTGACCCTTGAACAATGTGGGGGTTAGGGGCACCTGACACTCTGCACAGTCAAAAATCCACATATGTCTTACGGATGGTCCTCCATTTATGTGGTTCCTCTGTAGCCATGATTCTGCATCTGTGGGTTCAACCAACATGGATCATGTAGTACTGTAGTATTTACTATTGAAAAAAATCTGCTAATAAGTGGGTCTGCGCAGCTCAAACCCATGTTTGAGTCAGTTATATTTCAAAACCAGAATTACAGAATGAATACCCCAGTATTTGTGCCCCCATTAATAAATAGTAATGTTTTGTCATATTTATTTGTGATCATATTTTAAGAAATCAAACAATGCAAATATAGTTAAACACTCAGTTACCTTCAATCACTTTATCCTCCCTTCTTCCAGAGTTTCTACCATCCTAAAACTGGCGTGTATTCATCCCATTAACTTTTTAATACTTTTAATACATTATATTTAATAAGAGCTAATAGTTATGTGGCACTTACTATGTACCAGCCACTATTCTAAGCACTTGGCATATATATCACATTAGTCAGGGCTCTGCAAAGAAATAGAACAAATAGGATACAGAGAAAGCAGGAGAGAAATTTATTTTAAGGAATTATCTTAGTGATTGTGAGGCTGGTAAGTGTGAAATCTGTAGGGCAGGCTGGCTGGCTGGCAGTCGAGGCAAGAATTGATGTTGTGTCTTGAGGTTGAATTCTGCAGGGCAGCAAGCTGGCAACTTGAGCAGGATTTCTATGTTGCAGTCTTGAGAATGTTTTGTCTTTCAAGAAACCTAGGTCTTAACCCTTAAGGCCTTCAACTGATTATATGAGGACTCGCACACTGAGAGTAATCTGCTCTACTCAAAGTCTACTGATTTAAATGTTAATCTCATAGCAGCATCTGCATTGGTGTTTGACCAAACATTTGGGCACCACAGCGTACCAGATTGACACATCACATTAAGTATCTCATGTATTAACTGCTTTCATCATAATGTCCCGTGTACAGTTAATGTTCTCATTTTTAGATGAGGAAACTGAGGCACAGAGAGGTAAGTGACTTGCTCAAGGTCATACAGGTACCAGGTGCTAGAACCAGGATTGCAACCCAGAAAGCCTGGCTCTAGAATCTCTATACTTTATGCGTCCTTAAATTTTACATAAATGATTTTATACTATGCTTATCCTTTTTAAGCTTACTTTTCCCACTCAGTATTGGTTTTGAGATGTGCCTGTATTATTACATGTACATCTACTAGCAATCCATTGTATGACTGTAACATAGTTTGTTTATTCATTCTCTTATTTACGGTTATTTAGTTATTTCTAGTTTTTGCTATTATAAATATTGATAATATTCCCCCAGACATTCTTGTATATATATCTTTGAGCACCTGATCAAGAGCTTTTCTGGGGTATATACTGCAGAATGGAGGTGTTAGACTGTAGGATATGTACAACTTCAACTTTAGATATTGCCAGCTTGTTCCCCAAAGTGGTTATTCTCTTACACTCCAGCAGCATCCCCTCATTATCACTTGCACTTGGTATCTTTAGATTTTCTAATTTTTGCCAGTTTTATATCTATGAATGAAATGGTATCTCTGTACATCTCAAAGTTACACAAAGTTATATGTCAGTTATATCTCAGTTAAGCTGGGTGGGGGGAAGAAAGGGAAAAAAAGACATCTCCTTGTGGTTTCCTCATTTCGCTGATGACTGATGAGATGGTGCCTCTTTTCATGTGTTTGATGGCTCTCCTTTTCTTTGAATTGCCTATCCACATCATTAGCTCACTTACTTAATGGATTGTCTCTTTTTCTATATAGATATTTTCTATATAGATATTTATGTATTAATCCTTTATTGGTTATATTTGTTATACACATCTTTCAGATTTTTTCTTAGCTTTGAACTTTGTGGTGTGTTTCTCTTTACGAAAATTCTTATATTTATTTATTTATTTATTTAGTTGCACTGGGTCTTAGTTGCGGCAAGCGGGTTCCTTAGTTGCAGCTCGAGGGCTTCTTAGTTGTGGCACGCGGGCTCTTAGTTGCAGCATGCATATGGGATCTAGTTCCCTGACCAGGGATCGAACCTGGGCCCCCTGCATTGGGAGCATGGAGTCTTAACCACTGTGCCACCAGGGAAGTCCCCAAAGTTTTTAATTTTAATGAGTTAGACTTACCTTCATTCAGTATTTATTGACTATGTGTCAGACACTCTTCTACTCTGGGAATATGACAGTAAATAAAGGAGGCAAAATGTAAAGCTTACATTTACGTGAAGACAGGTAATAACACAATAATTAAGTAAAACTATACAGTGTATTAGAAGTTGATAGGTAATACAAAAAACTTGGAAGAAGGTCAGGGAGATCAGTAGGGCTGGCAGGGGGCACAATGTTAAATAGAGGGGTCAGGGTGGATTTCATGGAAAAGGTACATTTGAACAAAGCCTTGGCTGAGGCAAGGGAGTGATCCACGTGGCTGTATAGAAGAGAAAGTGTTGAAGGGAGAGAAGACAGCCAGTGAAAAGACTGAGTCAGAAATGTGCCTGGTGCACTGTAGGGAGGAAAAGTGAGGGAAGACAGAGAGCCGGATGGGGTAGAGCCTTGTAGGCCACGGTAAGGCATGTGGTTTCTGTTTTCTTATGATTTGTGCTTTTGGTTTTTTATTTTAAATTTCTTCCTTACCTAGAGGTCATAGATGATGATGCTGATGAAGATAATATTTATTAAGTATTTACTGTGTGCCAGGCACTTTTTAAAAACTGATTTTTATAGATTTTCATAGAGATCATAGTGTCCTATATATAAATTTTAAAAAATATTTGTTTTTCTTATTTATGTATTCAGTTCATCTGTGCAGATTTTTTCTATAATGTGAGGTAGAGAACCTAATTGGGTTTTTTTTCCTCTTTTTAATAGCCAGTTGTCTGATCGCCAATTATTAACTATCCGATCTTTTCCCCACCGATTTGTAATAATACCACCTAAGTTTTATACCAAGTCCCATATGTACATGGACCTGTCTCCAAGCTCTTTAATTCTGTTCCATTGGTCTATGTGTCTATCCCTGAGCTCTAAGACACCGTTTTAATTAATAAAACTTATTATAAATCTTTGATATCTAAGAGGGGCATATGCCTCTTCCTTTATTTTTATTTAAAATTTGACTATTCTTAGCCCTTTGCTTTACAGTATAAATTTTTTCAGTCAGCTTACCACGGCTTATATAAACAAATCTTTTGGGATATTAAATGGAATTGTGTTTGGAAGAGTTGATATATTAATGCTGTTGTCTTCCCATGTATCTTATTTTGGTCCTCTTTTAAGTTCTTTGACAAAATTAAAATTTTTCCTCACAAGAGCGTTTTGTTATTGTTGTTGTTGTTAGATTTATTCCCAGAGAACTTTGTTTTTGTGGCAAGTATGAAGGGCTTTATTTTACGTTTTTTAACTGGTTGTTGCTACTGTAAAGACATACTATTGATTTTGTAAATTGACCTTGTATCTAATGAACTTGCTAAAAATCTCTAAATAGTTTTATTCTTTTATCCATAGATTATTTTAGCTGTTTCTAATTAAATGATTACAGTCATCTGTAAAAAAAATAGTTTTTTGTCTTCCTTTCTAATTTCTAACCCTTATATTTACCTTCTCCCTTTATATTTTTTTTAATAAATTTATTTATTTTTGGCTGCATTGGCTCTTCGTTGCTGCGCGGGCTTTTTCTAGTTGTGGCGAGCGGGGGCTACTCTTTGTTGCGGTGTGCGGGCTTCTCATTGCGGTGGCTTCTCTTGTTGCGGAGCACGGGCTCTAGGCGCGCGGGCTTCAGTAGTTGTGGCACGAGGGCTCAGTAGTTGTGGCTCATGGGCTCTAGAGCACAGGCTCAGTAGTTGTGGTGCACGGGCTTAGTTGCTTTGGGGCATGTGGGATCTTCCCGGAGCAGGGCTCGAACCCATGTCCCCTGTACTGGCAGGCGGGTTCTTAACCACTGAGCCACCAGGGAAGTCCTATCCCTTTTTGTTGCATCAATAAGAACTTCTAGCAGCTGTTAAAAGAGCCAGATAATGAGCATCCTTGTCTTGTTCCTGGTTTTCAAGGGAATGTTTCTAAGATTTCATCATGAAATATTATGTTTACTCTAGGTTTTAGATTGATAGCCTTTGTATGGCCTAAAGCAGTCCTTTCTATTACTAATTTGCTAAATTTTTTTGTAAATTATTAGTGGCTGTTTAATTTTATCAGTTGTTTGTGCATCTGTTTAGGTGATTTTATAATTTCTCTTCCTTAATCGAATATGTGAATTACAGTAATATTTCTTCTTATTTAATACTATTTTAAATAACTGGCAAAATGACACGGTTCAAAATCTGGGATGTAAGACTGAACTTATCTTCTAAACCTGCTCTTCCTTCTCACTTCTGTGTTTCAGAGAATGGTACCATCCAGCCAAAAGACTTAGGAGCTGGTCTAGGCGTTGCTCACATCTACTCAGTGACCAAGTTCTGTTCATTTTCTGCTTCTTAACATTTGGCCTCACCTCTTGATTCCTTTCTCATTGCCTAATCATTTTCCATATTTCTACTAGAGCATGGAATTCCTTTGTTTAAAATCCTTCAGTGATTCCCTAACTCATAGTATCTAGAAGTCTGAACTCCTTACTGTGCCCTATAAGGCCCTTCAGGATCTGGCCCTTCTTTAGCCTTGCAACCCCTTCTCATTACACCCCATTTCCCGTTGATTCCCCTGAGAATTGGTCATTCTGTGGGGACTTTCTCAGTGTACTTCCCTTGGTCCAGCTGTTCAGCACTTACTTTTCTAGGCCCAGGTCTTACCTACTTCTGTGATACTTGTCCTGACTTGTACCCCATACAGATCTTTGTTAACCTTTTGACACTTCATGGTCTTTATTCACTTATGTATTGTATGGATGAACAAAGGAACAGACACACAGGCAATAATTGAGATACAGGAGAAAGGGATTATCCAGAAGGAAAATAATATAAGCAAAAAGCCCATAAAGATTTAACTTTGACTGTTAATTTCATTATCTACCTAGAGCACTGAGTAGAACCTTAGGGAACTCCAAAAATGTTTGCAATGATTGTCTAATGATTGACTGATTGAAATTGATGCTTTCCATCTGCAGTATTTTGCAACTTTGTTGCCATTTCTGTTTTTCTGTAATTTCCCTCCCCCATTTTTGGAGATTTTATTTTCTTTTAAGTTCATTTATGTATTTGGTCGATAGATATTTATTGAGTACCTTCTGTGCACATGCTCAGAGCTAGTGCTGGAACTAATTAGAGCCTTTCCCCACCCTGGAGAGTCTGGCTGGCTGGTAGGGGATACAAACTTGTTAACAAATAAATATAGCAGTGCTTTTATATATTATCCTACTTCTCTCCTCATTTTTCCACTGTGACCTCTACCTTGTTAAGGAAGTCTGCTGCTTACTGGGGTTTTAACAGTTGTGTTTGGTGAACAAGAGAGTAATTGGAAATGATTGAGGATGGGGTGCTGGGGAGAAATTGTCTGAGAAGCCACTTTCTTATTTTACTTATTGCCCTCTTTCTGTTCTCCACTGTCAGTATTAAAGAAAGATTCTGTTTCTCAGACTCGTTAAAAAAAAAAAAAAAATATATATATATATATATATATGGGCTTCCCTGGTGGTGCAGTGGTTGAGAGTCCGCCTGCCGATGCAGGGGACACGGGTTCGTGCCCCGGTCCGGGAAGATCCCACATGCCGCAGAGCGGCTGGGCCCGTGAGCCACGGCCGCTGAGCCTGCGCATCCGGAGCCTGTGCTCTGCAACGGGAGAGGCCACAACAGTGAGAGGCCCGCGTACCGCAAAAAAAAAAAAAAAAAAAATATGACTAGGTTTTTGTGCTCTGGTTAGATTAGAAACTAGAAATGTAGGAAGTGTGTAAATTCCTATTGATTATAAAGCAAAATTCAATGAGCCTGATTTTGTTATTTTTGAGTGATGGTTTACTTGGTACTTATTTTCTTCATTTTCCATGTTGAGGAGGAGATAAGGAAAAATGTGTCTTAAAGAACAATGATCCAGAAATTGAAATATAATGGAATACACTTATAATGAAGTCGTTTACAACATGGGCACTAGGAAATAGGACCAACTTACTTTATAAACCTTTATGTCTAACTTTTACTAAATGTTTGCCCCATGGTATATCTGAATGTGGATGAAAATTGGTTATGTTATATTTGGGATTGACTATAGCTATTAAATATCTAATATATCTAACCTAATATTATAACATTAGGTGGTTGGAATATCAAGGATAGAGTTACATTTCTAAACCAGTGTTTTAAATGGAAAGGACTGAAATCCAGACCAAAATTTGTTGTGTCATTGCCATAATTATACGTAAGAGCTTTAATAATGGATGCAATAAAAATATATTTTTATTATGGAAATTTTTTGTTCACAGTTTTTTTTTTTTTTAACATCTTTATTGGGGTATAATTGCTTTACAATGGTGTGTTAGTTTCTGCTTTATAACAGAGTGAATCAGTTATACATATACATATGTTCCCATATGTCACAGTTTTTTTAATTGAAGTGTATTTGATTTACAATATTAGTTTGAAGTGTACAGCATAGTGATTCAGTATTTTCACAGATTATACGTCATTAAAAGTTATTACAAGATAGTGGCTGTAATTCCCTATGCTGTACAATATATCCTTGTTACTTATCTATTTCATACATAGTTTGTATCTCTTTTTTTGTTTTCTGCGATATGCGGACCTCTCACTGTTGTGGCCTCTCCCGTTGCGGAGCACAGGCTCCGGACGCGCAGGCTCAGCAGCCATGGCTCACGGGCCCAGTCGCTCCGCGGCATGTGGGATCTTCCCGGACCGGGGCACGAACCCGTGTCCCCTGCATTGGCAGGCGGACTCCCAACCACTGTGCCACTAGGAAAGCCCTATAGTTTGTATCTCTTAATCCCATACCCCTTACTTGCCCCTTTCTCTTCCCCTCTCCCTCTGGTAAGCACTAGTTTGTTTTCCATATCTGTGAGTCTGTTTGTTTGCATATACGTTAATTTGTATTATGGAAATTATTAAATACACACAAACGTAGAGAGAAGAGTACCATACATATCCATGTACCCATCACCCAGCTTTAGTGACCATCAGTCTCCCACTTTTCTTTTTTCATTTCTCCTCAACTATTTTTGCTGAGGAATTAAGTAAAAATTTCAGACATATTTCATTCATCAGTATTTAAATATATATCTTACAGATAAGAACTTTAAAATTATAACCAAATATTGATATCATATCTGATAAAATTAACAATAATCTAATGGTGCATTTTTGAAATCCAGATGAATATGAAACCACCAAAGTCCAAGTAAAGGAATTTATCAGTTTGGATTTACCAAATGGGGAATAGTTTGTTTGCTTTTTTTAAACCCCCAATTCTAGTGAGCTTTTGTTGTTGTTCTGGTTTGGTTTTCACCAGAAACATTTAAAAAATCATACCATCATCATCCTCTCTTTTAAAGGAGAGAGATAAAGTAAGCAATGTGGATGCTCTTAATGCCTAATTTTATTTACACTCAGGGGACTTCACAATATACTTGTACCCCCTCCAGGCCAGGCTCTGGGTGGTGGGAATGAATATATGTGTCCAGTGAAACTCAGTACTTTCTTATATGATGAACATTTCCCATCTGTTTTAAAGGAGAAAGCTGATGGGATGTCTTTTGCATTATATTTTAAGAATAAAATTCAAAATCCCTAGTGCTAATGGTAAGATTGATATTCTAATACTCTAGCTCTAAGCCTAGCTTTGAATTCTTTGAATAAGGGAAGTCATTTCTTATGGCTTCTAACAGTTAATGCTTTTTTCACTGATCTTCTTTCCGGGATTTTCTTTGTGAGGCTTTTCAAGCTTAATAGAAGTGAGCGCTTTGGGCCAAATCAAAGTTTGCTTCAGCCCTGGCAAGACCTATATTTAAAAAAATAATAATAATAATAAAAGGAGAGAGAGATTAGGGAAGACAGCTATTGTCATGTGTTTTACTCAGCTATACTGAACAAGAATTAGTTGTCTCAGCCAATGGGAATATTTCTGAGGGAAGGAGGAAGGCAGGGAGTTTTGGGATCTGTGTAACATACATAGCTCTGTGCTGCTTTTTGCCTAAAGGTGTTAAAGATTCTGACTAACTGGTAACTGTATCCACCTCAAGCTGTTATAAAATAAACTGACAGTACTTTAGATGTACATTTACTACTTGCCAGCAGACCTAGGCACTGTAGGAAGCAAAAAGATGACTCCTATTTTATACCAGAAGGCTTGGATAATAGTTAACTTAAAAAACCCATGTAGGGACTTCCCTGGGGTCGCAGTGGTTAAGAATCCGTCTGCCAGTGCAGGGGACACGGGTTCTCACCCTGGTCCGGGAAGATCCTACATGCTGCGGAGCAACTTAAGCCCGTGCACCACAACTACTGAGCCTGTGTGCCGCAACTACTGAAGTCCGTGCACCTAGAGCCCGTGCTCCACAACGAGAGAAGCCACCGCAATGAGAAGACTGTGCACCGCAACCAAGAGTAGCCCCTGCTCTCTGCAACTAGAGAAAGCCCGCGTGCAGCAACGAAGACCCAATGCAGCCAAAAATAAATAAATTTATTTTAAAAAATTAAAAACATGTAAATGTATTGTTTTTTGATTACTTCCTGGTTGAGACTATAATCAAGTGGCAGAAATACCACGTGCAAGACTGCATGTGCTGGCCTCTTTTGTGGAAGACATTGCCTCCCATTTTGTGTCCAGGTGTATGTAGATTTTTGAGATTTGCCTTCTTACTATTAGGACTTAAATTATAAAGCAGCTTTCCTTAGACTGATCATGTTCCTTTGGTATGTGGTTATTTGCCTGTCCAGTGCAGTTCTGAGCTATCCACACTCAAATTCTATTATTCAGTGTGCTCTGAATGATAGATGAGAAGGTAGATAGTAAACCGGATAGAACTGGTAAACTAGAAAGGACCTAGAGAAATCCTCTTGTACTTCTCCTTTCTTCATGTAGGACTATGTCAGAACCACTCTGGAAAGTCAGTACTCTTCTTTAATATTTCAAATTATTCATTTATTTAAAAGAACTTTTTAAAGATGAACTCTGAGCAAGACACTGTGTTCAACCTCTGTCTTTAGAAAACTTCAGTCTGGAACAGCTGCTCAGTCTTTCTTTGACATTCATAACCTTGATACTTTTGAAGATTACAAACTAAGTTATTTAGTAGAATGTCTCTCAATTTGAGTTTGTCTGATGGTTATGATGGTCCCTCATGATTAGATTTAGGGCTTACATTTTGACCAGACTATCGTAGAGATGATGCTATGTTTTTCTCATTGTGTCCATTCTATCAGAGGGAGCACAATTTTGATTTGTCCCATTACTGGTGATGCTCATTTTGATCGTTTGACTAATGGTGGTTCCTGCCAGGTTCTCCATGTAAAGTCACTCTATTCCCCTACATAACTAATAAGATTTTTGTGGTGAGGGCTTTGAAATTGTGTCAATATCCCATTCCTAATCAAACTTTAAATTTATTTCATTTGTATCTATGTGGACTTGTGATTTCCTATTCAATATTCTGTTTTGTTCCTATCATTATTGATTTTAAAGCTCAAATTATCCCCTTTTTGGCCATTAGGAGCTCCTCCAAGGTGGTGTCTGTGTCATTTGACATGTTCCCATTATTCTCTGAGCATAACTTGCTTTTGGAACAACAAGATATTCCAGGCTTTTTTGTGCTTTCCTGGCTCTAGCCTTGAAACCAGGTATTTATTTAAGTAGCCCTCATTCTTTTTAGTAGAGAATGGTATTTAGAAACCAAGATCTGTGCAGAAGCTATGCTCACCAGGGAGGTATCATTGCTTCTAGGCCCCCTCAGCAGACAGAGCTAGGGAATACACACATACACACGCATACACACACACGTGAAAACCCTGACTTTGCACCATTACCTCCACTTCCAATCCAACACTACAGGGTTCATCCTAGTTTTTTTCTCTTTCCCTTAATTTTTTAGTAACATTTTTTATTGAAGTATAGTTGATTTACAATGTTGTGTTAATTTCTGCTGTATAGCAAAGCAAAGTGATTCAGTTATACATATATATATATTTATATTCTTTTCCATTATGGGTTATCATAGGATATTGACTATAGTTCCCTGTTCTATACAGTAGGACCTTGTTGTTTATCCAGTCTATCTATAATAGCTTACATCTGCTAAACCCAACCTCCCATTCCATCCTTCCCCCAACCCCCTCCCCCTTGGCAACCACCAGTCTTTTCTCTGTGTCCGTGAGTCTGTTTCTGTTTCGTAGTTTCATTTGTGTCATATTTTAGATTCCACATATAAGTGATATCATATGGTATTTGTCTTTTTCCTTCTGACTTACTTCACTTAGTATGATAATCTCTAGTTATATCCATGTTGCTGCAAATGGCATTATTTTGTTCTTTTTAATGGCTGAGTAGTATTCCATTTCATATATGTACCACATCTTCTTTATCCATTCATGTGTTGATAGACATTCAGGTTGCTTCCATGTCTTGGCTATCGTGAATAGTACTGCTATGAACATAGGTGTTCTTTCCATTATTATAACTACTTTCTCTGACACTGAGAAATCTGGATCCTTAACTTGTTCCATCAATCCCCTTGTATGCATAAGTCTGTTATTTCTGCTGTCTCTCACCCCCACCTTGTGTGGCTGCCCTCCTCACTCTGCTGGGGCCCTAACTCCCCATGTCAGATTGCACCCCTCTCATGGACGTCTTCCACTTGAACTGCAGCACATCCATGCCAGGCTGCCTCTCTGTGTAAATGCCCTCCCCACCGTTCTTGGGCTCTAATGTCCCCATGAGGCCATCTCCTTGCATGGTTACCCTCCTCACTTTGCTTGGGCCCAGTCTCTCTGCTTGAGGCCACCCTGCACTCTGTTTTCATGGGTTGGTTACAAAAGGAAATTGGATGACTGACAAGTACTCAAGAATTGGCCCTAATAAGAGGAAACTAGGGCAGAGGTTCTTTAAGTGTGTTCTCTAGACCAGGAGCATCAACATCACCTGGCAACTTCTTAGAAATGCACAGTTTCAGGCCTTACCTCGGACTCGATGAATCAGAGGCTCTGGGAATAGGGCCCCGTAATGTGTGCTTTAAGAAGCCCTCCAGGAGATTCTGATGCACACTAGTGTTTGAGACCCACTCTCCTGGGGAAGATAGATTTTCTACTTAGTATTCCAGTCTTTGTTGAGGTTATCTCTTGCATAATGAAGATTCCCTGGTTGTCAGGTGTGCCTAGGGACCATTTTTAGGGTTTTGGAGCCATCCCAGCATTTATGGCCTTGTGTCTGGGTCAGACTGGAGTATCTATCCAGATCAACTCACAGTCTGTGGAAAGCCCAGTCCTCTAGGGAAAATTGTAAAGTTGTAGAAGAATTAAACTTTGCTTCGTCTTTTTGGTTTAGAAGCCTTTTTATTAAAGCCTAACAGAAACAGTTAAAGCAGGGATCAGAAATGGTAACAGCAATATCAAAGCAATGGAAGTTGTACGGTTGTTTTTTTTTAATTCTAAGGTCACATGTAAAGATATACAATTAATGAACTATTACTTTCCTATACAAGCTATGTTTTCTGCAGCCATTAAAATATTCTGTACAATCCTTGTGCACCGTTGGTGGCAATGTAAATTGGTATAATCATTATGAAAACATCTTTTTTTCCTGAATGGCATGAAAATATAAGCCAGAAATACCTGTGTCTATACTAGAGAACAAAGCATAGTTGGTTCAGTGTTGTGACCTTCACCTTAACTGGATTATCAGGGAATCTGTTCTTTGTTTAGATTCCTGGGCCAGATATATTCTGTATCCTCTAGCTTTTCTGTCAGCAAAAAGGGATAATTATTACACAGTACCTGAATTAAAAATACTTTCAGTTTGTATTACAGGTTGCCTTAAATTAAAACTGACTCCCTTCTTAAAAAGTGATATTTCTGATTTTTTTCATTTTCTTTATTCTAAAAGAAGGCCCTTCTTACTGTTTTTCACAAAAATTTTGTAAATGTTTCTGGGTTCTCTGTTCTATGTTCATGTGAATAATAGTTTTGAGAATATCTAGGTATGTAATACCTTTGACTTTTTCTGTACTGGAAACAGTAGATACATAAATACATACCCACTCAAATTTAGAGTCTAGGAGATGAAGTAAATCACTTAATATGAACTTTGGCTTAATTTGGTCTGGTCCTTACATATTTGCATTTATGAGTAATCTTTTGAAAATGTTTCACAGAAAATCATTAGCTTTGAAAATGGAAATTTGAAAAACTTAGTATTCCAAGATTTGTGATATAGATTTTTAAATTCATGAATTTATGATTTCAGCATTTTTATGAGTTTTCCCCTAAGAGCCATGACACTAATATTTTGTAATTTTACAAAAGTCCTGATTGTCAATATATACCCTGTGAGGCTGGTGAGGAGCAAGTCTTGATGAGCCCAGACTTCTTTTCAGCATCTAGATTTCAACTTAACTTTGTTTCTGAGTGGAGAACATCTCCAAAGAGAAAGCCAGCTACTAGGGCTGATGGTAGAATTGAGGAGAACATGAAGGCCAAGGAAGTTATGGTTTTAAGCAAGAAAAAAAAATTTGGAATAAGCTAAAGCATGCTTTAACTTATGAAGTTTCATAGTAATGTCTATCTATGCTATGAACCCATATCACTGTATACTTTATATAAGCAGCGAACTGCTTCATAAAACTATCTTAACTATTATGTTAGCCAGTAAAAATTGGCTTATGAAAAGAGAAAGAAAAAACATTTATGGAGAACTGGAAAGTACCAGAATTTATCAATAACTTTGGTCCCATATTTATAGATTCATTTTCATTTTTTCAACTGCTAACCTGCGTTTTATAGCCTAAGTTATACGTTACATTATAAATGATTTACCAAGTCTCAGGACAACCCTCATGTATACCAAGGTCTGTAGTAGTGGAAGCTGGGGAAGGAGAGCTCCATATATTTCTTTTATAAGATTAACTTTAAAATAGTAATATTTCATTAAATAAAAGGTACCTTGCAGTTAGAAACTCTTACTCATAAATGTTAGTATTACTAGCACCTGGAGCTAGATGATGAGTAGGTTCTCAATGTGTACTTTTTGACGTAAATGAAATTAGACTTTACTTGAATCAACAGTGAAAACTGGATATCCTACTTGGAGCTCCTCTATAGTTTGTTCTTATATTCTTGTTTTGGAAATATCACATTGGAGATTGTGGTAAGAATAAAAAGCCCATTTAGGACCCAAAACATTTATCATAGTATTCCTACTTATCTTGTTGGCCAATGCTCTTGACACCTTTCTGTTGAATTGTATTAGATAATGTTCAGGTTTTGTATTTGCCTGAGGCATGTGTGAGTAGAAGCCAAGTTATAGGGAACAATTTGAAGTAACAACCTCTTCATAAAGAGTGAAAAAGCACCTCAGAGATAAAATTGAGTCAGGACATATAAAACAAAAAGAATTCTTCTTTTTCTTTCTCAACCTTCGCATATGTTTAAAAGGATCATGTTGAAGAGGATATTTCCCCTTGAGCTAAAAGCTTAAAACAGATTTCTATCTATAAGTCACTTTACATGTGTATCCTTTAACCCTTGATGTAGAGGGGAAATGGGTAAATCTTTAGCAAGTTCTGGCCTGTCCTTTTCAATTACAGTAGCAAAAAAAAAAAAAATATATATATATATATATATACCCATATATATATGGGTATATTCCCCATTTGAACTCCAACCAGTGAGATTTGAATACAATACTGTATGTTTATAGAATTCTTTACAAATGCTTAAGTCAAGATCTCTCACCAACATCATTGGACTCAGTGTTCCAACTCTAGGTGTAGCTGACAATCTTCATGTAGTTTCTTGTAATAAGATATAATTAAATCGATTTTAAAAGTTAAATTAGGTCCCTCCTCCCCGTCTCTCTCCTTTTCTCTCTCCTCCCTCCATTTAATTAGTTCCTCCACACTTTTCCACGTCCACCATTTGGAGGAAGTTTGTGACATCAGAGTGACTTGAGCACACTCCTCATTTCACTGCCTGTCCTATCACAGTCATTTGTTTTAAAATGATACATGATATTGGAATTATGAAAGACAGCAACAGACTAAGCCTCAAGAGATCCCTTTGAGTGTTCTTCCTCATGCTAGTTATATAGTCAGTTTCCCCCTTGTAAATTATTACAGTGGGGAATGTATTAGGGAAAACATCATTTAAAAATTTTAACAGCTGCTATAAACTCTCATTTGTCAGCTCTCAGCTGACATTCAAACAGCTGCAATCTATGAGTGAGCTTTCACTTTCAGCTTCTGGAGGTCTTTCAATTTCTGTTCCCATGGAAATGAGGAGGGCTGGATGGGTGGAAGGGAAGTGAGGGTTGACATACACATTTCCCCATACCTTATTTTTCTTGCCTCCTCACAGTTTCCATGGAAATGGGGACATAAAAGCCACTCTACCCCAAGCTTTGGAGAAACAATCATTCATGTATAAACAGCAGTAGATGGACCTTAAACAGGCATACACAAAAAACTAATCTTACAGCCTTTTCTCTACCTGTGCAGCCAAGCCTAATTGCAAATATATTTTTATTTGATCTACTTCCCCTCAAAAATGATTAAATTAACTTTTAGAAAGTTAGTTTGATATTACCTTTTTTTCAAAGTGAGAATTGTCTTAGACATACTCTTGTTGATTGTCAGGTATATGTCTATATATCTGTCCTTCGTGTTTTAAGCGTTTAGTATGCGTGATGTTTTTACTTATGTCTTTCCCCCCAAGATTAAAGAAATGAATTTCAATTTAGGAAACAGCATCCACTTGCATAGCATAAAAAGTCTCCTCAAATAGTCTCATTGTTATTCACTACTTTAGAAATTGCCCCACAGAGCAGAGGTAATTATTGGCTCTGTCAAACATATCAGGGAAAACTGCCATTTTTAATTGGTTATCACAATCTTCTCATTTAGGTAACAAAAATATCCTATGTTAAGTGGATTTCTATGTCTTTCCACTTATCAACTCTCTGTCATCACATATCTCCTGTAATACCCATACTCGAGGAAAATACATGGGCATAGTCTTTATCTGTCTTTTTTATTCCAATATTTAAACTACTTCACAAAATCCCTTTGAACCTTGAGACATTAAGAATATACTTAACTGAACACATCTGCATTAGGCATCTACTGAGTATTCGGCTTTGTGTTCGATTAAAGCAGTAGATACCAATTTTAAATAAGGCAGGGTTCTTTTTTTTGCCATAAGACATCCTAATTGGGTTAAGAAAGTTCAAACCCAGGAAAAACTCATTACAGCCATATGTGATTATTAAAAGTGGAATAGACTAATTCTAAAGAAGTTTTAGGAGGGGAGGGATGACCTGGCCTAACCAAAATGACCAGGGAAGATTTGCTTTAGAAGACCTCTCTTTTATTGGTTTCAATGGTCCTTCCTTTCCATTTCTACCGTTGCTTTCTTTTATTCTTTTAAATTTTATTGTTTAAAAAAAAATTTTTTTTTTTCGGCCTCACCACATGGCTTGTGGGATTTTAGTTCCCCAACTAGGGATCAAACATGGGCCCTCAGCAGTGAAAGTGTGGAGTCCTAACCACTGGACAGCCAGGGAATTCCTGTATTGTCACCTTCTTAACAAATTTTCTCCTGAACTATTTTCTCCTGAACTATTTTCATAACTTTATAAATATTCTTTCAGTTGCCACCTTCCTCCTTTTCTTTATCCCCCTTTCTAGTTTAGCATGTATACCATTTCCAATGAACATTCTTACCAGCACAGTTAGGATCTTTCTGTTGCCCTATTTTAAAAACCTCAGTGACTTCTTATCATAACTGGGACAAGACTATTTTTTTTTAAATACTATCTATCTATCTATTTATTTATGGCTGCGTTGGGTCTTCGTTGCTGCGCGTGGGCTTTCTCTAGTTGCAGCGAGCAGGGGCTACTCTTCGTTGCAGTGTGCAGGCTTCTCATTGTGGTGGCTTCTCTTGTTGCAGAGCACGGGCTCTAGGCACGCGGGCTCAGTAGTTGTGGCTCGTGGGCTTAGTTGCTCCGCGTTATGTGGGATCTTCCTGGATCAGGGTGCGAACCTGTGTCCCCTGCATTGGCAGGCGGATTCTTAACCACTGCTCCACCAGGGAAATCCAGGGACGAGACTTTTTTAAAAAGATAGTTCTAATGTCAAATATTCTACCTTCTAAGTCCTGTAAGCTACCGAAACAATTTAAAATTTTAGTATTTTATGTTCTTTCATATTCCAGATTGCTTCTCATATCCAGAATGTGTGCAAACATCTGTTAAGCCCATGTGCCTGCTTTTTATTTCAGAAAATATGGTCACCGAACTAGCAACTACCAAAATAGGTTCACACTTTCATCAGTTTGGCAACGACCTAGATCTTCTAATGACCTGGCTCCAGGGTCTTCTTTCCAGCCTGCTCTGCAGGTGCCATACACCAGGCACCTAGCTCCTCACCCAGACAAACATAGCTGTGTAGCACAGTTTGTAGGCCCATGTTTTTAGACCCATGCCTTTGCTTACAGCACTTCAGCTTCCTTTATGGAATGGGGAAAGAAATAAGCCATAATGAGCTGTTCCCTCCTTATCTTGCCCCTCTCTGTAGCTCTTACAGTCCTACCCTACTTTTATACTCTCTGTATTTTACATTAAAATACTAAAACCTACACAGTGTGATATAATATGTGTTAGTTTTAGTCTACACCTTGGACTTGATTAATATTTGAAGCACCCTGATATGGGAATACACAGTCCAGGGGTAGTTGGTTAGCATTGGAAAGACCCTAATCAGGAGATAACTGCTATAAATTCAACCTACTTATATTTAACTCTACACTGAAGGGTTTTCTAATTAGCATAAAGGATGTCAAATAATTTTTAATTGGATTGGCTAGAAATGCTATATAGGCCTTCTAGACTTACATGGATTGCATGTAAGATTCTGGTAAGCTAGCAGTCTGAAACCTGCAGGATGGCACCTGCAGCCAAATACGCTGGGCTTGTCGACTCTCAGCTAACAAACGATGCTTCCTGCCTGGTAGAAAGGTAGTGGGGAGGAGACGTATGGCCATGGTTATCTCCAATCCTTGGAGGCTACTGATGTCTACCAAAAAAAAAAAAAGGGAGAAGAAGACGAAGATGAAAAGAAAACTCCTGGCACTTGCAAATGGTCAATAGCAACAACTCCCTCCAGGACAATGCTTGTTTGCATGCTAGCTCCATTTTAAAGTCTGTCCTAAATTTCCTTGTAGATTTGTGAAAATATTCTCCTCTAAGCCATAACAGTATGAGGCTCATATTTCAATGATGGCATAAATCAAAGTCTGTAGTGTATTGTAAGTTTCTTGATGAAAGGATTGTGTCATAGGTATCTTTGTATCCCACATGGCATCCGGCATAGTGCCTTGTAAATAGTAGATATTTGTTGAATGAATGAGCACATACATGCACTTCCCAATTCTGTAAGGAACAGATTCAGCATTGGGTCATGGGGGCACTGGGAGCCAATGTGTGGGTTCCCAGAGTTCCGCTAATTCAGCATTCAGAGTTCTCAAGGAGTCAGTAGTAATTGTCCATAACTACCTCAGCTCTAGTTGGCCATCGGTACAAAGATACATTGGGACTGTCATCAGTAGCAGAGGAAAGTAGCATTGTCTGTGTCGTCTTCAGAAACCCGTACTCAAATGTATCTCATGTTGCTGTTTCTGCCAACTCTGGCTCTAGAGGATGATGATGGAAAAATCTTTAGGAAAATTATTTTTGTTGTTCTGTATCTCTTAGCCAATTTGAGGCAGTGTATATAGCTAATCAAGTACATAAAAAGGTTAAAGTAACAACAGAAGATCAGGGAGAAGAAATAAAAAAGGCACAAGAATAACATAGAGACTTTCAAAAGCAAAATAAAACAATGTTTGTAAAAATGGTAGTATCATATAGTAGTTCAAAGCAAGGACTTTGGATCTGGACTGCCTGGATTGGAATGAATCCCCACCTTGCTAGCTCTGTGACCTTGGGCAAGTTATTTACCCTTTTTGGCTCTCTGTTTCCTCCTCTGTAAAGTGAGGAAAATTAATAGCACTTACCTCATAGGTGTGAGGCTAAAATATATTAATACATGTAAAGCATATAGCGTCCAGTGCCTGGTATATAAGGCAGTGCTCGGTGTGTTTGCTGTTTCTACAGTGATATGGCCAAATCATTGCTCTAAAGGCAGAATGCTAATTTCAGTCCATTTGAAGTCCTTCTGTCTGTGTGTTTACACACTCTACCTCAAATGAGTAATCTTCATGCCTTGAATCTCCCACAAATTGGTGCTTATACTCTCTTGTGGAACTTATCGCATTCTACCCTAAATAATGCAATTATTTGTA
Organism: Monodon monoceros; assembly: GCF_005190385.1. Classification (NCBI taxonomy): domain Eukaryota; kingdom Metazoa; phylum Chordata; class Mammalia; order Artiodactyla; family Monodontidae; genus Monodon; species Monodon monoceros. Next base: position 53,122,814 of record NW_021703774.1, on the reverse strand, counting down.
AGCTGCTTAAAAGCAAAGACTGTCTTCTTTGTCTTCCTCTTAGCACACAGAAGAGTGCTTGCATAACAGCCTGGCTTACACAATAGCTCTTTAGTAACTATTTGTGGAACGATGAAGCAGACAATAGTAGGTTGGTCTGTGAGGTTGGTCCCTGGAGGCCCTGTACCTTGGGCTGGTGCTTGTGTACCTCTCATACCTCTTCAGCCTCAGCCAGCCTTTTCTCTCCTCACTGTGCTCCAGCTGACCTTCAGTCCCTCCAGCCAGCTTCATGGGCATGTGACCTGCGGGACTGCATTTGGTTTAACTCTCTACTGTCACCTTGAAATTCTCACTTTTTGGACAAGGGGCCTTGATTATCATTTTGTATTGGTCCTGGCAAATGATGTAGCTGGTCTTCCTCTTTCCCATCTTGTGCCCATCGTGCCCCCTGCTGGGAACACTCTCCCCGGCTACTCTTCACTGGCTGACTTACTCTTCAGGGCTCAGCTTCGTTGTCATTCCTCAGAGAAGCAGTCAAAATTAGAACCTTGTGCACTGTTATCCCTCCACCTTTACTTCTCCCTAAGAGCATTCACCTTATGTAAGTGCAGTATTTATTTCAATTGTGTGATCATTTCTTCAAAGACTTCCTCCCCACCAGACTGAGCTCCTTGAGGGGACACACTGTGCATTTGTTCCTGGATGGCTATGCCTGCTACACTGTATATAATCAATACATATTTGTGGAATGAGTGAATGAATGGGTGATTTTTAAAAATGCAAAGGAGGGATGAGTTTTTCTTCCCTTGTTAAAAAGTTGGTGTATAAAAATGGCAGTGCAATCATCATGCAGTTTAATACTGCTGCTGCTAACTTCTAACCAGTTTGACTTACTACCTTTAAGGTAGTATCTCAAAGATAGGTGAATACAGAAAAGTTTCCCCATTTCTCTTTCTTCCCCACTGCTTTCCTTTTCAGATAGTCTGGTATGGTAAAGGTGAATCTCTCTGAAGACGGAAGCACTCAGACTGTTTTATACAGCTGCTGTTTGGCATATTAGTCTTGATTTAAATTTCTTATAGCGTAAATATCTATAGCCTTCTCTCTACTGTGAATATTTTTCGCAATAGTATATATTTACTGTTGATCTAATTGCCAGTAGAAACTGACATGAAAGTACAGCTTCAGGTTTCTCAGCATCCTCAGTGCAAAGGCCAGCACTATTCTAATGAACATAGCATTTGATGGTGATAAAAAACAGTGTCCTACTTAGCTCCCCTGTCATTCTTCCCCTCTGTCTCATTGTCTAGTTTTAAATAAGCTTAATTAGCTTGCTCTGAATGCATAGCTGTATCAGCTTTCTGTGGCCCAGTTTGGGGACTACATCTGGTTAATCTACTCCCTGGAATCAGACCAATACCATTCAACATGTAACCAGATTTAGTGTATTACATACCATCTTACAGTCTTAATTTTTAGCACTTGGTAATCATTCTGTTATTTTCCAAAACTATAATGAACATTTTAAGTAATACATTTCTAATAAAAAAAACTCATTCAGAAGTGGAATTTTACATGAGATATTACAGTGGATTTTGAGCACCTCCCACCAAAGGAAAATAAAAGCATCCAGTATGGTATACCAACTTAAGATATCATTGCTTTTTAATCATTCCAAAGAGAAAACAGAATTTCCATAATTCAGCCTGAAATGGAAGTTAACCAGCATAGTGAGATAAGGATTTGTATTGCTTAAAAACAGCTAAAATGGCTTTTTTTCTCCTTCAAGTATAAAAAAATTTGAGAAAAAGACTTAAAAACCAACAGAAGGAATAGTTGTGACCCAGTTGCAACTGCTGCATGTGGGTGAAAAAAAAAGAACCCATCTTTTTTTTTTTTTTTTTGTACAAATCAGTACATGAAGCAGGTGCAACAGAAAGAAATAAATATGAGAAACAATACCCAGAGAAGGGCATTCTCAGTGAAGCTGTAGGCCTCAAAAAATGTTCCATCTAAGCTCTGACTGATTCCAGTACCTTAAGGTAATTTGCTTTAAGCTGTAAATCTCCTGGATTGTTTATGCCTCAATACTTTTTTCAGAAGCCTGGGAGAGAAGGAAAATATATCATTTCAATCTGCCCCCTCTTGAGACTTTATGCAATTTTAAGCAGGCTTCTCCCAGAGTTAAACTCCTGGTTCAATCACCTTAGGGTCTATTTGACCTTCCCTTTTTTGTTCTAGTTTGCCCAGAAAGTTCAGGGAGGAGGTGTATATATTTCTGAGCTCCTGCTTTATGCCAGGTAAGATAGCAGATATCCTAGGTTCATCATCTCCCAGTCAGGTGTTAAAATAAAGTATCTGTATCATCTTGCAGTTGATTTGCTCAGTTAGTTGCAGCAGGCGACTGACGAGGCTGAGCAAGGTCTTGGGTTTGAGAGCTCTGTGTGCTGGGTGGATGACAGGCATGTAACATACTGCAATTAAGGCTTACCTTTGGTGTCAAAAAGGCCTGTTGGGTCAGTCATTACCGTGGTCCCTGTGCATGTCACTTAATCTTTCTCAGCGTACTCAATTTATTGAATGGGCGTGGTAAACCCAGTTCAACTTCGTAAGGCTTAAGTAATATAAAATATGTTAAGTGTTTAGCCCAGTGCCATGGCATGCTGTATGCTCTTAATAAAAGGAGATGGACGTGGTAGTTGTTATTTGTGTTACACCCCCATTTTAAAAAGTAAATAATTGAAGCTCTGATTAAGAGGTTTATTGCATGATATTTTATTTTATTTTATTTTTTTATTTTTTGGCCCTGCCACGCGGCTTTTGGGATGTTAGTTCCCTGACCTTCGGCATTGAGAGTGCAGAGTCCTAACCTCTGGACCACCAGGGAAGTCCCCTGATTAAGAGGTTTAAATGAATTGCTTCTATAATTACATATCTGGTATTTGACAGAGCAAGATTTCAAGTATAAACTAAGCCTGTTTAACCCCTAAATCACCCTACATATAATATTGAGAAGTAACTCTATTTTTTAAATAATTGTTCTTGAAGCGTATGGGTTTTCCCTTATTTCAAACTTGATTTTGTCCTTATATCCAAACTGCTTATATAATAGATTCTTGAAATATTTTAGAACATTAAAAATATCAGTTTTTCCTGAGACTCTTCCTAATCTTCACAAATCTATTCTCTCCTAACGTTTATTTAATAATTGGTTGTTTGAAACTCAGGACGGGTGTTCCCTTAGAAACCGAAGATTATGTTCTCAGGCCAGTTCACAAAAGCCTCTCTAGCCTGTCTGTCGCTCTTCCCTTTCCAGCACTTGATGTTTTCATCCAGTGGTTTTCAAATGGACAGTGTATTGCCTGAGGAGCAGGCAATTTATAAAAATAGAGGTGCCTGACCATACCTCAGACCTTTTGAATTAGAATCTTGAGGTGAACGTGCTGGATCCGTCCCAGCAGGAGCAACAGCAGGCTCGAAATCCTGAGACAGGACAGAGTATGATGCGTCAAAGGAACTGAAAGAAGCCCAGTGTGGCTGGAGTAGAGACTGGTTGTCTCTATACTCTTTTGATCGTGCATTCCTGTCAGTAAAAGGAATTTAAGCATATATCTCCAGTACATGAATATTCATTTAAAAGTAAATTATGTACATGTACTTTGATAAAATAGGCACAAGTATAGACATTTTTAAAAGTTGAGGTTAGGGGCTTCCCTGGTGGCGCAGCGGTTGAGAGTCCGCCTGCCGATGCAGGGGACAAGGATTCGTGCCCCGGTCTGGGAAGATCCCACATGCCGCGGAGCGGCTGTGCCCGTGAGCCATGGCCGCTGGGCCTGCGCGTCCGGAGCCTGTGCTCCGCAATGGGAGAGGCCACAACAGTGAGAGGCCCGTGTACCGAAAAAAAAAAAAAAAAAAAAAAAAAAGTTGAGGTTGAAAAAAAGAAGTAGAACTGAAATTTTTAATAATTGCCTTTTGCCTTTTCCATGTTTTGGATCCTTTTATGTACCCCTTGGGATGGGTGAACCCCACTTTTGTGAAATATAGGCATAGAAAGTGAGGGAGAGAGGTAGATAGAGACCAGATCCTATAGCACCAGCAGAACTATGTCAAGTATTTTTCTCTTTATCCTAAGCACAAGAGGTAATTGAAAAATTTAGGAAAGGGAATGACATCAGATTTGCATCCTGAAAAAAAAGTTGACTACCTTTGGGAGTAGAGAAAGCATGGACACAGGGAGACCAGCTTGGAGGTTATTGCAGTGGTGAGAGGTGATTATGACTTGAACTAGGGCAGTGCCAGTGAGGTTCAAAAGAAGAAGACATGCTAGAGATATATTTGGAGGCATACACTGTAGAATCTAGTGACTTACTTCATGATCACTGATGGGGGGAGAGGTCAAAGGTGACTGCTGGGTTTCTGGCTTGAGCATCTGGATGAAGATGAACCATGGAAGAGTAAGTTGGGGGGTAGGGAGTGGGTTGTGTCTCCAGGTTGAAAATAATTTCAAATGTGAAACATCCAAAAGATAATATGAAATTTGCAGTTGAATTATGTAGGTTGAGCTCAGTAGAAGTCTTGGGCTGGGAACTGTAAATTTAGGAGTTGTCAAAACATAGATAATAAAGAAATTACTCTACCTCCAGATATTGTTTATTGATAGGAAAGCTCTAGAGCAGAATTGTCAAGGAGTTCCATAAAAATAGCATACGAGATTAGATTTATAGGCCTGGAGATGAGAAATTAGAAATGAACAGATAAGCAGTTTCTATAAAATGCAAGTGTCTCTTAAAGTTGCTACAGCATTGGGACCAGACAGCTTATATTACAACATGGTAAAGAAAGTAGAAATCAATATTTCAGAAGCTTTCATAGATACTTTGATGAGCACACTACATTGAGGAGTGAGCCGTGAATGCCGGAAAGTGACTCACTTCATACAATTATTCATGAATGAGGGCAGGAACCTGTCACAGGTGTGTGCACCATTAGGCTTGAGTAATTGGGGAAACTGAGCATGTCCAATGAAATGAAAGGAAGTGCAGCACTGTGGACTAATGTGTGGATTCAGGAAAAGAATGCCTAGCAATTTGATGTCTATAAGCCTTGGGAGTTATGTTAGAGTTACAGCAAGAGATAAATACTTTTCTTGTTCTCACTCCCTTAAACCATTGTATTCCTTAAGTATTGGAATATCACTAATATTGCCAGAGGCTCAGGGTCGTGTGAAATGGGTGAAAGGGGGTCAAAAGGTACAAACTTTAAATAAATAAGTCATGGGGATGTAATGTACCGCATGGTGACTATAGTTAATAATACTGTATTGCATATTTGAAAGTTACTAAGAGAGTAGATCCTAAAAGTTCTCATCACAAGACAAAAGATATGTAACAATGGAGATGGATGTTAACCAGACTGACTGTGGTGATCATTTTGCAATATATACGAACATCAAATCATTAGGTTGTACATCTGAAACTGATATAATGTCATAAGTCAGTTATGCCTCAATAAAAAAGAACACAGGCTTTTATGTTCTCTGAAGGTTTTTCCCCCCAGTACCCTGGGGTAAAATCAACTCTGTTCCCCTCCTCCTAATGCTAAAAGCTCTAAAAGAGGCAGAATAGCTTCTTTTGCTGAATACCATGCAGAGGGTTAAGTGAAGCCTATAAGGACATGCTCCCTCTTCTTAGATGTCTTCTCCTTTTGATTTCTTCCCATCTATTTCATTCCCAGTCCTTTGGGCTTCTGCAAACTGACTTAGAATTTTCGGTTCCCACTGATCCACCTTCTGTCCACAGATCTTGGTAGGTCTTCACGGAAGTGACTCTGAATTAAAACCTCTCAGCCTGGGCTTCCCTGGTGTCACAGTGGTTAAGAACCCGCCTGCCAATGCAGGGGACACAGGTTCGAGCCCTGGTCCGGGAAGATCCCACATGCCGCGGAGCAACTGGGCCCATGCACCATGACTACTGAGCCTGCACTCTAGAGCCCGCGAGCCACAACTACTGAGCCCGCGTGCCACAACTACTGAAGCCCGCGCACCTAGAGCCTGTGCTCCGCAACCAGAGAAGCCACTGCAATGAGAAGCCCACGCACCACAACAGAGTAGCCCCTGCTCGACACAACTAGGAAGCCCACACACAGCAATGACCCAACACGGCCAAAAAAACCCCAAAACTCTCAGCCTGCGCCCCTACCCCCATCACCAAGAAATGTGGAACTATGCTACTTATCTATTTTTTCTGTGTCCAGTGATTAATATATTAAATTGGGATCATTGTTGTTTATCCTAAGAAATTATCTGAAGTAAGAGCAGTATGTAATGGTTAATACCTTCGTCCTGTTCATTTTCTAGGCACTCAGACCTCTGACCATCAGGAAAATATTGACTAGATCTTATCAGCCTTTTTCAAAACTTGTGATTTACTTTGCCAGCGTTTGCATCTATCACTAAATATTTTTATGTTGTTTATTTCTGAAATAGAGAAGCAGATTCATCAAGCCCTGAAATAGCTCTTACAAGTGACTGGCCCCCTGTTAAAATTTAGCACAGGGAAATACAGCATTATTTAATCAGGCAAGGGAGTCTACATGAACCAGTCATAATGAAAATCCTCCCCCACTGAGGCGCTCCCCTCCACCCCAACAAATTTCCTCTTTATCCCCCTTGTACCTTTTATGAACATCTGCTATTGCACTTATAAAACTATATATGATAATTAGACACATAATCGGCACTGTGTCTAGACTGTCAACTTCTTGAGGAGATTTGCCTTAAACATCTGGTCGCAGGCAGTAGATCCAGGTGGTTGAAGAGGGCAGATTCTGGAGGTAGACTGCCTGGATCCCATTTCTGACTCTCTTCATTTACCAGCTGTGTATGATCTTGGGCAAGTTATCTTTCTTCAGTTTTCTTATTTGTAAAATCCAAATAATACTTCACAGAGTTGTTGATAGGCTTAAATATAGACTTCTCTAAATTATAGCTTTAAAACTGTTAGGAAATTCTTTGACGTGGAGGCATTTCATGTTTTTCTTAATGCCGATTACTGCTGATCAAAAGCAGAGCGTCCCTTGTGAATGCAGTGCTGAAAACATCGCATGCTGGCCAGGCCTCCTTTGTCTTCATTGCTAATTTTTTTTTTTTTTGAGAAGAGGGTTTCTTTTTTTTTAATTGGTTTGGTTTTAGTTTTGGCTGTGTTGGGTCTTCGCTGCTGCGCGCGGGCTTTCTCTGGTTGCAGCGAGTGGGGACTACTCTGTTGCGGTGCACGGGCTTCTCATTGTCGTGGCTTCTCTTGTTGCGGAGCACGGGCTCTAGGCGCGCAGGCTTCAGTAGTTGTGGCACAAGGACTCAGTAGTTGTGGCTTGCGGGCTCTTGAGCGCAGGTTCAGTAGTTGTGGCGCATGGGCTTAGTTGCTCTGCGGCACGCGGGATCTTCCTGGACCAGGGCTCGAACCCGTGTCCCTTGCATTGGCAGGCGGATTCTTAACCACTGTGCCACCAGGGCAGTCCTTCATTGATAATTTTTAGCACAGTGGTTTTTAGTACGAATTCCACTTCCCAAGCATCTACCCTTCATACCTCCCATCCCCCAATGCCCTCCCGTTTCTGTTTGGAAAGGTGTGTGTGAGTCCTAGGTGTCACAATGACTGGAGGGCATGACTGACATCTAATAGGTGATATGTCAAATGGGCCTGGGATGCTAGAGGCTCAGAAATGGGAAGTGGGGTCTAACACAACCAAAAATTATTCCACCCGAAACGCCAGAAGTTCCCCCACCTTGAGAAACACTAGCGGCTCCTAGATTCTTTTCTCTAGTTAAATTCAAAACCAACTTTTCACAAAATTGAAATACTATTTTCATAAGATCAGCATATGCCAACAATCATTCCATATATACTGCAGAGTTTAGATCAGGTTGAAAATCTCCACACGTGTGTTCTGCTACATTGTGTCATTTCCCTCTTTTCTCTGTATAAATTTTCCTTAAGTTACTATAATAGGTGTATTCCAAATTTGTGACTTAAGGGTTCTATTACTCCATTAATTACTACCCAAAATTTAGTATTTATTGTTTTAAGCACCTGAACTCCTTAAATGTATAAAAATCACATTTGATAAGCAGGAAACCTAACCAAATACATATACGTAAGAGAAGTATGTATTATTAGAAATAACTAGTGCACATGGAATTCAAGTATTTATAAGGAGTATTCAAAATAACATAATAAAAGTAAAAAATATGAAATAAAGTAACTCAGGTGGATATGGTTACTGAGGTAAAGATTATGAAGACAAATTCATCTAAAATTAATTGGTATACTTATATGTATATATATATTTATTCTATCAGAGTCGTATAAAAACAGGAAATACGTGCTTTAAATGAAAAGAAGAGAGAGAGCATGGGAAACGAAGAATGTTGAGCATACGTTAGTCACCCCTTATCTGTGGTTTCGCTTTCCGAGGTTTCAGTTACCCTCAGTCAACTGCAGTCTGAAAATATTAAATGGAAAATTCCAGAAGTGAACAATTCATAAGTTTTAAATTTTGAGCAGTTCTGAGTAGGGTTATGAGATCTTACGCTATCCTACCCCAGTTCGCCCAGGATGGGAATCATCCCTTTGTCCATCGTATCCACTCTGTGTACACTACCTGCCCAGGAGTCACTTAGCCACCCCAGTTATCAGATCAACTGTCGTGGTATCACAGTGCTTGTGTTCAAGTAACCCTTTTATTACAGCATGTTATCTATATTATTATTAGTTATTGTTAATCTCTTACTGTGCCTAATTTATAAATTAAACTATCATAGGTATGTGTGTATGTATAGGAAAAAATAGAGTGTATGTAGGGCTTGGTACTGTCTGCAGTTTCAGACATCCCCTGTGGATGAGAGGGAACTACTGTATTCTTATTCAGTCTTCCCCTCCTACATCTCCAACTGAGGCCTGCATGATTAACCTTTAGAAAGAGTAATGCAAATTAGTAATTACAGTCATCCCTTGGCATCCACAGGGAATTGGTTCCAGGACCCCCCGCAAATACCAAACTCCACGGATACTTAAGTCCCTTATATATTGCCTAGTATTTGCATATAACCTACGCAGATCCTCCCCTATTCTGTTTTGTTTGTTTTGTTTTTGACCATGCTGCAAGGCATGTGGGATCTTAGTTCCTTGACCAAGGATCTAGCCATGTCCCCTGCAGTGGAAGCTCAGAGTCCTAACCACTAGACCACCAGGGAAGTCCCCTCTTCCCTATACATCTCATTCTTCAAGTACACACTTACATTAAATTTATTTAATTTAAGGGGAGAGATACCTATACTGCTCTTGAGATAGTAGGTTGTTTGAATTCTAATAATTCTTAATGACTTTATGTTTTTTTAATTAAAACTACATACTAAAGAGGTTTTTTAATTCCTTTCTTTGATAAGAAAAAATTCAAGCTCAATATTATATTACCTAAAATAAAATCAATTTTGTCCTGAAATATAGTTTTGAAAACTGTAACAGTCTGTTTTCTTTATCTCATAAACCACGGGAGTTTCATATCAGCTCTCCTTCCTCCTCCACCTTTTTTCCCCTTTTACTTTGTGCCAATCACAGGTGGATGCTCAATATCACCCCACAGCACAAGATAAATAAGCTTGGAAGGTTTCCTAGCAACATATTGTTCTGGGAACCTGCTCTGTTTCCCTGAACAAGATGAAGCCAAACATCCTAGAATCTCAGCCAGATGGGAAAGGATTAGCTTATTGAGGGGCGTTTCATGCTTTTTTTTTAAATTTCACTTTGAAATGAACCTCTTAACGTAACAAGATTGACTTTTAAAAGGACACTCTTTTACATATTAAAAAAAAAAACCTCAGTAATAGTTCCAATTTAAAAAATACAGTTTTAGAAGAAATTCTCTAGAGACAAGCTTGTAACATGTAATTCACTTATTGGTGAATGGATCCGTTTTAGAACTATGTGTAAAATACTTCCACATAAGACTGATGTTCAGCCTGATACCCAGTGGTACCAGTATTCAGCTACAAAAATATTAACATATTGTACTTCCTTCTCATTTTGTGTTAAGTGGCTGCTGGAGTAGGCTCCCTCCTCACAATGCCTCTACACAAATCCTCTCACTTCTCCCTTGACCCCTCCTTCTAGAGATCCACAGGAAACCCCTGTCACTGCTTAAAACTCTGGGACTTCTTCCCTTTTCTCCTCAGCTCCAGGGCTACTTCAGTGCCAGTGATTTGCCACTTGGTCTTGAGAGTCTGGTTTTGGTTTTCAGAGTATATGATTAATACAGAGAAAAGAAAACTAGAGGAAATTGCCCCTCTCAAAGTCAAGAAAAATAATGTGGTTGCTGTTTTGTTAGCGCACGATCATGTATATTTTCCTTGTTGTTTATCGATGATCTTGAGGCCACACAGTTGGCAGGTGGTGTTTTTCTTTCTCTTGCACTCTCGTTGGTCACAGCATACTGTTAAAGGTCTCTGGAGATGGAGTAGTAAAGGGTTAGAGTTTCTCATGCCAATATTCAGCAGTGGTTTTGCAATTCAGTGACATGCTGGAAAATGTTCTTTCTTCTAGTCTCATTGGGTAGGCGGTCCCCCATCAGCCAGGTGAATACTGTCATCATGTGGTAATTGAATGATTTACACTACCTGACAGGTTTGGACTGTGTGCAACTTCCCAGTTGTGGTGAGAAGCAGATAATTCCAGTACTCACAGTGCTCCTGGATGGGAAGAACAAAGTAATTAGAATAAGCTGGGGAATGACACCTGGTGTCTTTGCGTTTTATTTAACAAATTCTGTGGCCAGATTTAAGAGAATTGAAACTATCCTCATCCCAGAAAACCATAAGATAATTTTATTTTCATTGCTGCTTTCCATTCTCTCTTGCTCTCTCTCTCTCACATGCTTACATGTTTTCTAAATACCATGTTTTGAAGTCGACAAGAAACAATCTGTTGAGGGCCTCCTAGGGGCCAGTTACATTGGTAGGCATCATAATGGATGCTGAGGGGCATCAGTACATGGTCTTTGCCTTCACTGAGTCCCCAGTAATTAGCCAAATAATGCACTTATCTTTTTAAAAATTTCGATAAATTTATTCTTCATTTCAAGTCATTTACGTTAGGACCTAAACGTTAAGGAAAGATTTTGATGTCTAAAGGAATTATATAATTTTGATTGTCCAAGAAAAGCCTAAGAGCAGACTTAGTCTGTTATGTATAACATGTAATAGATTAAAATGGATTTTTTTGAATATTTCCTGAAAACACAGTTTTAAAAAATTCAATGAACCAGGCATTATTTTAAATACTTTGTCATTTAATTCTCCTGACAACCATTATGAAATAGAAATTTGCCTACCAATTTTAGAATCTGTTTTCTCTCTGATATATTATTAGCTCCATTAAGTTTTTTGTGTGTTGCTCAATATTTTATTTTTATAAAATAATAATTCTCACTTTTAACATGTTGGGAGAGTGAATTTTACTTAAAGAAAGTTAGTTAACAGAATTAACACCACTGTTAAATACATTAACAAGAAAAAGTGATGCTATATCAGCAATGTTGCAGAACAGACTACAGCGCATTTTGGTAAATAAAGTTTTATTGGAACACGGCCATACTCATTTGTTTGTTTATTACCCATAGCAGCTTTTGTGCAATAACAACAGTGGAATTGTGACCTAGATTGTGTGGCCCGCAAAGCCTAAAATATATGCTATCTGGACCTTTACAGAAAAAGTTTGCAGACCCTGTTCTAGAATCTAGATTTCCCCCTCCATTGAGTCTGGTGCGCTCCTTTAGAATGCCAGAGACTTCATTGGGAAACACATCAGAAAATGGTTTCCTAAATGATCTCCTTGACTAACATGCTTGTCCTCTAATTCCTGCAGGTACCGACCAAGAAGCTAAAGAAATATGAGAAAGAATATCAGGCAATGCGAGAGAGTCAGCTGCAGCAGGAAGACCCAATGGATAGATACAAGGTATGGGAGACAGGGGTCGCCTGTCAGAGCCAAGTGCCTTCTTTCCCCTAAAGTAGCAGCTGTGGAAAGTTTGTTCCCTCTGTTCCTTCTTGGTTGATGTAGACTCTCTGACCATGCTCAATGTCCAGGTATGTTTTCATCTCAGGAGACTCCTGAGTGGCCAACCATAATATTTCTTTTCTTTCAGTTTGTATATTTGTAGGTAACTTCACCCGTTGCATTTATACTGGGAGTCTTCATAAGAAGCTGAGAGAAAGAGAGGGAAAAGAAAGAGAGAAAGTGGCTATCGACTACTTTCAAAAATGAGAAAAAAGGAAAATGGCAAAGTACGGTTTTAGCTGTGCACAGTCACATCCACAAAGACTTTTAGAAGGCGAACTGCTCCAAGACTGGCACAAGAATGTTTCAGACTTACCTCTGTCTGTAGCCAATGTTCAAAATACAAACTCACTCGAAAGGAAAAATAAAAACCACAAAGCTATATTGAGCACAGTCATGGTGTTTGTTGCAACATTTATTTCCACAAACAAATTTATGAGTAACAGTGACATTTCATTACAGTATGCAGTTCAAGAATCAAGATGATTTCAGTTTGATATCTTAGTTAATTGTAGTATTTTAAAAAATGGGAGCCAGTCATAAAGATCTCCTCAGTGGTAATTAGCAACAGTGTTTCCATGATACAATGTTGGGGAAGTACTGATTTCAAACTTATTTTTTTTCCAACGGAAAAATTTATGTCTCTCTTCAACATGTTTTAATTCTTCAGATTCCTACAGATACAGAATGATTCCCTCCCTCTCCACATCAGTACATTAGGACAAGAGAATATTGTATTCGTACATTGAGCACCAGCAATGCCAAAAAGTACTGCAATGACATTATTAATTAAACCACCCACTGTGGGATGACTTCTGCTTGTATAACTAGAGTTGCCTCCATGTGGTCAGAAAGCTGGACACAGGCAGCTGCAGTTACACAGTATATCTCGTCTCCGTTGCTGAATTGAATAGCATTGGAGGTTCACATAGGGGAATGGTGGAAGGAGTGTATGGATTTTGTAGTCAGATCTGAGTTAAAAACCTGAATTTCTGGAAAAGGAGACAGAATTTGGAGTCCAAGTTGGGGGTTTTAATCCCTATGCCGTTGTTCAGCATCTTGGACTAATTATTGAGCCTCTTCTTCATCTGTAAAACATATAGTATACACATTTCCTTGAAAGATTGTTGTAAGGATGAGGGATGTTATGTGTTAAGTACCCAGCACATAGTTGGTGTTCAATAAATGGTTGTGATTAGCCTTATTAGGTCCACTGCCTCTAATTACCCAATTATTACTAGAATAATATCACCTTATTTGTGTCTGCTCCACCAGTCCCTTGATTATCTTTCTTCTGTTTCTCTCGAGTATTGCTACCTAATAATCTAACATCAGTGTGTTACTGCCCTTGTTTATAAAACCAGCTGATAATAAAATCCCACATATTGCTATGGCAGATAACTATTACCATATAAGGTGCTCATAGATAAAGTTGGAAGTTAATTTCCACCCCTCAATAAAACCAGTTTTAGTGCAGCTTATGTAGCATTGCTGCTTTAGAAAGGCTTGAAGTAGTAATTATAAAATATTATTAAGGATCCAAAGTGAAGCTCTCCTACTGCTTGCATCATTCTAATTTTCTTATTGCTGCCATTGTTATGAGTAAAACCTAGGAAGGATACTTCAAAATAGAAGAGAGGGAAATGAAAGACTAAAATGGTGTATTTAAAATCAGCCTGGAACTGAACTTATTATTTCTTATATCCTTTTTGTGTCAAAGCAGCTATGTATAACTAAATAGTACAATGCATATTATTTCTTAAAAAGTAATTATCACACATATACTATTGATGTGTACAGTTTTTACTGAAGGGTCAAAGTAGAATTAAACTTATTTTTGGTCTTTGTTTTGCAAACAGGTACTACTTTTAAGCTTGAATGCTCTATTTATGCATATCAGATACCCTCTATAGCTATTTCTTTTGTATTATTGTAATAGCTTGTCAATACATCATCCAACTAATATTTCTATACACTTTTTTTTTTTTTTTTTTTTGCGGTACGCGGGCCTCTCACTGTTGTGGCCTCTCCCGTTGCGGAGCACAGGCTCCGGACGCAGGCTCAGTGGCCATGGCTCACGGGCCCAGCCGCTCCGCGGTATGTGGGATCTTCCCGGACCAGGGCACGAACCCGCGTCCCCTGCATCTGCAGGCAGACTCTCAACCACTGCGCCACCAGGGAAGTCCCACTTTTAATAATGTCTAGAAATTTGTACTGGAGATAAACTTGGTAAAGTTATAGTCCTCACATTATAATTACATTTTCAAGGTGACACTTGACAACATAGTGTCCAACCATCAACAGATTTGTTCTTTCAGATATTCACTATCTAGTTTAAGAAGCTAATTACAGTTGTATTCATTAAAGTAGGAAGGTGTCTTAGGAGATACATTTTAGCAACTTATAAATTTAATCCTGTCAAGAATAAGATCTGTGCCCTGGGAATAAGCACTTTATAATTCATAGTTCTTGGACTGGGAACCCAAAAATTCTCAAGAATAACTTGGGAAGATCTTTGAAGGCATTGAGTCAGAACTTATACCAGTTCACTGACTACCCCTCCTCAACCGTTAGGATCCATAGTGTTTAAAATGCCTTGTTTATCCTCTAGCTTGCCATACGGCAAGGGAGTTAGGAAGATTGTGTCAGTTAAAAAAAAAAAAAAAAGGCCAGAAATGTCATACCTTAAGATATTCCAAGAGATTTTTTCAGCTTTATACTATTTTTCTTGGGCATGGTAGGGTACCAAAAGAGGATAGCTCTCAGTAGTCACATTCTTGCTGTAGCTATCTAAACATGTGTTTTGTGTCTATTTTTACGATATATGCAAACATCTACTTCTGAGGTTATGTCACTGTGCTCACCTGTATCTAACACTTGATGAAATGGTGTTGGTATAAATTTAAATTTTAGAACCCTAAGCACAATGAAAATGTTCTGGAATTTGATAGTGGTGACAGTTGTACAACTTTGAGAATGTAGTAAAACCACTGAATTGTATATTTTAAAAAGACGAATTTTATGGTATGTGAATTATATCTCAAAAGAAAAAAAAAATCCAAGCAAGATGTCTGAAGAGAATTGGCATCTGCCTGCCATCTTTTTTTCGTAAACCTCAATCACACCAGAGGTACCTGTGCACAAGCCATACTTGTGGGAGGGAGACCTCCTGTCAGAACTGGAGCTAATCAATGACTATAGATCTTATGTGTACTTATATTTATAAGGCAAAGGCCAACATAAGTGGGTGATGCATTCATTTTTATGTATATATACATACGTGTGTATATATATATGTAGTATATACGCATACATATATACATGCACACAGACATAAACATATAAATAGATAATGCATATATATATATATACATACACTGCCTGTGCTACCTGGTGTTGACATCAGTTTGTATTTGAAACCAGTGAGCTCTATAATGACTGCTTATAGCCTTTGGTGTACTCTTTCTGTTTATCTTCCTGACTAGATTCCAAGACACAGAAAGGAAACTTTATGGGAAGAAGAATATACAGTATTTATTCTAAGCCTCTTTTATTGTCCTTCTTAAGTTTGACCTGGCCCGATTTGTGTAGTGGTATTTATCTGCTCTTATATTTTGGTTTGTAAATTTATTTATAGATTTCAAGTGAAGTGAAATGCAGGATGAAGATTTGTCTGTAGAAGTACATCATGTATACTTTTATCTTCATACAAGTCCCCAGAAAACAAACATTCATGGATATGTGCAGCTGTTTTAGTCATTTTAAAAATTAGTAGCCAAGCCCCTAAAAAGCAGCTATCAACTTCAGAAATTAAAATATCATTTGCTATTTTAAGGTGATGAATTGTTTTCATTTGGGGGAAGTTAGTTTTCTAATGATGTAATCTATTGATGGCAATTTTAGAGAACTACAGTCTTTATCTGTCTTTAGAAGATGACATGCTTTTCTTGTTTAATTAAAGAACTACTTGTACAAATGTGGGTTAAGCCTTCAAAAAGCACAGCTAATTAATTAAATTCAGTGAATCTCCCAACGTGTAATGAAGGTTATGTTATTACCTGTTCTAGATGGGCAAATCCTAGAAAGAATCAGGAATGCTTAAACTCTCTTGGGTTTGGGAGACAGTATTATAAATACATAATTTCTAATTGAAGAATCTTATCTTTGTTCAGTATAATTAAATCTAGAATGTTTAACTTCTTTCTTGAGGTTAGACATAGTACATTTTTTATCAAAATGTAATTCAAATAGAAAGAAAATGATTCCTGTAAGTTCACAGAAGGTTTTTCTTGCCCATACTAATTTTTGTAGAGCAGTCATCCCTGCATGTGATTTAAAATTAAGCTATTTAATTATAAATAGTACAAACAGTACAAACAAGATTTTCTAAATAAAGCTTAACTTGTAGTATTTGCTATCCTTACATATCTAAGGAAATAATTTAGAACAATTGTCACATTTTGTTTTTAACTTGATAAGTGAAGAAGTTTATGCTAAACATACGTGGAAAAAAAAGACCCCCACCTTTTTTTTTTTTTTTTTTTTTTTCTGTATTGGACCCTTCCTTACTCAGAGAAGTCAAGATAAGTGAATCCATCTTTGAAAAGTATTTTTCTTCCAATGAAAATAAACTTATTATTTTTCACATCAGAGATATTGCTGGCTTTTGGAAATATTTGCTATGAAATCATGTGCTTTTAATGAACAGTGATAGTCAAGAGGATGATTTCTATCTGCCTCTGACAACTTAATGATAAACTTCAAAAGGCTGCCACACTTTCTTTTTGCACGTGGGTAACTCGATGAACTCACTGTTATAGGATTGTGGAGAAGGCAAGCCTAAGTTCTCTTGATGCTTCTCGAGCCACTTAGCTAAGAAGGAGCAGGTGGTTTCCGATGATGCTTGTCTGCTGATTGAGTTATACTTAACAGAAGAGGCATAAATGTTATGCATATTAAGAATCTCTTGGTATATTTATCAATGATCTTCAGAATTCTCCAAAAATTTTCTTCAATTTTTAGTATGTCTTGTTTCCTGTTAAAGGAGTCTGACGGAGAAAATTACATCACACTCCTATGTTTCTACGTCATCTGTAACCCATTTGCTTTTCAAAAATTTGATTTGTATGCTAGAGTAGTACAGGGATTTGCAAACCATACGGCCGGTGGGCCAAATCTGGCCCACTGCCTGTTTTTGTAAATAAAGTTTTATTGGAACACAGCCACATGCTTATTATCTACAACTGCTTTTGCACAACAATGATGGAGTTGAGTAGCTGCAACAAAGACCATATGGCCTGCAAAGCCTAAAATATTTACTGTCTGGGCATTTACATTAAAAGTTTGCTGACCCCTATGCTAAAGAGTAATCTAAGATTGTTTTTAAGTGCTATGAGAAATGCAGTCTCGTTTGCCAACTGCCAGTTAGTTCGTACTGACAAGCTTTTCTCTTTAGTTTGGCATTTAAAATTGTTTAAATTTCCACCAGAAAGATAAAACTGGATATGCTGGGTAAAGTAGGAGCATAAAATGATTTGAGACATCCAGATTTTCTTTCTCAAATTTCATCTACAGATAATGTAGACGTTTAAACATTTCATCTATAGGCATTTGTCTTTGAATGTCAAAAACCTGTTTGATGAAATTTGAAGATGATGACTGTCAACTCTTTTGAAAGAGGCATCCAGAAGAAAAGATGTGAGAGTTGAGTGTGTTGTTGCTAATAAAATTACACTGGGTCTTTTAGGAAAATATTTTCTCCTGACCCTTAAATGTCTTTAAAAGTCTGTGCCAAGAATTCATTATAGCAGCAGACAGCACACCCAAAATACTGAGCTAGAGTCATAAAGCTGCCTCCTGCCCCATCATTTTTTCCTTTAAGGCTGAGTTTATTTTCTTCTGATTGCCAGTTCACATTTCTCTGGTTTCTCATCTTGGAAAAAATCACATTCACCATTCCTTATACTGCTTCACCCAAACTCCAACCCCCAGACACAGAGGAGAGCTGAGATCCATTTTTCTTTTGCATTCCCCTGCCCAGCAATTTCATTCTGTTGCCTGAAGATGAAATATTTTGCAATGTTTCTGACTTTGTCATATAAGGAAGTTCCTTCCACCCAGCTCTAATAACAGTGTAAACAACTCACACCGTAGTTGCAAATAGTTCCACAGACAGCGTTTTCATCAGTCATGCAAACTGCAAATAACAGCGTGGAGAGGGCGGAGTTTAGTGTATCAGTCTTCCTGAGTTGAGACTTTGCCCATTGGCTGCCTCAAGTATACTTTCTTGCATCAAATGTTAGCTGTCCTGGAGAGAACTTAGAGTAAATGACACTCTAAGGAAAAACAGAAGAGCAAAATAGCATTAACAAGCGTCTGTTTTTGTTATTGCCATTTCCTAATTGTATTAGTAGGTGTGCAATTTCATTGGATATTCTTTTTTTTTTCAATTGTCTTTGTACCTATGATTGAAAACGGTAGTTGGTCTATGGCTTTTCAGGAGGTAAGTTTTTTGTCTATGTATGTCTGTAATATCAGCGTCTGTCTCTCTGAAAAATGCAGTATCCTCCTCCCCAAAGTTACTAACCCAACTTTCCCAGCTGCACATCTCCTATGCAAGAGGGGAGGGAACTAATGAGGAAAGTTGTTGTCTGCTGTTTGTTCGAATGTTGTTAATTGTGTGACATGGAGGAGGTTTCAAACAGTGTGCTGTGAATTTTAAGGGTTATGTAAGCATTGTCTCCTGTAGCCTTTTCCGAAAGGCAAGGGAAGCGATTTGCCTGTGTTGTTTATGGGCTCTGAGCGTTCAGCACATCCGCTTGTGCAGACTTACGGCACGTGAGTATCTCTGCACTGGCTGAGGTTATGGGGCCACTTCACGTCTTTCTCGGGTGGGCCGTCCTTGCCAACATTTCAGAACGAACCAAGCAAGATTCCAACCTTTCCCAAAGCTAAACTGTCTTCTTTATTCTATTATAAAGGCAGACTTTTCCTTCAGTCAGTTCTAAAAACAGTTTTGGCTCCCTGGGAAAGGCTGGAAAAGACAGCCAAGTCATGTTGTCTCTCTTTAACCCTTGGTAAGCGTGGGCGGGTTCTTCTTCATAGAAAATCTCCACCTTGCCCCGCCCCCAGGTTCATACTTTGGAGGACGATACTGCATTTTTGGCCCCAGAGCTTGCTTTCCCACGTGTCTGAGTGCAGAGCAGGAGTTGCACACTTCCCACTGTGCTGCTTGCTTTGCACACACTGAACTGAAGCTTCTTGCTAGAGCAAAAGCCACTAGCCTTGCCCCCTAGGCTATTTTGCTTTTTAGGGACCCTCAGACACACCTAATTTCTCCCCAGTCTTCCCCTATCCACCCCACCCCCTTAGCTATGTGTCTGCGAGGAAAGGTTTGAGTTGTGACAGTCATGGTAATGGGAAGTGACCAGTCAGGTTTCAGCCAAGCTCACACCTCTTTCATATATAATATAACATAACCCATCAGACATGTATCTCTAATCAGTAGTGAAGTAGCTCCTGGTGCAGTTTTTAAGTACTTTGAACAAAGTGCTTTTCCATAGCGTTGTATGACTTTACCTGGAGGTTATTTTAACTTGATTCTAAGCATATATCACTGTAACCTGAAAAACTGGTAGCTGCAACATTTTTCACTTGTGCCAAATTAACACAGTGTAAATAAGTAGTTGAGGGAGCTGTTTGTATCTTGGAGACTTAAGTACAACTTCAGTAAGAATAGGACACTTAGGAATAGGTATTTGAATAGTCTTATCACGGTCTCTTTTGAGGGGATTTATCAAGAAATGAGAAAAATCTCTTCCCTGTCTAAAGCAGTCTGCCTTGTGAAATATGGTATGATGAAACTGTGCTTGGTATTGCTGCTTGTTCCTGGCAAGGAGGAAATTTGTTGGAAAAGTTTTTGAACCATATTTTTTTAATCTGTTTCCAACAAGCATGTAAGTTGTTTCTGTAAAAAGGGGTAATAGTTTGATATATCAGGACGAAAGACTAATCTCTAGCCCCTGCTAGAATCTGGATGACTTCAGCAAAGATTGAAAGATTCAGCTGTACACACCCTGGCTATTTTTATATTTTAGTTCCCGCTTCTATGGGAGGGTAGAACTTCTGTAGATTGAGGAGACAGACAGAATTTGATGAGTATAATTTGCCCCTACAAATATGTACACTGTCTTTTCAGGAATATCTTGGGAAAGGGTTCCTGGCAAGGCGTCCTTTTTTGTGAGGGGTTACATTGTATCTTGGTCACAGAGGAAGATCCATTAGGGTTTCACATAGAATATGAGCTTCTAATAGGAGAAGACTTTAAAAAAATTCTCATTTTGGCATTTTATCCTTTCCAATGGAATTGAAATTCTGAATTGCTTTTTATTTCCTAAACAACTTTTTAAACACGTGTATTATATATTCATTGTAGACAACTTGGAAACATTTTAAAAGCACAAAGACAACAGTTAAAATAATCCACTACCCAGAGTTAATGTTGTTTATGTTGTTATGAAAATGAGATTTTCCAGTTATTTCTTTTTTTCCCCTATAAAGTAGCATAAGCATTTCTCCTGTCATTAGAGAGATATTTTTTACTTATATTTTAACACTGTATGGAATTCTATCATTAATTTATTTAGAAGTATTTAAGATTTGTATTTTTCTTTTTTAGTAGATCTCTTTTTCAAAAATGTTTTGACTGTTCCCAACTGTTCCAGTCTACCTTTAACAAAGGAGAAGGGAGCAATTGACCCTGTTGGCTGGCTGTAGTCAAAGTGCACGTTTGTCCTTTGGCTTCTTTGCTGGCCCTGTTTTTGGATCCTCTACCTCCTTGAAAGTCTCAGGCTTTGCCCTTACCATCTGCTTCTTAGCCCTTTTTAAAAAACAAAAAGAAAAAGAAATCAGGGCTCTTCTTTCCATATAACAAACTCCAGGTGGTTCTACAGAAGATAAAATTCACTCCCTGCCCCCCTCCCCGCCTTGCCTCCAGTATGCTCTGATAACTATCTTCCAGGGCATAGTTTTGGCTTCTGGTTGTACACCACTGCTTTGTCTGAGTTTTTGCCATCCTTGCAGAAAACACCATTAGGAGTGTAAATCTGAAAAACAGGAAGGTCTTATCACATTGATGTTTTTCCTGTCAGCTCTCTTTTGAATCTTCCGTAACTGCTAACAATAGCAGAGACAGCACTTTTGATACTTTGGAAGGCAGGTCGCTAAATTGCTATTCAGAAAACAGAGTGAATGTACACAGTTCATAATGACTGGTGAGGGGGAGATCTTGCTTCATAAGAATTAGTGACTTGCTTTCTTCATCATATAACTGTTTCAAATTTTTTTCTAGGAGTTCAAGGGGCAAAAAACAACTCAGCAATTTATTTTACCCAGAACCTTTTAATCTGAAGTTTTTTAAAAAGGCAAAACAAACATTCAGAGACATTATCATAAGGACGGTTGCTCTTACTAACACAAAAATTGGCGTTCAGAAAAGTAAATACATTCATATCCAAAGAATGAAAATGTCAGTTGATAGCAAAACAAATCCAAACCGTGTATCTTAAATATACTCAATTAATTTAAACTCTGATATGGGAAAAACCATTTAGAGAAATGTCTATTGGTTTCCCCAATTTCATCCTTACTGTGTCTTGCAGTTTCCTTTGAGGTCAAGGGTGCGATTATCGTGCATGTTTCAAACAAAGACTTGCCTGTGTCTGTATTCTAGGTCTATATGAAAACCTCACAAGATTGGGGGTGTGTTTGGAAATTTTGCATTTCATGGCACGGTTTTTATGATGAAGTCCTGTCTGGAGGGCTTAAGGGACAATTGTAAGTTTCACTGGGTAGAGTTCCGCATCTGCTCTGCTCGCTTAACTCACTGTTGTTTCCCAGACAGCAATCCTGCCTTCCTGTGCCACTCGCGCCTTCTCCTTTTTACACCTTGAAAAGTTCACTTTGTTGTTGTTGTTGCTGCTTGTTTTTCCTCACCAGTTCCATTTGTTTCTGGTAGTATGTCCAGGCACTAATGCCCTAATGCCCACCTCTGGTTGTTGCTCTTTTTCTGCAGAGGGAGAACCGGAGATTACAAGAGGCCAGCATGAGGCTGGAACAAGAGAATGATGACCTTGCCCATGAACTAGTAACCAGCAAAATTGCTCTGCGGAATGACTTGGATCAGGTAAACCTGTCCTTCACTAGGCGGAAATAAGACTATGACAGCCTCCTCCGGGGCAAGGACCAAGTTGCTCTCAGGGCAGTCCCACCAGAGCTTGCTCTGTACTTGACCCTGAGTGAGCTGCCTGATGGGTGAATGGGTGGGTGGTAAGTGGGAGGGGACTGCTGTTCTCACCGGAGACGGTGGAAAACGCAAGCTTTTGAGATAGGTTTCGGTCATTTCCAAACAGCATGTGCAGCATACTTAAAAAAAAAATAGCTCTATGCTTCTCTGGTGTCTCTTCTCTTAATCTCTACTTTTCCTAAACCAAGGACTGCCAGCATCATTACCTGAGACTGTCAGTCACCAAGAGTATACAGTGCCACTCTAATACCTGTAGGCACTGTACTTTTTTGTTCCAAAAAGATTTCTCATCTACAGTAAATGTGAGGATTTTATATGAAGTATGTACATTGAGATATGTATTGTTGGATTGACCGCATCCTAGTGGTTGAGAGCCAAGACTGCCTGGGTGTGCATCCTGGCATCACCACTCACTAATCATGTGACCCAGGGCCATTCTTAACCTGCCCATAGGTTTAAAAAAGTGTTGACCTCATAGGGATGATGTGAGAATTAAATGAGGTAAAGCACTACAAGAGTATGTGTTCAATAAACATTAGCTGTTGCTAGGAAGCCCTTAAATTCTTTAACTTCCTTGTCCTTTCCAACAGTACTCACAGCTTTAGGACTTACTGTTCTTCCATTGGTTGTGTTTTTGGAAATAATTGGCAATATAGAAGGAATCTTGCACAGATTTAAAGCCATCACTCTATTTTCTGACTTTTAAAAAGCCCATATTCCCAATGGTGCAGGGTCAGAAAAGTTGAGACTTAGCTGGTTGAATCTGTAAAAAAGAGGCATTACCTGTGCTCTGGCTATGCATTGACAATATTTAAAATACAAATCCGTTAATAATATAGATATGATTGGATGTTTAGAATTGCAGGAATTTTTTAAATGTTTAAAAATGGTCCCTGCCACAACTCCTTTTCCCAGATAAACAGCTAATTTTGCAGCTCAGAAGTTTTAGCCACAGTAAGATGGGAGATAAAACCACTGTTAAGGAAAATTGTGCTGAAGGGGGAGAGGAAGAAGCTGAAGGCGTCAACACTAAATGGAGTTTGAAAATAAAACAAAAACTGTGCTGCTTGGGACACAGGATGTAGAAGATAGAAGCAGCAGCCCCATGGTGGAAGGCAGGGGGATGGCCCTTTTAACTGCAAACCCCATTCAGCCAGCCTTTCTGCAGGCTGTTAGAGATGGTATGAAAAATGCGTGACTAAGAGAGTCAGAACCAGGGAAGGTAGAGGGGTCCCCATTCAACAGGGCCACACCCAGCCTGACCTTGGCTGTTGTACTTTTGTAGCAATAAGACCACGGTGTGACTCAGTACTCTAATGAAATTTTTGGTTCCATATTAGCTTTCCAAATGGCCTTGACTGACACTTGATTCTGCCATTTTGAATATTTTATCCATTAATAGTTTTCTTAAGATGGCTAGCTAAATGCAAAAGTTTTGCAATAAATCTGTTGTAATCATTCCATGATGTATGTAATTCAGATCATTTTGTTGTGGACCTTAAACGTACACAGTACTGTATGTCAATTATATCTCAATAAAACTAGAAGGAACAAAAGTTTTAATCAGTTAGACTCAGTAGGTATGCAGTGAAATAAGTTAGAGTTGTAAATTGAAAGTTATGTGGGAAATGTATTTGGTACATTAAAATGTACATTTGCTATATTTAAAAGGTTGAGCAATAATGAAATTAAATACTTACTGAGTTCCTACTATGCACCGAGCACTTTATTCAGCAATGTATAAGCATTATCTCATTTAATTTTCCTAATGACTCCATTAAGCAAGTATTTTATCTTCCATTTTATAAATGAGGAAACTGATGTACATACTCTGACTTGGAAAACCATCCTAAAAAAAGTAGAGATTTGCTCAAAAATATAGGTACAAGGTTGTTTACTGCAGCGTTACTTACAAGAATAAAAAATTGAAATAATGTGTATGCCCAATAGAAGGAGAGGATGAAGATATATCTGTAAAATATCTTTCTGGAATCGTTTTTAAAAACAATGGAAAGGTAATGATATAATAATATTTTTTTAAAGTAAATTTATCTATATATAATGTTTACATCTAAATTGCAAGGAATGTATGCTGGCAAAGGGCCATCCTGTAGGAAAAGAAAGGAGGCTGGAATATACATTGACAGGAAAAAAAGCCTACAAGGAAATACATCAAAATGTTACTACTAGATGTCTCTGGGTGATAACAGTAAATCTAATTTTTATATTCATCTTCATACTTTTTTTCAATTATATATCTTTTGTAAGGAGACCTTAAATTACTTAACCACCCTTGGTTAAGTAATAATGTGCCTTATAACTCTTTAATGATCAGAAAAAATATTTTATTAAAAAAAATTGTTTCACCACCCAAAAAACCCATTTTGTAGATTAGTCCGGAACAATTGCTAGGGTCCTCCTGAAATTATTGAGTACCTAGGTACCTCATGGAGCTACTAGATCAATCCCTGAAGAAAACATCCCTTCATTTATTCCTTCTTTTTATTTCCTCCCTTCATTCCTCCCTTTCTCTTTTTAAAAAAGTAGTTAAGACCTGGCCCCTCTGCCTTTTGAAGCTTATTTTCTAGATGAAAGAATAAAAATTGCCATTTCATTGAATTGCTAACTCAAAAATTGCTATTTCCTCCTAACATCTAATTTTGTAGTTTCTGCCTGAGCAGGGTTTATTTGCACATCAAAAAGCTGTCCCTGCAGTTTAGGTGTCCTGCCCCTCCAGTCTTTGAGGAGAGGAAGGATATTAGCATGAGGCTTTCCTGCCTTCACCCAGTTTGCCCAGTACTTTTCCATTCCCAGTTTTTCAAAATCACATCTTTTAATTAAAATAGCAAAACGTTGGCATACATCAAACAAATATGAAAGCAGATTGTATTTGAGACAATATGTAAAACAAACAAACCTAATTAGGTAATTAGGTAAGTTATTTCATACCCGTGTCATTTTAGCGCTGGCTTCAGGCTTCCTGGCCCCCAGCAGCTCTTCATTTTTCTCTCTGACAGAGCCTTCTCTTTTGACAACTTGCCTCCCTGAGACTCCTTAAATAAGGACTTCTCAGTGATCAGAAATGAAAAAAGATACAACATCTCCATTTCAGTTTCTGTTGCTATCTGCTTTCAGGCCCTTCCTGTTCTTTCTGTTCCCAAGGAACAAAAACAAGAGACACAACCAGTGCTTTCCCACTGCAGCCTGGGCCCAGGTCCCTTCTGACCAGAGGGAGTTCGTGTCAAACCAGAAGCTGCATATCACAAGTGGCACATTCTTTTGTTCTGTTTTAAATTGAACAACTGCCTTGGCTAGTTCTTTGAGAAATTATTTCTGAAAGAGCCTCATCCCTAACGTGAGAGCTGAGCCTTCTGAGCAGGTTATTAGTTGGTTCATGATTTAATCACACATTGCAGTGTTTGTTTCTCTCATATATATGTCATAGAAGTTAGAGAGCAATTAGAAGTTTTCATATCAATAAGACATTAAAAGACGTTGGTAGGTGATTAGAAGACAGTAATGACAATGGTCCACTCAGTCTTATCAAATTATGGTGAAGGTTTTATCATTTGGGCTCAAAGATAGAATTAGAGTATCTATCTGTTTAGTATTCTGTTCCTGGAGATTCCTTTAACGTTAAAGATGGTTTCTACTTAAGTGAGGTATAGAGGTTGGCTATATAGAGACCCAGAAGACCATTTTTAAAAGGAGAACCTTTTAAAAGGAGAATTCAGATCTGGTTCTATTTTGATGAGCAGAATCAGTCCTACTTTACTGTTTAGCATGGAGGGGAAACTCTGGATACAGCTTCCTGTGGGACCCACAGCAATTTCTGCAGATGTCAGATCTGATAACAACAGAAATAGAGGGAGGTCACCTGACCTTGGCATAGTGAAGAATGTGCAACAGAAAATGTGTACATAAAACTAATAGGCCTGGGACTTCTCTGGTGGTCCAGTGGTAGAGAATCCGCCTTACAATGCAGGGGATGTGGGTTCGATCCCTGGTCAGGGAACTAAGATCCCACATGCCACGGGGCAACTAAGCCCACACGTCACAACTACTGAGCTCATGTGCCTCAACTAGAGCCCACGTGCCACAAACTACAGAGCCCACGTGCCCTGGAGCCTGCGCGCCACAACTAGAGAAGAGAAAACACACACGCCACAACTAGAGAGAAGCCCGCGCGCCGCAATGAAAAAACCCCGCATGTCTCAACGAAGATCCTGCTGCCGCAACTAAGACCCGACACAGCCAAAAATAAATAAATCTTAAAAAAAAAAAAAAAAAGTCCCTCTCATCAAAAATTTCCTCAAGGAAGTGAGTTTTTTCCCTTTTTTTTTTTTTCTTTTTGGCCACACTGCACGGCATGCAAGATCTTTTAGTTCCCCGACCAGGGATCGAACCCGCTGTCTCTGTGGTGGAAGTGAGGAGTCTTAACCACTGGACCGCCAGGGAAGTCCCGTCCCTTTTCTTATAGGTATTTCCAAAATCGTACAACATCTAGATATGCCACAGAATTTTAGAAGCTTGTTGCTGAATGTCAGGACAGCATTGACTATTCAGAAGTTGGCAAAAGGCTCACTTTTGAGCTTGAGTGAATCTCCCTTCAAGAAACCAAACTTAGAAAACATTTGTTTCAGTGTGTCATGATATATTTTATAAAAAGGACTATTTTCTTCACAAAATGGAGATTGCTGAGGGTATGGTAAGAGGTGGCTAAAGTGCAGTCTTCTTTATTAGCAGGGCTGTCACTCAGATATTCTGGGGTAGAATATCTCAGTGGACTGCCATTCTAGGGAGACAGATTTGGTAAGATTTTTAAGAATGCTGAAGCCATCGGGACAGCTTTTTTTTTTCCCACTAGAAAAATTGGATTTTTTATTTAAAAATATTTTCAAAGGCTAATGCCATAGTGGAACAACCAAAGGATAGTTGAACCAAATTCTCAGGGCATTAGAGGAGCACCTGCCAATGCAAGCTCATGATTCGCTGCCAGGAGACCCTCTGTTGAAGACCTTGGGAAGGATCGCCTGCTTTGTAGGTAACTTGTCATCTGCATTGCAGCTCTAGAATTCGCAGTTTTGAGTTTCCATAATCTACATCTGATATCTTACGATTTATTAAAACTTGCAACATGCATGTTGCATTTTTTTGAGACCCACCTCTACTATTAGGATGCGTTTTGCTGTGTAGATTTTCCCCCCTAAACTCTAATGTATCAGAACAAATTTCAAAGTCTTTAAAAGGGACTTTTTCACTTTAACTACCTGACAGTTCCACATTATCTGAAAACAGCTATAAGCCCGAGGCTGTGGGACATCAGGAACTGGAAGACAGAGCCGAGAAGCTGGAATGTAGTTTCTCTGCCAGGACCCAGCAGACTGTGCTGGCCTGGCCATCTGGACATGTGGGAGATACGGTGACACACAGACAGAAGGCCACCTGGCCAGTTTTCACAAAGACTTGGACAGCGTTTTGCTGCTGTCAGCCCGGGATGGCTTCTTCAAAGAGCTACCTCTCTTCTGTGACTGCGGTTTTCTCTGCTGAACTCATTCCGCCCACCTCCACCCAGTCTGCTTCTCCAGGGCCTCAGAGTGCCACGTCCATTCACTCACTTATGGAGCGCCTGCTCTGTCCCAGTCCTGGGCTCGGGGCTGGGGGTGTAGTGACGAGCAAACGAGAGAGGTTTCCCACCTCCCACAGCTGCAGACAGCTGGGCGAGGCACACATTATCACACACGCAGTTTGTCACTGTAGGTCGTGCTGTGTGCTGTCAAGGGAGATACGAGCTTCGGTGGGGTGGGGAGCTGCTGCAGATGGGGTGAGGGGGACAGGGCTCAGACCACGCTGCACTGCAGGGTGAACCTGAAGCCGAGACCTAAAGGGCGAGCTAAGTGTCCTAACGTGTAAAGCAGACACGCGTTAACTAAATTAAATATACAAACACACAGTGCTTTCACGGTGAATTTTGGTTCTGTATCCAAATTATGAGCAGTGTACTCTCTCCAGGCTTTTCTTGGCTATTCTAGAAATATGGTCTTTTCTGCCTGGATTCTTGGTCCTTAGTTCAGTTTTCCTCAGGGCTGTCTCTATCACGGGTTTTTGGTCCTAATTTCTCCGTACTGCACTCGTTGCTATTGTGAGTAGTCTGGTGGGCCAGATTAACCTGGGCTGGTCTTGGAATGTTCTCACCTAACTGTGGTCCATGGATCAGCCTGTCTGCTCATCCTCTCTGGATCTGCCCCGCGCACCACCAGGTGGAAGCTTCCAAGTGAGGCTCCACCCTTCATCCAGTCTTACCACGCAGTCTCAGAGTGAGTGCTGTAGTGACAGCTGAAAACATGGAAGAGGTGTTTAGAGAGAGCGTGGGCTTCAGTGCCATTCCAATCTGAATTCAGATCGTGGCTCTGATCTTAGATGTGTGTCCCAGCCAGGTTTATTTGATCTCTCCAAACCTCACTGTCATTACCTGGAAAATAATTTTTGTTGTGAGGATTAGAGATAATGTGTGCTGAGTGCGTGGTACCTGGCTGGCATTCAGTGAAAGCAGCCACCCCCTGGGTGAGCCAGAGGGAATAGAAAGGCTTCCGGTAATGTTGGAACAATAGTAACTGGAGGTCGGAGAAAGTATACACGTGCTTTCTTCACCTTCTTTATGACTGTGATGGACTCTGATTTGCAGGCAGAAGACAAGGCAGACGTGCTGAACAAGGAGCTCCTCTTGACCAAACAGAGGCTGGTAGAGACTGAAGAAGAGAAGAGGAAACAAGAGGAGGAGACAGCTCAGGTAACAGGCGTAGGCGGGCTTGTCCTTACGCAGGTGTATTGGTACGCGGAGTTGATTAATACTGTAAACAAGAAGTAACATGAAATTTGTTCAGATCAAGGGCGATGCTGAAGCAGTACATGTGAGTAGAATTGAGGCAGCATTTCCACCCTTGAACAGCTTTTAGGAATTTGCCTTGACTGAGACGTCTAGCGAGAGTGGTACGCTTTCTCCAAGTTTAGGAACTTGGAATTATGATCCAAGAGCTTTGAGGCATCTGCAGATTTCGTGTTGTATCTCCAAGATGTTTGACTTCTCTGAAGTAGTTTATGAGGATTGCTAAGCTGGAAGCCTACAGAGATCTCTGCTGGGAGTCACCTCCATCAGTCACGCATTTTCCCGATTCATGCCTTAGAAGAAGGGGCACCCACGTTTCTGTTCCTGGCAGAGCTCTCAAATCTTCTTCCCTGAGAGAATAAAAAGAAACCCTTTGGGAGCCAGCCCTGAGGTTAGCTCTCTACAGTATTCATATGGGTTGTGAGGCTGAGCAGCTGGAAGACACACCATTGCCAAGGACCCAGAGGTGACAGGAGGGACCTCTCCACCCTATAGGAGTCAAAGCTTCCAGCTTCCCTGAGGAAGAGCAGGCTGCTTCACCAATGGTCTCCATCTCTGTCCGTCCCAGCCAGGCATGATTAGCTCACTTATAATGAGTTCAGTTCGGAGACATCAATAATACTAAATATAAAACAGCACACAAAGCATTTCAAAGACCTACATCCAAGCAACCAGAAAAACTTCCAGTAAAGTTACTAATGAAGGGATGTGTCATTTAGCACCTTCTGGGATTTATAAAAAGTATTCCATGATTTTTTTTTTTAAATGATGCAATGAGTCTCGGCAATTACTGTGGACCAAGATTTTTGTTTTTCTTTAACATACTCAAATATATTCAGGGGCCGATTGTCCAGTTTGATCTAGCCCTTTGGATGGGTTTTGCTGTTTTCTTTACTTCCTATTTTTTGGTGGCCCACTTCAGTACTTCAGGTAAAGAATGAAGCTGTTAGTAAATGAATTTAATCCATGCCCCTCTCCTCTCTGTGTGTGTGTGTGTGTGTGTGTGTGTGTGTGTGTGTGTGTGTTTATATATGTGTGTATATCCTGTTTTAATTGTTGTGGTTCCCTTGTGAGATAGGGATTATTCTCATTTGTCAGATGAGTAAACTACAGCTTAGAGAAATTAAATGAACTTGCTCAAAGCATCTCAGCTATCTCAGTTGACCCTGAGTCAGTGCGGCCTTATTGCAGAAGGGACGAAGGGTATGGCTGAAGTCCTTGAATTATGTAACAGAGAACAGAGACCAATATAGACAACTAAGTTTGAATCAGTATAACCTACAAATGCTCTTAGAATTTTAGAATGTAGCAAATATGAAGAAATTCCGAAATCTTGTAATGATAGGACCAGTTATAAATTGCAGTAACTTGTGAATTTACAAGTACCGAGTATACTCCATTCATAATTTGGGATGCTGCAAAGCAGAATTCATCAGTTTTTTTCTGATTGTATACTTAAAGATTAACCAGAGTTGTTTTTTGTTTGGTCAGTTTGGGAGAATCGAATTCTTCCCTTTTTATCTGGTGGCACCTGAGCTTTTTCATTGCCTTAACCTTCTTCTATACCTAGAATTCTAGAGCTGCCAGGCTACAGAAATAACTGTGCTTTTAGGTTTAGCATTCATAATTTAGTATTTCTGCTACTGTAACAACTACTGCATTATGTCACTTTAACTTCTTCTAAAGTCAGTGTTTCTTCAGTCCCCATCTCCCATGTCTGACTCCAGTCCCAAAAGCCTCTTGTTCCTACCTCCTGAGGGGTAACAGCAGTGTCGATATGGGACGAAAGAAGAAGCCCTAAAATGTTTTTTCAGTAATTTATTGCAGAGCATCAAGAGTACATGCAATGCTGCCTTGATGTTTTGTTTTAGACTCTCATAAGGATAAAGATAGCTTCTGAATGGACACTTATTTAACAATATATTTATAAAGTAGTAAGAAGCATAAGCAGTTTTATACTAGGATTGCTCATATTCTTATACATTGCAGGCAAAAAAGTAAGATTTCTGTATCTCTGGAGATGACTAGGTTTTTCAAATGACCAACATGCAACTGCAGTAGGAAAAATGTGTGTACTTACAGTTGTTGACATTGTTGTTGACTATGAATCAGGCAGACTTGAATATGGATGTTCATGGAAATTTATTAAGATTTTGACTGCGTCTTGATGTTTCTCATTCTTACTCTTTTAGCTGAAAGAAGTCTTCAGGAAACAGCTAGAGAAGGCAGAATATGAAATAAAGAAGACTACAGCTATCATTGCCGAGTATAAACAGGTAATGTGCCATCGTGGGCTTCGACACTATAAAGCTAATTGTTTTGCTCTTTTCTTTGGGGAAAGTTTGTTTGTTTTTAGAGTTTCCAGAACAGTAACTGTACTGCATTGATTATACTTGTTGGCTCATTTTCTCCTCTGAAACAGACAGTGGTTGGACCTGCTTGCTGATAACATGAGAAGTTTAATTGAGCAAAACAATCTGTTGGTTGTTTTCAATGTTTGATAGATTTAGAGGAACAAGAAATCTTATTACCACTGGGATCCCGTCTCTGCCTTACTCAGAAGCTAATTTCCAGTAGATCACACTAGTAACATTTGCCTCTTGGCCGAGCACTAAAGTTTAGTCACTGTATTAAATGGCAACAGCTAGGAGATCCATGAGTCCTTTGCTGTCACAGTAGAGAACATGGGAGCTCTTTTTCCCACATGGCTATATGGCCTTACCCAACAGAGGCCAGTGCTAGCAATTAACCTCCTCTTGTTAACCTTAAAAAGATCTTTTAATGGTGGGGCGGTGCTCTTCTCTTTGACGACATTTCTAGTCCCATCACGGGGGTGGGGGTGGGGGTGGCGGCGTGTCTCAGAAAGCCTTCATTCCAGCTCCAGTAGTATCTTCCTGTCCCTGCTGGTTATGCTGGGACATGGCAAGGACTCCTCGTGTTGCCGAAGTACTCTGACTGGACTGTTCAAGTTCCAGTTTTCCAGAATTGTTAAGGTACTGTATGCCACCTACTTATCCAGAAATTTCCCTGGGGTCTCCTGCCTCACAGAGGAGTTTAAAGTCTAAGGCTTCCTTTTTTTTTTTATTTTTATTTTTTTTGCGGTACGCGGGCCTCTCACTGTTGTGGCCTCTCCCATTGCGGAGCACAGGCTCCAGACGCGCAGGCTCAGCGGCCACGGCTCATGGGCCCAGCCGCTCCGCGGCATGTGGGATCTTCCCGGACTGGGGCACGGACCCATGTCCCCTGCATCGGCAGGCGGACTCCCAACCACTGCGCCACCAGGGAAGCCCTAAGGCTTACTTTTTTAAAAAGTGTTTTTTTGCTTATAAATGAAATTTACATTCCTTGTGGAAGTGCAGAAAAGCACAAGGAAAACAAACCTCCCTTAATCTTGCCAACTAGAAAGAATCACTAAATACACTGAGCATGCTTTGTTGCTATATAAATAAAAATGTAAGTTATATTGTTCATGCATTTTGGGGGGAACTAGTTCATTTGTATATTATGAACACCTTTCCTTAAGGATTCTGCCCCTTCGTGGAAGATTGCTTAGAAATAAGGCTTCAGAGCTATCTTCTTCTCTTTTATAATCTATTTGTATCTATATATCTATATCTACATACAGATGTACAAAATCAATATATGTTTATTTAATGCCTGCTACATGTGAGGCTTGTTACTTTGAAGGAATAAAAGATAAATTCATTCAATTTCTCTTCTCTGGGAGCTGATTTTGTAATACGGAGGTAAAACCTGTCCATAATTAAGAGGAGAGGGAATTTCTTACATGCGGGAAATGAGGAATCCCTTCCTGGAGAAAGAAGTGATTTGAGTTGTGCTTCAAAGGCTAAGTGAGGTTTGGGTATCTGGAGATGTAGAAGGAGAGGATGGAGATGGTGGAAAGGTGGAAACAGCACGTGCAAAGGCATGGGAGGTAGATTAGTGACAAAGAGTCTTGTTTAGCAAGAGTTTCAAGTACAGACGAGAGAAGCAAAGGTGAGTTGGGGCCTAGTTCAAGGAAGATCTTCAGGGATAGGCTGAGGAGTTTGGATTTTATTCTGTTTATAGGAGGACAGTGGCATGACCAGGGACATATAATTGGCACTGCTCTGTCCAGGGAGAAATGTGGAACCAAGTGGAGAGATGCACGGGCAAAGAAAGACACAGAGCAGGGGAGGAAAAAAATAGCGCCCTGAACTACAATAAGTAGTAATGAAAACGGAGAAGCAGGAAACACAAGAGTCATTTTTTTGCTAGATAAGGGAAAATACTGGAAGAGATCCTGAGATTTTGAATTTAGGTAACTAGGAGAAGGGCTGGTTAGA
Source organism: Monodon monoceros (assembly GCF_005190385.1). NCBI lineage: Eukaryota > Metazoa > Chordata > Mammalia > Artiodactyla > Monodontidae > Monodon > Monodon monoceros. The sequence continues at coordinate 53,089,217 of NW_021703774.1, read as the reverse complement.
CATTACGCAATATAAGGAACGTTAAAGACCGTGTGCTGTGGAGCTTGCCATTGCTGCAGAAGCATTTTTTTCATCATTTTTTCATCAGGCCATGAGTGGCCACCATATGCAGCACTCTTCAAGGAGCAATCCTTGCCTTGAATATTATTATCTGGCAAGCACTTGAAGTAATGTAAAAGGCAACAGACCCATCTCTTTGAAGACAATTAAACATATAGTGTAATCTAAATGCATTCTGTAGTTGGAATTGGCTATTACTGGCTATATGTTTGGGCTTATTTAAAAGGGTTTATTTGTTGCCAAAATTGCTTGAGAAGTCTCTTCTTTTTAACATCAGCCCTACAGTCCTATTTATTGTTTCCAGGCTTGGATCTGGACAAATTGGAGACTGAACTCAACCTAGTCCCAGGTCTCTAGAACTATTTTTGAGTAGACTGGGATTTTTTTAAATGTCCGTTTTGATAATAGAGGTAGACCTTTTATGCTTTTAGTCCAAATTGCACTTGAAAATTTGACATCCCCTAACTTTTTTTTTTTTTTTTTTTTTTTGCGATACACTGGCCACTGTTGTGGCCTCTCCCGTTGCGGAGCACAGGCTCCGGACGCGCAGGCTCAGCGGCCATGGCTCACGGGCCTAGCCGCTCCGCGGCATGTGGGATCTTCCCGGACCGGGGCATGATCCCGCGTCCCCTACATCGGCAGGCGGACCCTCAACCACTGCGCCACCAGGGAAGCCCTCCCCTAACTTTTTTTTTCCATTTTTTTCCAAAATAAAAAATTCTTATTTCACTCAAGTTTAGCAAGACTCGAACCGTTTTTTTGTTTTCTTTTTTTAATACAATTTTAGGGGGCTTTGAAAGCACTTATTTCTGTCTGTTCCTGGTACTTGTTAGCACCTTATTTCAGAATCAATAATAATGAGATGTTATTTAATGGTGCTCTGTATTGAACCCTTTACATACATTCTCTTTCTCACTGATTATCACAGCACAGCACTTTCCAGTCGTGAAGAAATTCAGAATTCTTTTCATCCGATTCCTAGGATAGTACCTTGCCCAAAGTAGATACTCAGCAAAGATTCTATAGATTGATTCCAAAGTGAGGACAGGAATTCACTGGGACCAGTCACGGAAGCTAGTGACAGAAAGAAAGCAAATCTATCCCATGTGTTTCTTCTACTGATCAAGATAGAGGTGTGCTTTACACACGGAACACTCTCAGGCTTTCTGCTGCTTCTTTTATGGGAATGACTGGCATTTGCAGTACTACTCATTTGCAAAATTTCTTATAGCATCAGAGATGTGAGTGAATAAACAGCTGTGTGCACATGCTACAAGAGACATTCTACTTTTTAGTAAAGTAGCTCTTTTCTTTCTCGTAGATCTGTTCCCAGTTGAGTACCAGACTGGAGAAACAGCAAGCAGCCAGCAAGGAGGAGCTGGAGGTGGTAAAGGTGAGGAAGAATGAAACAGTCCTGTGATACACTTTCTTCCAAATTCATGTAGTCTTGAGTGAGCAGCTGGTAGGAGGATCCCAATATGTGGTGATGCACCACAGGCAGGACAGCCTGTAGACACGACCCCACCCCACCTTTGTTTTAAAGGAGTTAGGAATTAGGGTGAATAGGGTCCCTCTTCTGACTGGGGTGTGGGCCAGAGGAAAGGTTATGTTCCCAGAAATCTTTTGGGCTGTCAGAGACAGGTAACAGGAAAGGAGGTAGGATTTCAGCATTGTCACAAGAGGCCCCTGAGCTTTCTTGGTTGTTGGAAACCTGGAAACCCGAACCCTCAGCAGCCTGCATCCCAACTGTGCCTGAATTGATGTGACTTCCTTGTGCAACCCAGTAGGATCATCCCATTAATCTCTTAAACAGTGGACACCATGGGCAGTATAGAGCTCAGCTGGAGGAAACACGTTGGGTAACTGATTTTTCCACCAAAAGTAGAGATTTGTTTTTAAAGAAAACATGCAGCATTTATTTCTATGCTGCCCCCTGGTGGTAAAACTCCTTATGCTGATTACCTACTTGAAAAAAGTGATTGTTTATTGTATAGAAAAAGCAGTAAACCAAATGGATTGGTATTCCTAAGAAGCAGTGTTGGTATAGCCAGCTCTTGGGGCCAGTGTTACAGAAACCTGATATAATTCTATTTGAATATATTCAGCTTTATATTAGTAAATAAATGCATTCTAGGCACTTTCGTATATCACTTAACAACTTGACAAGTTATTTAACCTCTCTCAGATTTATTTTGTATTCTGTAAAATAGAGATAATATTACCTACCTCATAAGGTCATCTTGAAGATTAAATAAGATCCTGTTAATAAAGTGCTTAGTCTAGTACTTGGTACACAATAAATGCTCAGTAAATACATATTTTAAAAGTTGTAACCTGAAAATCTGAGACATGAGAACTGAAAATAGGAACTTTGTTCTGAGAAGGTGACTTTTTGGGATTCAGGCTTGGGACACATGCTTGGACATATCAAGAGGAAGAATTTTGTGACCAGCTGAATATGGAGTGAAGGAGAAGCTAATGGAAAGATGACACCAAAGTCTTTAGGCCTAAATGGTGGGGTAATGCACAGTGACACAAAAGTGTGGGCAGAGTTGCTTTGTGTGTGTGTGAAGAGAGGAGTATAGTTACAGTTATGGACATGCTGAGCTTGTAACAGTAGGACATCAAAATAGATCAAAATTCTGTAGTATCTCTCTTTTTTTTTTTTTTTTTTTTTGCGGTACGCGGGCCTCCCACTGTTGTGGCCTCTCCCGTTGCGGAGCACAGGCTCCGGATGCGCAGGCCCAGCGGCCATGGCTCACAGACGTAGCCGCTCTGCGGCATGTGGGATCCTCCTGGACTGGGGCACGAATCCGTGTCCCCTGCATCGGCAGGCAGACTCTCAACCACTGTGCCACCAGGGAAGCCCTGTAGTATCTCTTATCTCTAAACTTTTTGAAGATATTTTAAGAAAACAGTAGCACTGTTGTCTTGAAAAGAGTTGCCATTGTTCAGTGCTCTGTGCTTGATTGGCAATCCAGGCATGTGGCAGAGTTGCTTTTATCACCTTGAACAATAATGATCATCTTCACTTGAACAAAAGAACGTAGACTTCACTTGTTGCAGGGGTAGACTTAGGTTAGTCATAATGACCTTCCTCAGTCTACCACAGGGAAGTTACTTAAACTCTTAAATTTCTTCATTTATAAAATGGGGGTGATAATACCTAATCATAACTAAATGAGGTAATGCATGTAGCATATATGCCACGGGGCTTGGCATCTAGTAAGGATAATGGTAGTACAAAGTTTCTAGAAAAGATTTGAGAGAAATGCTATAATACTTTCTATCCCCAGAGTCTCTCTAGAGATACTGTAAGAAAAAGTAGCACCTGTCTTGGATAGTTGGGTTTTGTGCCGACTATAACCATTTTGGTCATAGCACAAGAAAAATAGTTACTTTTATAAATGGGCCTGCATTTGATGGCCACAAGCAGTGTCTTAAGAAAAATCATATTGCATTGTTTCAGGACATGTTTTATGCTGTGAAATGCAGTTTGATGTTGGTTATCTCTTTTGGATATTTCAGGGTAAAATGATGGCATGTAAACACTGCAGTGACATTTTCAGCAAGGAGGGTGCTTTGAAAGTAGCAGCCATAAGCAGAGAGGACCAGGGAATTGAATTGGATGATGAGAAGGACTCTCTTAAGAAGCAACTGAGGGAAATGGAGCTGGAATTGGCACAAACCAAACTGCAGCTGGTGGAGGCCAAGTGTAAAATCCAGGTTGGTGATTTGATAAAAGATCAATTAAAAAAAATAAGCAGTTAGTGGTCTAGGATAGTCTAGTACTGTAGAGTCGGCCTATCGAGCTCAGAATCATACGATGTTACCATATAAGATGAATACATTTTCTGCCCACAAATGAGTTGCATTTTACATCATTTTTAAACACTGATATAAACACATAGTTTTAAATAAATTTTTAATAACTAAAATTATATGTATCTTGTGAGAACTTAAGCATACGCCTTTTTAGTTTACCCTGGTATTTTTTGGCCATGGTCCTTTCCCATTAAACTTGGTCACTTAGCTGATCCTGAAAGTTGAAAGGCCAAACCCCTCCTGTTATCTTGCCCCTGACAGTTGAACGTTGGCTGACAAGCCATTCTTTTCTTTCTTTGGAGCTTCTTTTCATCTTTACCTGATTTTGCCAAAACCCTTTCCCTGTAATCTCTTTCCATATTGGAGGATATCAGAATTAGAAAAGCAATCCTGGCTTCTGATGGACTGTTCCCACTTCTTTCCTACCAGTGACCCTCACCCTTACCGTGTCCTGCCATGGCACCTGCTGCGCCACACTAACGATCCTGAACTCTTTCTGCTTCTGACCTTGTGCGTCCTCAGGGGCACAGGCCATGTGTTTGGAGCTAGAATTTACTCATGCTTACACTATCAGTAAAAGTTCATTCCATCTGTATGTTTACGTTTACCTGTGGTTTTACACCTGTATGTTTACGTT